>NC_090929.1:742528556-742844774 GCF_040938575.1 Ambystoma mexicanum | reverse complement strand
CCCCCGGTAGCTGTGGCAATGTTACGGTTGGCTGATAGTATGCTCCGTACGCGTATCCGCAAGTCGTCCCATCGCTTTCTGCATTGCTGTGGGTTGCGGGGTGCGGTCCCCACCGCACTTACCCGCTGTGCCACCAGGGCCCATATGGCCTTCTTGTTCGCAAGTGCCGTCCTGGTCATTTGCGTCGAGAAGACGACGCCAGCATTCTCCTGGAGGGTCTCTGTGAGCACGGTGAGTTCCTCATGGGAGAAGTGGACCTGCCGCTTGCGGTCGCACGCTTTTTTGGCAACTTTTCCCATTTTGATTGTTTTAACTAGGGTGGCTAACGGGTTGGGATGTGTCTCAGGGTCGGATTTTTAATGGTTGTGTTGGGATTCTGATTTTATGGGTGTACGGCGTGCTGTTTCCCGTTCCGGCCCCATGTTTTTACTTCCGTTTCCGTATATTTACGGTCACCGTATTTTGCGATTAGCGCTCATTACGGTGACCGCTATGATGGGTGGCGGAATTGCACCTAGGGCGCCGTACGACGGCGGTGAGGGGCGTTTTGGGGAGATTTCCGCCATCGCGGACTTTGCACTTCCGCCATGGCGTAATGCTCGTGCCCGATGGGTCAGAATTAGCCGCACTTTACTCCATCGTGCAATGGCGGAAACGCTATTTACGCAATAGCGGTCGGGTCAGTTACTTTCCGCCAGGGTCGTAATGAGGGCCATTATGTTTATACTGTGAAAACAATAAAAATATGTTTTTAAAAAAAAATGTATTTCTGTTCAAAATGTACTATTATTTTAATGCTGTGTTTTGTTAGCACATGATAATAAGTATGTATAAAAACATTTGCATGGGGTATCAACATATCTGTAACACTAGAGAGCAGTCCCCATTTCTTCTTTTTAAACTCACATCCAACTGGAACCACCTCCTAACAGTAAACTACCACACCAATAGTGGATTCATAAAGCAGGAGTGAATTCTCAGAAATGTGCTAATTCCCTCTACCTTAGAGACCCCCAGCAACTTTGCTCGATTTTGGAGGACTTGATTTTTTAACTGGAGAGAGCGGGACCCTTTTTCCCCACTCTCCCATGTGTTTTAAATGTAATTTTGTACTCTGTGTTTCTTTTGGTTGCGAAGTCTGAAAAACTCCATAGGCATCATCTTTTACATTGTGTCACACAGCACCTTCAGTGCAGTGACACAGGGAAGTCTTTTGGATTTCCCAAATGTTTAAATACCTTCTCTGGGATAAACTACTGCTTCCCAGAGCAGCAAAGTGAAATTTACTTTACTTACATTTGTAACTTTCTAGACCCAGCACACACTATCTTACAATAGGGTGCTAGAGGGATTACTTAGTATCCCTTTGGCTAGCTTCTCATGTAAAATGTTTATGTTACCCTTTGCTCACTGAATGGCTGGTGGCAGTGGTTTACGTTTTACTACCATTATGGGATTTTACTGCGGGCTGCTTTCTCAACCACGTTAAAGCACCCCTGGGTGCCATTTTTGTCAAAATGGCCACAGTCTTCTTTTTTCGCCATTTCTTTGTGGAAAGGTCGTTCTTGAGATTTACTCTGTGCGCCAAACCACATTTGGTCCCCTTGTTCATTTTGCCTTTGGCAGGATTCACGAGTGAAGCCTGCCTCTGACTCCAGGGTGTCTGGCGTTGGCAGGAAGCAATGGGGGTGCCCGAAACTCCCTGTGCTTAGTCTCCTAGGATACAGGAATGCACTCTTAGGCGATTGGCCAGCTGGCTTTCCAGCAAGGACAGCCACCCTGCTGGGTGACTGACAGCTAGGCTGGAATGAATGGGAGCAAGCTACATAAAAGGAAAGGCTTTTTGGCTTGGAAGGCAGAGTTGACCACTGGACGAAGGAATCCGAAGAAGCACTTGAAGAGGACGCCTGCTGCAACTCCTGGACTGTTGGTTTGCCCAATAAAGCCCTGCTACTGTGCTGAATTTGTATCGACAGAGGTGGCCCTGCAACGACTTCTCCCTTTGAGTTGGTGGTAAGCCAACTGGACATCCTTTCAAAGCTGATCGAGTATCCACTGCAGTCGCTGCTGGAACCGGATAGCCAGGGAGAGGAACACCAGTTTTTGTGCGTTGCTTTTAAGGTGGCCAAGAGCTCCAGGAAGATCCTTCAGACTCCCAGGAAGCAGGACTGACCGAGCCTGAGATCCCTCAACAGAGTGCAGGAACTCTAATGCAAGGAAAGCCCATCTCGACAGTCAGGAACCGCGGTGTTGCTATTTGCGGTAGACGCGAGGAGCTGAAACACCAAACAGCCACTTGTTTGAAGTTTGCCGGTTGCAAGCGGTGACCGTCCCATTGCAGTGCAGGAGTCCCTAGAAGTCCTCCCTCTTGTCCCCATGACTGAGGCGAAGTCCAGGAACAGCAAGATCTGCAGAGCTGCACAGGAACAGAAGTCCTTTGCTGCACTTTTTCTTCAACCTAAAGGTACTGTAAAGTCTAAGAGAACTTACCTCTTGTTGTGTAGCCACTTGTCCTCGTTGGAGACTTGCTTGGTTGCATGTGTAGAGTTGCTCTCAGTTTCTTTACTTCACAAGCCTTTCTTTACTTCACAAGCCTAATCAGCTTGTGGCCCTACTTTGATTTTCTTCTATTCTACAAATACTTTTGAAACATTGGAAAGTACTTTCTACTTACCTGCAAGAAGTGCTTCAGTTCACCTTGACTTTTGCTAACTTAACATTGGCTGGCTTGGCTCCCTGAATGACTCTTCTCTCTTCTGCTTATGTGTTTTGCCTTCCTTCCAGGAAAGGGTTAACTGACTTTACATTGGGGATTTGTATTGAAAGTACTTACCTACTTAAGAATAACTGTATGAATATTAGTTTTATTCTGAACTCTCTTCTCTTTAACACTACATATTCTAAATGCAACAGTAATATATTAATGCCAACAGCACCCTAGTTATTGAAGTCACCTGAGGGTGTAGGTAGTGTCTGTGTGTCATCCCAAATGGGTATTTGCTGATTTAGATAACTAAGAGTGTGTATCTTTTGAGTGCATTTGTGTGTTGCTTAATATTGCTCCCTTCTGAAGAAGGCTTATTCTAACTGACTGATAAACAAATCAATAATTGTTTACTCAAGAAACCTTGGGGCCGATTCATGGAACAAACGTGCGCCAAAAATCCCAGCGCAAGCAGGCGCACGGTGGCTGCGCTTGTTTCCCACTGGTTGTGTGCCAAATCGGTGCATGTCGCACGCGGGCACACACGGCATCAAACAGCGTGCGCTACGCGCACAGCAAAAGCGCACATAGCGCAGCGCACACAACAAAAGTAGGCGGAACAGTGGGCGTAACACGCAGAATGGGGAATAACGCGTGAAAAAGAAGGCGTAACTGGGGAAGTACTGCAGGGAACTACACGGAACGCCCACACGCACGCGAACAACCCGTATTCATGGATACGAATACGGGAAACCCGCACACGGCAAAAGACACACACAGGCGTGAATGCGTCTGCCACACGAAGGCAGGCGGAAGCGTCCCCGCGCACAGTATAAAAGTGCGCGCAATCAACAAACACGTATATACATTTGTCGCAGCACTGATCGTGGGACACCGCAGGAGGAGGAGAATAGCCAGGGCACGCATTTTTTCACCACGGACAAGCCTTTTTGGGATGCCTGACGACCAGGTCTACGGCAGGTATAGGTTTCCACCCCGTATCATCCTAGACCTGGTCAGGGAGTGGGAAGATGACCTTACATCCCCCACCCTTTGCTCCCAAGCATTGAGCCCCTTGGAGAAGGTGCTCAATGTCCTGCATTTTTTCGCCACTGGGTCATTTCAGCGGACTACTGCCATAGTGGGGGGGGTCTCACAGGCCACGCAGTCACGCTGCCTACACCAGGTGTTGGCAATCATGACTGCACGCCCCTCAGTCCGCAGGCACATATACATGCCCAGAACACCCGCAGAAAGGCAGGCCGCTGTCCAGGACTTTTACAGGGTGGCACACCTCCCCAAAGTGCTCGGTGCCATAGATTGCACCCATGTGGCCCTACGTCCACCAAGGGTCACTGAGCACATCTACCGAAACCGCAAGCACTGGCATTCCATCAATGTACAGGTGGTATGCGATGCAAAGGGAATCATCACCTCTGTCTATGCAAACTACCCTGGCTCCACCCATGACAGTTTCATATACAGAATGTCTGCCCTGGAAGCTGGGCAGCATGGCAACACATGACTCCTAGGTGAGTACAAATGCCCTTGCACATGCATGCATGTCACACACACACACACACACAAATACACAAACCCCAATAATAACAACCATTATCACCTCTACAGGGGACAGTGCCTACCCTCTGAGCAACCACATGATGACGCCAATCCGGAACCCCACCACACCACCCCAGGTAAGATACAACGCGGCCCATATTGCAACCAGGGCCATAGTGGAGCGCACATTCGGAGTGCTCAAGTCACGCTTCCGCTCCCTTGACCGCTCTGGTGGGCAGCTACTCTATGCACCCCCAGTAGTGTGCAGGATCATTGTGGCAGCATGTGTCCTGCACAATGTTGCAAGACGGCAGGGCGTACCGGTGGACATGGTGGTGCCCCCACATCCCCAACCACAGGCACAGGCGCTGCCCATGGGTGGGGATAGGGCACGTGGCGAGGATGCCCGGACCCTGCGTGTGGACACATTTTTCACCTAAACTCCCACCCCTGCGGAGTGCACACAGGCCTGGCACATACCAGGTGACAATCGATGATGACAAAGAGACAGTCAACTGTCACAACCTTACCACCCTGAGATTGTTGCCATGGAAGTGCCACATTGTGTGCATCCCTAGCTACTTAAACACAAGCAATCCTGTGTGACCAAAAGGCACACATGCAAGGTGTGAATTACACACACCTGCAAAACAGACCATGACTATCACTGGTATGTCACTCAAACCCTCCCAAAGCACAACATGACATGGCAAGCAATAGCCATACACCAACACAGTACCAATAAGGTACACATTGCCATGTGAAAAATGTAAATTGGCATCAGACAATGATGCCTGACATGGAATCAGATGAAATGACTGACCAACAACCTCCCTCCCAAAAGAAGTCATACCCAAATGCATTCCAAAAGTTGAAGTTGTAACATAACAATGAATGCCTGTCTACATGCATATTGTGCATTGAAAAATCAACACTGCAGCTTCTGTGTGCCGTGTCCACCTCCTGCAACACACTGCTCAGTGCACAGCACAGTTAACTGCCATTGCGTGTGATGCACACCCTGAGCATCACATCTAAGCAACAAACCACATCAAAAAGCAAATTAGGCATGTACAGGATCCCCAATTGGTCATAGGACATGTGCTGCAGGGACACAGTGGGCACCAGAAGGAAAACAGAGTGTACACATGGACATGGAAGGGTGGTTGTACATGTGGTGCATTATAGTGCGAGTGTGTGGGTCAATAGGGACATGCACCCAACATATGCATGTGCAATCAAGTGACCATCAGTGTCCTCTACACATCACATGTGAACATTCATCATGTGTACACCCCAGCATGTCAAACCACAACTATCCCCTCACACCTGAAAGGTAAACACAACACATGAACAGGCATTGATCAGCAGAACACATCATGTACATAGGATACCACAATTACAATGTCAGGGTGCCCATCACACTGCAGGGCAAGGCAACTATCACCAACCAAGCACTACCCCTCCCTCACAAATCACCATGACCCACTCAACAACTGCACCGGGGTTATGGAGCCTACATCCTTGAATTTCACCTGGCCACAGGATCACCCTTCCCCTTTGTCACCATCTCCCACCTTGTGTGTAAAAAGTTGCCTGCACCCTCAGAGTCCACCTTGATTTGCAAAAACACTACATCCAAGAGAACTCAAAGCAGGCCAACACAGAAGCCAAGCAAAAAGCTTGCAGGCAGAAAAACTAACCAGAACAGCCTCCAGTAGATGACTTGAAGTAGCAGTACCTCACAAAGGCCAAATACTACCACAATGACGTAACAACCAAGGTAGCACAGTAAAACAATGTCACAACAGGATGTGTACCATGTGTGGTACATAATATAGAATGAGGCACCACAAACGGATGTGTACTGTCACTGCTCCCGTGTACAGGTGCAGGAGTGGCACGAACCAACCACCCCCACCGTGGTCTGGGTGGCTGCAAGGTCAAACTCACACAGGCCTCTGAGACCCTGGTGGGGAAGGAGGGTCAGGTATATGGAGTCGGGACAGGCGTTGGCATACTGGATAACTGGAATGAGTGGCAGGAGAGGGGAGTAGGATTGACACAGGAAAGTAGGGAATGGCCAAGAATGTAGTACTCACATTAACACATACAGAATCATACCAAACTTGTTCATCATAAACATAGCAGCAATTCACTGAAATGGAAGTCAAAGAGAAACTTATCTCTGGGGTGAGTGCTGGCCTCCTGCCTGCGCACTCTCAGGTCTGGTAACAGAAGCACCTCAATGCTGCAAAGAGAGCCACAGTTAAAAATCTGTGCGTGCCCCTAACACACAAACACATCACCAAATATGCCCCAAAGTAACAAACTACTCTACAAACAGACAATCTGGTGTGGATGCTTCGTACCCATACGTAACATTACCCCTGTGATGGTTCATACACAGTCAATGCAGTAAGTCAGGCGCCGGTGGGTGCGTGGCAAATGGAACACCAATGTGTCATGAATCACACAACATGCAATGTTCCCTGGGTAAGCAGACAGACGCATATAGCAAGGTATGACTTCCAAACAAGTCGTGTTCCACCATGACCCAAATAAAGTAGGCAGTGCATGTTTCAAATTCTACATGGAAATGAAATGCACTGCACCCGAGTCTGTCCCTTGCCGTCTGTCCCTGTCAGCTGCTTCTTTCCATGTCTCGGAACGCTACTTGGGTGATACAAGTGCCTCAATGGACCATGGTGGACCGGAGGGAATGTGCCACTGCCCCTGCAGGTGCCCCAGACAACATTACAATCAACTAGCCATGAGTCCACCAACCCATCTGAGCTGTATTGTGCTTTTCAACACCAATATTCGTCCAAGCTCACCCTCAGTGCTGCTACTAAGCATGCATGTGCAACTGGCCTGGTGGAAGGTTTGCTGTGTTGTGGCCCCCCTGTGCTGCTCACCTTGCCTGGAGTCCCTTGAAACACGTCAGCAGTTTTCAGATGTGTGATTGCAATCCCTGTGCCTCTGCTTGCGCACAAATGTGCATGTGGGCACCACCAAACGTGTCCAGATTCCAGACGTCCAATGGCCCATGTCTGCTGGCAAAGGTGGCCTGGAGGCTCATCCCGCTGCAGAAAGGGCATGAAACACATGATTAATGCATTAGATTCATCTGTGTGTCTCTCTTCAGGCATCACATCACTGGACCATGTCAGAGATGTACATCAGAAATCACACCACAGTCCGCCTTTCACAGCCAAAGTGTGGAACACACTATCTACGGCATGAATTGCAACAAGCACATGTACAGTAAAGATAAGAAACATACTACACAATGCATGGCAATGAATGTACACATGAATCATGAAACACCCCATCTAGCAAAATCAGAACAGTGGTCAATAACACCCCAATCATCCCCACTAGGGGTGTTAACACAAGTTCCACAGCATCAGACATGCCACAGATATGACAGTCCAAAGCCCTTGTGTAATAGGCTGTTACACCGAACCATCCTTGCAAGCCCATGGATAAGGGAAGCAGGAGTGGCATATGTGAGTCAAGGACCCCAAGCAGCAAACACATACACAAGACAAGCCTGAAGGGCCCAGCTGGAACAGACAGTGGATGCTTTCAAAAGCCACAAAGCACCACACTGTCACATGAAAGCACAATAGACAAGCAATTTTAAACTATATTAACTAATTACACTAACTACGAAAAACCTACTTTACCTAATGAAACTATCAAACAGAAACTTAACTAACTAAACTAAAAGAAAAATCAAAAATGGCCACATACGACCCGGGGGTGGGCACCCAGGAGGGGGGCGGTACAGGGTGCTGCTCAACACCCACATGTGATGATGCTGAGCCAAAAAAAACCTCCATGGGCTCAACGCCTGCACAGCCCGACCTATGTGGGAGATAGATGGTTGTCCGAGTCTGGCTCATCCTGGAAAGGAGGATGTGGCACAGTAGCCTGACCACGCCTAGCCGCAGCTTGCCCCTCGTCGGCAGCAAGTCTGCCGGACGGGTGAGCCTGGTTCTGTGTGGCGATGACACGTAGATCTGCATGCAGAACCTCCCGTGATACAGGTGCTTCCTCTTGCAAGGTAGCACGTGTAACACGGAGTTCCTCCTGCAAGGCCTGGCTTGACAACCGCTGCACCTCCCTGCAAGCCTGTAGCTCAGCCAAGATGGTACGCTCAAGCTGTGCAAACCTCTCCTCTGACCGTTCCCTCTGGGACATCAGAAGGACACCCAGAGTGGATCTGAGGGAAGCATACTCCGCCCTTAGGGCCTCCATGTGTGCCTCTGCGTGAGCAGCAATTGCTTGACGCAGAGACGACATTTCAGCCTGGCGTGCCCTCTCTGAGGCCGCCATGCCCAGCCTGAGCGAGTAGGCCGTGGACCATGCCGCCTGCTGCTGGGGAAGCACCTGCCTAGCAGGGGGAGCACGGATCGGGCCACACGCTCCATGCTCTCAGCGATGTTCTCCATTGCTGCCCCCTGCCGTTCTGAATTGGCAGTCATGTCTTGCTCCCACTCAGTATACAGCGGTTGCGCGTGGCGACCGCGTTGCTGGGCTTGACCCCTGCGGGACCCAAGGACCGGTTGTCCTCGTCGTGTTGGCACCGCCCGCGGCTGCACGACTACATGCCCCCGTCGACGTGATGTCCCAGGCACATCAGTGACTGGTGTGGAGGGTGACCCTGCGTCCCGATCCACCACAGGCAGAGGTTCCAAGACTGCCTGACCCCTCAGTTCAGGTGTCGCGGACAGAGGAGTGTCCACATCAGAATCACTCACCCCTGACACATGGACCTGATGCTCATCCAACTCGACATGGACGTCAGAGCGTCATCAGGGCTGGACTCATAGGCAGCCAGAGACAAGATGGCCTGTAGCACTTGGGGGTTTTCGTGGCCTGCCACCCCACGACCCCCACTTATGCCGGGTTGATGTAGTGATACCAACCCTGTGCCTGGCATGACAACACCATCCTCCGGCTCCATTGCGTCATCATCTGAAAAATAGAGAGAAAAAAGGTCACTACACATGTCAGAAGCACACAACACACACACACACACAACGACAACCTCAGGCAGACATGTGACACACAAAATATAACCTGGCATGCATGCTGGGTCAACTTGGAATTGCTTCTGTGATCAGACCTGTTGAAAGGTGACAGTCTGCATTGAAGTGGGTCTATGCAGTGCAGCAAACATGTATATTACTCACTACCTACATGAACAAGGACTCCATGGTGTGTGTCAGAAAATGTGAAGGCAGTGCAAGGTCAACTTCAGGCATCACGTGCAATGTGCATTCAATGGGTAGAATATCTACAAGCAAAGCACCCCTCCACCCAAGTGCAAAAGCAGGGATGCCTAGCATGGTATCAAAAGGCTGACCATAGACCTGTGTATTGACAGACAGTGTTGACTAGCATCAACAGCTTCATGTGAGTCAAGTGACAACACTGCAGATGATGATGGGACAGTAAGCAGGACACATGATGAAACGTCTGGAGGCCACCCACGTGTGAAGAGGACACTACACCAGTTGGACAGAGTCATTGGCCATTAAACAGGCTGAGGCCTGTGACCCACCCAGATTGTCAGACCCTAAACATGTGTGCAACGCAGTACTGAGCCACAGTAGACATGGGAAGGCTGATAAAAAGCCATGCAATGTATGTCACCCAGGACTTGTATTACAGTGATCATCCAGTCAAGGACACATAGGGGCATGCGTGCAATGCACATGGAGCATCAATGGGCACTCATGTCCCTGCGGGGCATCTGACCTCTGCACAGTACAAGTGAGATACCCTGGATCAAGAACTAAGGCTGTACCACACAGTATATGGCTGGCAGATTGGTTGCAGGAAGTTAGCATGTACACAGGAAGCATTAACAGGGAAGTACCCAACGGCAATATTGAAGCAGACCAGTGCAAAGGTGGAATTGGGGTGCAGAGCAGGGGGTGGAGGGGCAAGGGAGCATGCCTACATGGAGTACCCACATGCAGGCAGAGGACACATGCACATCAGTCATGCTATGACATCGTGCCTGGGCTGAGAGGAAGGTCACCCCATGCTACATGCAGAAGGGCCAGTGAGCTGGGACATGGACCGGAGGGGAATCCTGGTAACCAGCATGTGAGTAGGATGCAATAGTGTTGATGCCGACAGTCCCCGTCTGCTCCACATATCCACCATCCAGCAGAGCAGACATGCATCACGGGAGCATTGCATTACTTGCACATCTGAGCCATGTACACCTCACACGTAGTGGCAATCATGCACAACACATCCCACAAGTAAAACACACACGTCCTCAACAAACACGCATCAACACTGACTGGACTGGGCATCAAAGTCCGGCATATCTCCCACTCCTTCGACCGATTCAGATGGTATGAACTCTGCAACAAGTGACTCATGCGGAGTGAGGACTTCCTCCTCTGGTGCAGGCCCACCACCAGTCACCAGAGTCAAGTTGTAATTAGAGGCATGCTTAGCCTTAGCACTGCGTTTGATGTCATTACAACGCTTTTTGCACTCTTGCGCCGTGCGCACCTCATGGCCGAATGCACTGACATTTTCCGCAACATGCTTCCAGTGGGTATCACGTTGGGCAGCCGTAGTCTTACTATTGGCACCCACGAGCATGTCACGGCTGTGGCCCCACACGTAGCCCACGAGGAAGTCCAGTTCCTGGTTGCAGAAAGGCTTCTTCCTCGACGTGCAGGAGGTCGTGGCTGTGTATGAGGTCCCAGCTTGTGCTGCAGGTGCAACCTTCCTCCTCTTGGAATGTGGCTCAGACCCTGGCAGGCTAATGCTGCCCTGACCAGTATGGCCAGTGGGTTCGGTGGATTGAGCCAAGGAAGTGGCAGGTGGAGGGACGACCAAAGGCCTTACTTCTGTCAGTGGCAGCTGGGTGCCCTCTAATGGACCCTGCGCAGCAACATCCGCTGTGGCAGGGTCATTGACCGCAACTGTCCTGGTTGGCAGACTCACAACCTGGGTGTTGTTGGGTGCATCTGCCCCTGCACTTGCCAACACCCGGCTGTTTGGGGCAGCAGATGACATAACTTCCCCAGGGACACCTGGAGGAGCCCTTGGAAATCTTCCAAGGGCTCCTCCAGTGCCAACGCAGGCTGCGCTGGCAGACCCTGAGGCTGGGTGGCGGTGTCCACAGCTGCACCTGCAGCTACCACTACCCTTGGGCCTGTGGCAGTCGATGGAACGGACTGCCGGGTCACACGGGCGCCAGTGCCAGATGCAGAAGCTGCATCTCCCGGAACCACAGGGGGTGGTGGCATGACCGCACCGACACATGGCACCCCTGTCTCTTCCCCCTCTGCGGCTGCCCTGGACACCCTGGAGTCCCCCTACTTCCTGGTCACCCCGGCCACGTCCCTGACCACGCCCGCCACGAGGAGTACGCCGAGCTGAGGCGCCCCTCACCTTTGGTGGCCTCCCAACCATGGCACAGATGTAGTAGTGCCGGCACAGATGGAGTTGTGCCAATGGGAGGTGTACACCACAATTGACCTGGGCAATTGGGGTGAAGGGGGTGGGAAGCAAGATGTTAACAGCCCCCCTGCACCTGCAAGGCTGTATGTGACCCCGGTGATGTAGTGACGGGTCACGCAACGCTCAGGTACCCCAAAACTGCTGGAAAACCGTGCACGCAACCCTGCAGCCTACGTGCGTGGAATCAACCTCCGCAGTACGCGGTGGCGCCAAGTAACACGAAAATCGCGTACGCGTGGGACACGCAGGCTACTATGACATCAAAAACGATGCGATACACAGGGGCACCCGCAGTGGGAAAGATAGCGTGCGCGACTCACCATCTGACTAGCGCGATGCAGAAAAACACGCGTAGCCAATCCCCCCCCCAAAAGAAGAGATACGTCCTTGATAGCTGTGAAGTTGTGATGGCGTGCGAAACAACAGGAAGCAGCAACACACGTCGGTCTCCACGGAAAGGCACGTACAGCGAACTGCTGGGCCCGCTCACCTTTAACCCATGCTGAGGGAAACGCCCGTGCGTGTCACGTCACTTACGCGCGTAGGCCCTTTCCTCAGATTACATGCATTCACCCGGGGTTTTGCATTTTTTTTGCACGCGCGCTAATCCACTAAGCCCACGTCACGGGGAAACGCCTGCGCACGCCCCGCGCCTCACGTCACAGAGGCACTTACACGCGAAGGGCCTTTGGTACAATTAAATCGCTGGCGTGCTCATGCGCTAAGGGTCTTTCCTCGAATTACACGCTGACGTGCAAGATTTTCACATGCCAAATCACTCCGTATCAAGCTGGCCACGTGAAAACACACGGAAGACCACGCTCCTGCCCAGAAGGCCGAATTACTGCCCCCCCAGAGCCCCGAGCACGCTCCCACCTGCCATCTGCTGCTGCCTGCCTGCCTGCCTGCTGCCCAAGTGCCCTGCCATTTGCTGCCTGCACATCAGCCAGGGGTGCTGTTGCTGTGACCACCCCTGCTGGAACCGAAGACTCCCGACTGGGATTCCATCGCTCCACAGCCCAGTCCCAGGACCCAGTTGCCCACCCACTCCTGCCTCTGGGGTTGCCATGTCCAGCACTACAGTATGATGCCCTCTTCGGAAGGTTGCGCGCCGACAAGGAAGGACGGACCATGATCTGGACGGACATTGTGACTGCCATCAACACGGAGGGGGTGGCAGTCCGCGAATTCCATCATGTCAAGAAGCGCTGGGAGGACTTCACGTCCAGGACCCTCAACAAGGCCCGGCGCCTCTTGAAGGCAGTGGATGCTAAGGGGCGCCGGGGCCACCTGTCGGAAGACCAAATGAGGGTCCTAGAACGCATATGCCCAGCGCTCCACGTCCAGGTCCTTCAGAGGCAGACCCATCTGGAGTCGAGCGGTAAGTGTACATGCATACTGATTGGAAGCTGTGCGTGTGGTGGTGTGCCAGTAGTGTGCAGGTTGCACATGTGGTTTTGTAGGGCCATGTATGGATGTGTATGTACAGGGCCGTGAGGCTGACACATGCGAGTCCTTTCATGTGGGAGACACATGGATGGTGTATTTGTGGGTAAGCATGCAGGCCGAATGCAGATGTGTGAGCACACATGTTTGAATGACTGTGTATGTCAGTTGTCAAGGTTGTGGTGTCACACATGGATGTTGGTTCCAGCTGCATGTATCTGCACTGTGTACATGTGCATGTATGTGTATCTGACAAGTGTGTAACTGTCATGCAACATGGATGCATGTGAGACTGATATGTAGAAGACTGATTGCCAGATGTGCCATGGATGCAGATCTCATCACTGCAACACTTGGTGGAGGTGTACACATGCATGTAAGTGTGGTGGCGTGTGTGCATGTCTAGTGCACTCCCTGTGTCTCATGTGATGTCTGGCTCACCTTTGCCTGCTCATGCTGTTGTATGTGTATGGATGGTGCTGGCTGTTGCGATATGGCTGTGGAATGGCTCATGTGTGTAATTTGAAATGACATGTGTGTTGGGGATTTTGATGCCATGTCTGAAGTTTGACAATGACACTCGTGTGCAACTGTCATGTGTGTATGAGTCCATTGTACAGTGCCCTGATGCCTGTGTCCTATCTCTCCCTGTCTGCAGTGTCGACTAATGAAGAGGGCGGAGAGGGTGCTGTGGAGCACAGCGGCAGGGATCGCACCGCCAGCCGGAGACGCAAGGCCTGGCTCTCCTCCCAGTTTGTCATCTCATCGGGGAGTGAGGAGTCCGGTGCCGCGTCCCAGGTCGCAGCTGCCGAGGGGAGGTCCAAGAGGCGGAGGTTGGAGTTGGACTCCTCGGCAGCCGAATGGGCAGCTGAGACCCCACAGGGCCCGACGGAGGAAGATGGCACGGAGTCATCCAGGTTGGTGGGGGGGTTTGGTGGAGGAGGAGGCCGTGCAAGGGACAGAGACGGGGTCTGGAGGTGGGGATTCCACTGGTGCTAGTGGTGCAGTGCAGGGGCAGGGACAGGAGGCAGCACAGGCCACCACGGAGGTGCCTGTGTGTAATCCTGTCCCCGATCCTGTGACTGCATCATCTTGCACCAGCAGGGATACCTACGTCCAGACCTGTTCTCAGGGAGAGGATCGGCTTACACCAACTGGCCTTCCTCTCCCTGCGGATGTGGCTATCCGGCACCGGGTTGAGCCTGTCCTGGGTGGTGTGGCGTTGCGTCAACGTGCCATGCTAGCTGACCTGTAGGGCCTCATTACGACCCAGGCGGTAAGTTACCGCCTGGGTCGTACCCTTACCACCATGGTGTAAACTATGTTTACACCATGGTGGATAGCGGATTTACCGCCCCATTCCAAGGTGAGTGGGGCGGTAAATCCCCATTTCCCATTTTACCCTTCCCCATTCCCATTTTTGCCCCATAGGGCATAATGGGAGTGGGGAAGGCGCTAATTACGCCACCGTAAATTACGGTGGCGTAATTAGCACCATGGTCCCTTAGCGCCATGGATTTTAACGCCTGCAAAAAGCAGGCGTTAAACTCACCATGGCGCAAAGGGACCTCGGAATTAGGCGTTAAGGGTCGGCGCCGTTTACAGCGCCGTTAACCCCTTAACGCCTGATTCGTAATGAGGCCCGTAGTCTTTTCATGAGGAGAATGCACGTCTTCTCGCATGGCTCGTTGACTGCGTTGACCCACTGGGACAGCTCACCAGGGCCGGATTCCTCCATTTTCTGGACCTTGTTCCGACCCGCTCCTCAACTGAACCCCCTATGTGCCAGTCGTCCTCCGTGCCATCTTCCCACCCATGTGTCACCTGGGTGCCCTGTGGAGCTGCCTCTGACCCTGCGGCCAGGCTGGTGGAGGACACATCCCTGCCACAGTCGGGAGTCGGACGTCCAGCAGGGGTGGCCACATCAATAACTGCACCCCAGCCGGAGGAGGATGTGCAGGTAGCAGGAGCCAGGGCACAGGCAGAGGCACAGCAGCAGCAGCAACAATGTGGGAGCCATGATGGCTCGGGGCCTTCAACATCGGAGGGGCAGGCATCGGCCAGAGGGCAGGAGGACCCAGGACGGGAAGTGTCTTCCGTGTGGCAGGGGTTGGGCCATGCTATAGATGCGGAGCGGCAGCGGGCAGAAGAGGCACGGCTCACGATGGTCAGGGCGGAGTGTCGGAATAGAAATAATATTATGCCTCCTATTGTAATAGTTATATGTATGTTGGCCTACGCCAAGTTGTCTAAACATCATGCGCGAACAAACTCCATGGCAAGGTCTTGACCTCAGAGAAATCCATGTAAGCCGCCATCTTGAATCAAGCCGCCATTTTAGGTTCTCTTGTTATGTAGAAGTCACCCTGAACATCAAAATGGAGGCCAAATGACATTTCGAATAGATTCTGGCCGTTGTGACCTCGTACAGCTGAATGATTAATATGCCTGCAGGCTACTTGTCGGGGTCGTGAACTGAGACCTTGTCCTACTGTTGACCTATATGTAAATGTACTACTTATATCAACGAAACTAATCAAAATGCATATATTAAAGGTTGACCTGGTAAGGAACTCTAGACCAGTATTCTATTTCACAGAATGGTTAACCCGCAAGAGGGTTGGCGAAGGGCTGGACAAATTGTATAAATGGCCCGGGTATTCCAATGTGCGGTCTCTCACTGAACACATCGAACCCTCGTTGAAGTTCGTTATGTTATACTGAGAGCCGAATAGCTATCCGTTTGTCAGTTGACTTGGTAACTGTTGTAGCTTGAAATAAAGTACTTGTATGTTTCTTTGTAACCTGTGTTGGTGTGTTTCCTTTTGGGCTTCACGGCCTCATATTATTTTTCTGTTTTAACAGTTGGCGCCCGAATAGGGACCCTCAAGATTGATGCCGGATCATTGAAGGTTGACGCAGGCTATCGAACCGGGATTGGACAGTGTGATACTGCGGGCCCGACCGAACGAGACGCGATACCTCGGCAGCGCTGCACGATCCGATCCTTGGACGATAGTCGTGTGGTCTGAAACGGCATCTTGACGAGGGTCAATTTTTGAGGCGGGCAGATTTGTCGAAACCACCAAACACAAGGTAAAATTCGTTAGGTAAGTTCTTTGGTAAACCGTACGGTCCTCCTTAGGTTTGGTCAGGTGTAGTCGTGACCCGACTCTTAATTTAACCCTGACAATTTGAATTTGGTGTATTGTATCTGCAGACACAATTATTAACAAGGTAACACCAATTTTTTGTGAAATGCCTGGGAAATTGTCTAGCTGCTTTAGGGCACTGTTCCGCAGCGATCAACAATCTTTGGAATTTAGCCGCCCGGCACCACAGGAGGGGTCACCGGCGCGTACTATGTACTGTAATCATGGCATTGGAAGTATAGTATTTCATGAGATTTGGCACAGACAAACCAGACATGCCTCTGAATTTCAGTGGCCAATAAATGGTAGTTTCGAGATCCCCTGTATTAAGTACCTAGAATCGGTCTTGTTAAAGAAGAAGGCCAGACCTGCAGCATTTGATGTTTTGCAAAATTGGAAAAAAGAAGCGTTGCAGCAGCTTAAAAGTAGGGATAAACATGCACACTGTCATAAAACGAATGCTGAAAAGGCATTGCTGTATGATAAGGAAAAACATTCAGAGTCAGTCAATAATATGGATAGGGCTTTTTCACTCGGTATCCAGAAAATCTATCCCTCTAAAGATTTTCATGTTTCCGAAGAATTTATTGACAAATTGTTAAACGAACGAAGGCCTGGTGCCTCTGCGCCACCTCCATATGATCCTCTCCCTGGTGCTCTGCCTATTCCTGCTGTTATTCCTGTTCCCCCTGTACAACCTATTGTTCCCATTCCTCCAGTTGTTGTTCCTCCACCTACTCTACCACCCCTTCCCCTTGAGCCGATAGTCGCACCACCATTGAATTTGCCCGCACCTCCGCTCCCGATTGGTTCTGTACCGACTGTAGTTGATCAGGGTGCGGGGTCAAAGATTGTCACTCGAAATACTGTCTCAGCAGAAAAGAAACGGGAATTGTTTGCATGGGCTAAGCATTGTATGGAGAATGATGATCAAGCTAATGTTTTTTCCACATTATCAAATATGGACAATTTTCCCGAGAAAAATGTTTTTATTGAAGGTATGGGGACTCATTTATGTGTAATGTGGGGTAGATTACATAACGCAGATCTCCCACAAGGGTTGAGGAATCTGAATACTCTAGCACTTTCGAGGGACACTGAGGAGAAAGTACATGGTCATGTTAAGAGGTTATTTGAGTATAGAAGGGACTTAGAAAGATTGCGGGATGAGGATGATGAAGACGACAGTATGTATGTGCAGAAACGATTCCTTCCGTTTCGTAAATCAGCATCTGAGGAAGTACCAATCTGTACAAAAGATGCGATTCGATGGATCTCGGATTCATCGATACCGCCAGATGAAGTGTATGACACGTATAGTCAGTATACAGTAGAAATGCAGAGGAAGGTGATTCAGGTAATGGTGGAGTACCTGCAGGATGAATGTGTAAGGAAGAAGGTTAGTTGTCCCACAGAGTTATTGGGTATTTGTAAGGGGGCTTTCTCGATCGACACTTCTTCGACTGCCTTAGCGCTCGACCTGGCTCTGTTGCTTAGTAAGCGGTCAGAGTTACTTATATCTCAGTTGCCTATGAGAGAGGTTCCTCCGACATTTGTCCCAAAGGTTGAGATCCCTGCTAACGTTGGGACAGGTGCACCCGCTGTGGACATTCCCGCACATTATGTATCACAATTTGTCCACGTCCCGTTTTCGCGAACAGGAAGTGAACACTATTAGACAATCAATTCCTGATATTAGGAAAAATCCGGCAGGATTCTACAAAGAGATAGAGTCCGTTTTGCAGTCCTCTGTGTTCACCCTAAGTGATATTGACTTGTTATTCCCTGTACTCCTGCCCGTAGATTTATGGAAGCAGGCGACGATGTGCCTGGGTTGGGAGATACGTGGGCTAACATAAATAGGCTTGATGGGGAAAGACCAGCTGGTGAGAAACCACCTCAGGTAATACTCACTTTGCCTGATAGAATTCTTGCGAAATTGAAAACCATAATTCATGAGAAAAGAATTATTTGGGACAAGCTTACGGCCTGTGTTCAAGGAAAATCTGAGGGTGCCACCGAATTCTTTAATCGATTGGAACAGGTATTCTCTGACTTCAGTGGACAGGACTTGGGCACAGAGTCTGGGAAAAGGTTGTTTGTGGACAAATTTGTGCGTGGATTGCTGCCTGACATCCAGTCACAGATTATGTCCTCTGAGAGCGCTTGGGAGGCGAAATCCCAATCTGAAGTTTTGCACATGGCTCAGTATTAGGAGAACCGTGTCAATAATGAAAAAGATAGAGTCGAGAAGAGGAAAGGAGATTTGAAGACTAAAGTATTGTTACAGCAAATTGTTTGGAATCCCAGAGGAGGTAATTCACAGACCAGAGGTCAGTATGTTCCGCAAGGGAACGTTTCCTTGGGTCCTGTGAATATTAATCAATGTGCCTATTGTCGCCAGGAAGGTCATTGGCGTGCACAGTGCCCCGTCCTTTGGGGCCCTGATAGAGGTCAGCTCTCACAAGATCCTCAGGAACCTTTTTCACGGGATAATCAGACTTCGAGTGTGGACACAAGAAACATATTTGATCACCATTCTGCTGCCTACCTTTCTAAAGAGCTTCCTTTCGACGACATTTTGTTTCGTTAGGATTGCCCGAAGCAGGGTTTGGAACCTTCACCTATTCCCGTTAGTCAAAAAGGTCCCTACGTTGAACTGTTAGTGGGGAGTAGGAAACATCAGTTCTTGATAGACAATGGAGCACAGAAGTGCTCCATTGATCATTCTCGGGTTCCAAACATTCCACTGTCAGGGCAAACTAATGTTTCTGTAGGGTTTTCTGGTATACCAGTTGTTTGTCCGGTTTCTTCGCCGGTGCCTGTTTCTTTGGGTCCCTTTACGGACCACTGTCCATTCCTCTTGACTTCAAACTGTGGAGAGAATTTGCTGGGGTTAAATCTGTTAAAGAAATTAAATGTAGTGATTCATTGTTCCTCTGACGGACTGCGACTGACGATTTCACCACAGCAACTTCCCAGTTCTCAGTTTCTGACTCGACCATTGCCTCCTGAATTTAGCGTTGTCCCGGAATGTTTGTGGGCGGTTGACGACAATGATGTCGGGGTATTACAGGTTGAACCCGTTAAAATAGTTTTGAAACATGGAGTTAAACTTCCACGTATTCCGCAATATAAAATCTCAGTTGAGGGCGAGCGTGCTTTGAAGTGCATTGTTTCCGATTTTGTGCATCGAGGGGTGATTGAAGAGATTGCAGGTAGTTTATGTAACAGTACGATTTTCCCCGTGTACAAGAAAGGCGACAATGCAATCCCATTCCGTTTCATAATTGATCTACGCGCTATTAATAAAGTTGTCGCCCCACAATTTCCGATTGTGCCTGATGTGACAACGATATTAACAATGATCCCTGCTACAGCTACTCACTTTAGTGTTGTGGATCTGAAGAATGCTTTCTTCAGTATTCCTATACATAAGGATAGTAGATATTTGTTTGCGTTCACCTTGGGGGGACGCTCGTTCACATTTACTCATGCACCTCAAGGTTATACTGAAAGTCCGAGCATTCATAGTAGGGCTTTGAAAGAACAGCTTGACACCCTTGAATTGCCATCTACTTGTACACTGCTTCAGTATGTCGATGACTTGCTTTTAGCTGCAGATTCTGGAAGTGCTTGTAAAGAAGGCACTGTATTGTTGCTTATTCATTTGGCTGAACATGGTCATAAAGCTTTGCTTAAGAAATTTCAATATTGTTGTCAGGAGGTCGCTTATTTAGGCTATCTCCTGTCAAAGGAGGTGAGAAGATTGACACCTGAAAGAATAAAACACATTTCTGGCATGTCTGTCCCAAATACACAGAAGGAAGTCAGAGCCTTAATAGGTATGGCTTCTTACTGTAGGCTGTGGATCCCGAACTTCTCACTAGTGATAAAACCGATGTTGGCCTTGACGAAGAAGGGCATTTCTTCGCCGCTGCCATGGAAGTCGGAACATCAACTATCATTTGAGCTTCTCAAAACCGCGTTATGCTCTGCACCGGTTCTGGGTACTCCAAATTACAATAAGGCCTTTGTGTTGTTTGTGCATGAATGTGATGGATGTGCTTTGGCTGTATTAACACAGGAACACGGAGGGAAGAATAGAACGTGCGGCTATTACTCTTCCGCCCTTGATCCTGTCGCATGCGCTTTGCCAAGATGTTTGGAGCCGTCGCTGCTGCTGCCGCGTCTGTAAAACAGAGTGAGGGAATGGTCCTAGGCCATGATTTAACCCTAATGGTACCTCACTCTGTAGATGTCCTATTGAATAAAACCCAAACACAGCACCTCACCTCTGCACTGCTGACGAGGTATGAATTGACTTTGTTTGCCCCTCACATTCAAATTAAGAGGTGTTGTGTCCTTAATCCAGCTGAACTCCTACCTTTCCCGCAAAATACTGTTTGCGGTGACGAAGAATCACATGAGTGCCTGTATACTACTGAACAGGAAACAAAGGGCAGGATAGACCTTATAGATACTCCTTTGGATAATGCGGAAGGAGAGCTGTTTTGTGATGGCTCCTGCTTCAAACTTCCGGATGGTACATCTACAGCTGCTTATGCAGTCACTACATTGAGTACGGTTGTTGAAACTAAGAGAATTCCCCATAACTCAGCGCAGGCCGCAGAGATTATAGCGTTGACCCGAGCTTGTGAACTCTCTGAAGGGTGTACAGTAAATATATATACTGATAGCCAGTATGCCTTTGGGGTGGCTCACAACTTTGGGAGGCTCTGGTCGGAAAGAGGGTTCCTAACCTCACATGGGACCAAGATTCAGCATGGCCCCCTGATACTGCAATTGCTCTCGGCACTTGCGCTCCCTAGTCAGTTGGCGATCATAAAGTGCGCAGCGCATCGCAAGGTCATAGATGATGGTGGGAAAGGGAACGCTTTTGCTGACCAGATAGCCAGGCAAACTTCCACAGACCTTAGCACAGACATGTATGCTCCAAGAGAAACAAGAGATGCCTATGTAATAGATGAGGGTATTGGGTCTGTACGAGATATCCAAGCTGATGCCACAATAGAAGAGTCTAAAAAGTGGGCCGAAGGGATGGGGAAACTAGATGAAGATGGGTGTTGGGTGGACACATCTGAAGGGAAATGGTTGCTCCCTAATTCATATGTGCTGGCGATGGTTACGATGGCACAGGGCCCTACGCATGTGTGTGCTCAGCAGATCACGAGAATGTTAGAAAAAGTCTGGGTAAATGATAAAATTTCGGACATCGCTCAGCATTACGTTCAAAATTGCATGATTTGCTTGCAGCACAATGTGGGGAAGGGGACAGCAACTCCAAGGGGTAGTTTTGGGCCTCCTTCTGTCCCCTTCAAGGCCATCCACTTTGATTTCATTGAGATGGAACGGTGTAACAATCTAAAATACGTCCTGCCTTTAGTAAATGGGTTGAGGCTTTCCCCGTTAAGGATGCTACAGCCATGACCACTGCAAAGACTATGGTAAAGGAGTTCTTCCCACGATTTGGGTTGCCAAGAGTCATTTGGTCAGACAACGGTCCACATTTTGTTGCAGCAGTAATCTTGCAGATATGCAAAGCATTACACATCAAAAAACGATTTCATTCGGCTAGACATCCTCAAAGCGCTGGGTTGGTAGAGAGACATAACGGTATCCTAAAGAATAAGCTTGCTAAAACATGTGCCAGCACCAAACTGAAATGGCCGGACGCCTTACCTATTTTGTTGTTAGCCATGCGCACCACACCTCAAACTAAGACTGCTCTCTCTCCTTTCGAGGTGGTGATGGGGAGGCCTGCTAATATTTGGGGTCTTCCAAAGCCTAAAACGCTGAGAGAAGTTGAAAATGTATTGCTTGCAGACTACTGTAACCAGTTGACTAAAAATCTGTATTTCATTAATCATCAGGTTCGATCAGCTTTACCTGTACGGTTTACGGGCCCAGGACACAATATTCAGCCTGGAAGTTGGGTCCTGGTGAGGGCCTACGAAGGGTCTTCCTGCCTCACGCCTCGCTGGCGGGGACCCTACCAGGTGCTGTTGGTCACCCAGACAGCAGTGCGGGTGGCTGAAAAGAAGCATTGGATCCACGCGACGCATGTCAAGAAACGTCATCCGACGCCACACGTTACAGAAGAAGCAGAACCCCTTGCTGATGCTACAATCTCTGATCCTGGAGTAGCAAATAGCGCTGTGAGTGTGTCGGAGCCCGTGGAGCTTGGGGAACCGTCCATTTTGTCTCCACACTCTTCGGAAAAGTCACTTCCGGAAAACGTTGTTTCAAGTTGTGCGACTTCTGTCGCCTCTGATACGTTGCTTCCCTCAGAAAGTGACGTTACCTTATTTCCGGATCAAGCAGTACCGGGAACCACCAGGTACGACCTTCGACAAAGAAAATAGAACTACGGCACGGGTTTTGCCTGTGCATCTGGAAAAAGAAAAGAGTCATTGGGAGTTTTTGTTCTTACAAAGGAAAATTTTGGAAAAAAAGGGGGATTCTGCTGGCTAGTGTTGGGGAAGGACTAAGAAGTCGCGTGACCGTAGTGTCGCCAGCAACGAACATTGGGGTCGTCGATTGAAAAACTACGATGTCTGCCACCTCCACCGCTACTGCTCGTATTGGACTTGTAAATAAGGGGATGACCAACTCGGACAATGAACAATGTGCCTAGGCCCCGAAAACGTATTGCTGTGTTGTGATGATAATAATTGGGATTTGTGTAGTCACTGCCGTGGGACTCTGGTACTTTGAAGAAATGTATCCTCTAGAGCCTCTTTTACCAAGTGAAATTGTACCTACTGCCCTGACTCCCTCTGTACACCTTGATACTCTGTCACCTAGGGACTCTCAGCATAGACGAAAGTATCACAATAACACTTTAATGATAATAATGAATTTGACGCATGCCATTTTTAATAAGAGCAACTGCTGGATCTGCACCCATTTACCGCAACATGGGAACAAGGGGCTAGGATGGTATATTCACCCTTTACCTTTAACGACTGCTTGCTATGCCTCTCTTAGAGCACTATTCTTTGGCCGTTGGAATGATAGCATCTCAGGGAACTTTGATGGAACTAATTTAAATGATTTTGAGAAACGTGTATTGACTCCCCTGGGATGCTCGCTTTTTGCAAATAGAAGTAAGCCTAATGTTGCTTCTATTAGGCCATCTGATAAACTGTCTCTTCCTCAAACTCTAATTTCCTTTAAAATGGCTCTGATAGGCAATGAGGATGCCGTGCCTCCTTCCTACTCTATTAACCATAGCCCCGATTCAGTTCCCTTCTGTGTACAAAGGAATGGCACCCGGTCAATGGGAGATTTTGAAGGTTGTACGAACGTTGTAAATTTGACCAGGGAGAACAGGCCTTTGTATGTAGGGGGCCTGTCTATTTCGTTTGCGGTAGTACAGCATTTCCCTGGTTGCCCAAGGATTGGCAGGGAACTTGTTATTTAGGGATCCTGTTACCTGGGATATTTATAGCCAGTACATTGGAAGTTTCTAAGGCTCGTCCACGGTGGGACGAGGATGGAGATACCCCTGGGCAAATATTGGGATATATAGCAAAATCAGCTGTGCCATTTTGGGGACAAATAGCAAATTCCGAAAATATTAGGCGGCTAGCAAGAGTACTGGAGAGAACCATCAACCGGACCACGGATATACTCTATAATATGACACTGGAACAGAAAGCAATAAGATTGGTAGCGCTCCAAAACCGGATGGCATTAGATGTCATTCTGGCAGAGCGAGGTGGAGTATGTAAATTAGTGGGGTCCGCTTGTTGTGTTTTCGAACCAGATTCCTCCCCGACAATTTTCAAGGCAATACAGAACTTGCACGTCCTTAGTTCAGAAGTGCATGTTCCTGTGGGAGATTGGAGTCTTAGTACTTGGTTCTGGGACTCCTTACGATCCTGGGGTTTGAAGGTGCTTTCTGTCATACTGGTTATTTTGGGAATTCTGCTATTCCTTTGTTTCTGTATCCAATGTCTACCTAGTATATGTGCAATGCTAGGGGGGTGTTGCGCTCAGGCGGTGAGCACGATAGGACATAAAGTGTATGCCCCAGATACAGCATCTAAAGAGTTCGTGTTGCAAGAGGTTCTGGTGAACGACCTAATGGCTATAGATATTACAGATAACGATTCAGGATATATGGACGACAATGCATGGAGTTATTTGCAAAGATGTCAGAAATAGTCCTAGCACTTGGCATAGGCCAAAAGGAGGGTTTGTCGGAATAGAAATAATACGCCAAGTTGTCTAAACATCATGCGCGAACAAACTCCACGGCAAGGTCTTGACCTCAGAGAAATCCATGTAAGCCGCCATCTTGAATCAAGCCGCCATTTTAGGTTCTCTTGTTATGTAGAAGTCACCCTGAACATCAAAATGGAGGCTAAATGACATTTCGAATAGATCTGGCCGTTGTGACCTCCGTACAGCTCAATGATTAATATGCCTGCAGGCTACTTGTCGGGGTCGTGAACTGAGACCTTGTCCTACTGCTGACCTATATGTAAATGTACTACTTATATCAACGAAACTAATCAAAATGCATATATTAAAGGTTGACCTGGCAAGGAACCCTAGACCAGTATTGTATTTCACAGAATGGTTAACCCGCAAGAGGGTTGGCCAAGGGCTGGACAAATTGCATAAATGGCCCGGGTATTCCAATGTGCGGTCTCTCACTGAACACATTGAACCCTCGTTGAAGTTCGTTATGTTATACTGAGAGCTGAATAGCTATCCGTTTGTCAGTTGACTTGGTAACTGTTGTAGCTTGAAATAAAGTACTTGTATGTTTCTTTGTAACCTGTGTTGGTGTGTTTCCTTTTTGGCTTCCCGGCCTCATATTATTTTTCTGTTTTAACAGGAGAACTCCATGCATAGGGCCCTGAGGCGGGCCGAGTGCCTCGAGGCCATTCGCAGGGACCTGGAGGTCCAGATGTCATCGTCCCTGCGAACCCTCAGGGCCATCGAAGAGGAATGCCTCCGGGACATCGAGCAGGAGTTTGATGATGCCCTGGCCCGGGACATCAACAAGTGAGCCGTTGGACTTGCCCGCTGCCCTTGTAAATAGTTAGTTAGTTAGTATTAGGTTTCCTTTCGTTTTTTCTTTATTTTGGACCGCTTGGACAATGCACCACATTTTTGTATATAGTTTTTTAATTAGGTAGTAGTTTTTGGTAGGTTTCATTTCTTAAATTGGGCTCATGGACCCTGGATTCTTCAATTGTACATAGTTCTACATTGGATTCATCTTTTTTAATATTTTTTTTGTGTTCACCATGGAGCAATGGTTTTTACTTTTTATTTTCCCTTGGATTGTGACTTTGGACAGCATTTCTTTTTGGATTTCTTTTGCTTATGTTTTCTTGTTTTTCATTATTTATCTGACATGGACCATTTCTTTTGTTATTCCCATTGTTGTGTGTTTAATTTGATTTACGTTCATGTTATCTTTAATATACATTTTTTTATACTTCCATTTGTGGTATTATCTCATTGGTTTCATGCATGTCATGATATGGGTTTTGACATTCACTTGCACCCATTGTGTGTGTGTGAGACGGACCTGTGTTCATTTACATACTTGCCATTGGGGTTGTATGATGTAATTGGCATTTCTATGTGGGTGGATGCAATACTTGGGTGGGTCTTTTGCATGTGGAGGCTGGCCATAAGGGCCAGGGATCTAGATTGTGATGACGTGTTGGCTGGGGGACATGTGTCGGGGCCTGCTGGCAGGTGCCCTGCACTGCTGGGGGGTGGGGGTGCAAGGGGACATGAGTGGGGGCCTGCTGGCAGGTGCCCTGCACTGCTTGGGGGGTGGGGGTGCAAGGGGACATGAGTGGGGGCCTGCTGGCAGGTGCCCCTCAGTGCTGGGGGTGGGGTTGCAAGGGGACATGAGTGGGGGCCTGCTGGCAGGTGCCCCGCACTGCTGGGGGGTGGGGGTGCAAGGGGACATGAGTGGGGGCCTGCTGGAAGGTGCCCCGCACTGATGGGGGGTGGGTGTGCAAGGGGACATGAGTGGGGGCCTGCTGGCAGGTGCCCTGCACTGCTTGGGGGGTGGGGGTGCAGGGGGACATGAGTTGGTGATCAGTGGTGCAAGGGGACAGGTGGCTTGGCTGGGGTGCATGCCCATGGTGGATGGGCTGCCTGCGGGACATGACCAGGGGTGCGGGGTAGTCCCCTGTGGTGTGGTCTGCCTGCAGGGGCCGTTGAGGGTGTAGAGGGAACACCTGGGAGGACCCACACTGCCAATTCACGTGTAGGACTCCCCGCGCACCCCCGAAATTCACATACCCCGCTCTGACAGCTAAATCGCGTGTGAAACTTCCCGCGAAGCCCTGAAATACACGTACCCCACTCGCACATGGCCTATCGCGTGTGAAACTTCCCGCAAACCCCAGTAATACACGTACACCACTCGCACAGGGCCTATCGCGTGTGAAACTTCCCGCGAACCCCAGTAATACACGTACCCCACTCGTACAGGGCCTATCGCGTGTGAAACTTCCCGCAAACCCCAGTAATACACGTACCCCACTCGCACAGGGCCTATCGCGTGTGAAACTTCACACAAACCCCAGGAATATTGGCCCTGTGCGAGCAAGTGGGGTACGTGTAGTTCTGGGGTTCGCGTGAAGTTTCACCCGCGATTTCAGCAGGGTACGTGTATTCCTGGGGTTCGCATGAAGTTTCACCCGCGATTTCAGCAGGGTACGTGTATTACGGGGTTCGCATGAAGTTTCACCCGCAATTTCAGCAGGGTACGTGTATTCCTGGGGTTCGCGTGAAGTTTCACCCGCGATTTCAGCAGGGTACGTGTATTACGGGGTTCGCGTGAAGTTTCACACGCGAAAGGTCCCTGTTTGAAGGAGTACGTGAATTTCAGGGGAGCGCGGCAAGTTTTACACGCGAAAGTGCAACGCCCGTGCACAATACGTCACAGATGCGCTTACGCGCTAAGGGCCTTTGGTCCAATGATATCGCGTGCGTGTGCTGACACGCTTACGCGCTAAGGGCCTTTCCTCGAATTACACAATGACGTGCAAGCTTTTCACGTGCCAAATCACTCCGTATCAAGCTGGAGATGCGTACACACACGGAAGACCACGCTCCTGCCCTGAAGGCCATTTTCCTGCCCCCAAGAGCCCCGAGCACGCTCCCACCAGCCATCTGCTGCTGCCTGTCTGCCTGCTGCCCACATGCCCTGCTATTTGGTGCCTGCACGTCAGCCATCTGCAGGGGTCCAGTTGCTGTGTCCACCCCTGCTGGAACAGAAGACTCCCGACTGGGATTCCATCGCTCCACAGCCCAGCCCCAGGACCCAGTTGCCAACCTGTTAGGCAGAAACCTGTGCAGTTCCCTCTGGGACCACTGCAAAAAGTTTAAGTCTGCAGGAGTTAGCAGTAAACCCAATTGGTAGCAATCTGTACCACCCAGATTTACCTGGTAGCTGTGGCTGAGCAGTCAGACTTCTCTCAAGATGAGTTAGGCAGTATTTGGAGTATACAAGATAGGGCAATTTACACAGTAGAACAAGCAGACACGGATCAGAGCTTGGGTGTAAAGATATATAATTATTTATTTAAAAACACATCTATGAGAAACACACTGGCACTACTATGGCAAACAACTTCAATCACAATTACTATAAGTATATCAATCCCCTAACAATATTTCGACAAGTCTAGGTTCAACGGCACCACTTATTTGCAGACAGAGGTGAATGCTTTAACCTAGATGGCACTCTAATATTCGTTAGACAGGGAGAGAAAAGGCAGGGTATGAAACCAACTCGGTACCAACACTTTTACGAAGCAAATGCAAGGCAAGCAAGGCAGGGTCTACTGTAGATCACAAAGTTCAGAGGCCAGGCCCACTCGGAGAGAGGCAAGGCTGTATGTCCCAAAAGTATCACAGTGGTAATGCACTTCAAGTCTTTGTAGCAAAATGTCACAGAAAGGTTGGACCAGTTTTAGAACGAAAGTTAAGAAGGTCTGGAGGCGACCCAATGGAAAGGTAAGGATTTAAGACACCTCATGCTAACCGTCACAAGGGAAGCCTGGCGGACACAGTACCTTGTAAGTGAAGAGACAGCTCCGGCGGGGGCAGTTGTTCCTGGTGGTGGATGCAAGTCGGGGCTTTGCCAGAAGATGAGATGATCTCGTTGTCGAAGAAAAGTTGAAGATCGTTGCACCACCAGGGAAGAGACCAGCCGCGGAGTGCTCCGTCACAAGGCACCACCTTTTGGTCGCGGTACAGTGGTTAGTGGCTATACGGTTGCCGGGGTGCTCAGCACGGGCAATTCGACCACTAGACGTCGTGGAAGCGAAGAAAAAGCAAAGGGACTGGTTGTTCCCACCAGTCAGGGGAAGAAGACTCTCCAGCAGGGAGATCTCCTCTGTCGTTGGGAAGTGGTGAGTCGGTTCAGCAGGGCTCCACCGGAGGTGTCATCGTTGCAGGTCGGCTCAGCTTTACCCTCGTCAGATTCTTAGGTCCTGTGGCGACTTCTGAAGATCCAGTCCCAAAAGCCCTGCTTTTATGCAGAAAACCTCCATTCATTCAGCCTAGCTGTCAATCAAACACGCTAAGTGGTGAGCGGGGCGGGGCGGCTCACCACTTGGGCCAATCACACCAGAGTGCGACTTGAGTTGGCAAGGCAACTCAGTCCAGGGTGCCTAAACCCCCTCCCACAACCCCTGTGGTATCCAGACAGAGTGGCACCACTTTTGGAGGCTTCTGTGGAGAAGCCCGCCAAAAGTGGAACAAAGGGCTCAACCTTTGGTTCAGAGTTACAGAGGCGAACACATACGCCATTTTAAAAACCGAGTTCTGGCAGAAAATACCAACCGGTGGATTTATTTAAGACAAATAAACCGGCGGTATGTTAGAGACTAATGTGAAAAAGTATTAGCCTCCAACAATGGAAAGAATCCCATAGGAATATATTCGCGGTCGAATATAAAAAGTAGTATCCACTGCCACCAGCCAAAACTCGACGAGGGGGGACGGGACAGTGCCCCCTCGAATAACAGACCCAGGGGTAATCGAATTACCCCTACCAGTACGTCCACAATAGGATGGTTTGTACTAGTTCTGTTAGTAAATTTAGGTCTAGTAAAGCCAATGGTGACTTTACATGCCCTGGGAGACAGTAGTCAGTCCCAGGGTATGCAGTCTATGGTGGGGATCCTCTAGGACACCCCAGTGTTACGGCACGGAGGGTGCGGTGTAACACACATAGCAAAACACATGAGGCCCTATGGAGTAAAAGACCCCATAGCCCATAGAACACATTGGCCCTCATTACGACCCTGGCGGAAATCGAAAAACGATGGCGGAAATGTAATACCGCCATCGAATACCGCTCGGTGCGATTATGACCCGTCACCGCAAAGTACGATGCCATTAGCGACACCGTAGTGAACGCCAACGCTAACTGCACCAAGTATGCGCACGCGCGCCATGCAAAACCGTAATTACCACCATGGCGCAACGGTACGCGAATTCTGACCCTAGCGGACATTTACATAACGCCATCAAGCATGGCGGAAAGTACCATTCCGCCATGGTGAGAATTACGGCATCGTGAACCAACCGTAAATGGCCCTACTGAGTGCCTGTACACCACTCCCTGCCCACATTGCACAACTCCCCGTAGGTGCAATGAAGTCACACAATGCAACCAGTCAAATGTACATGTCACCCATGCATGCCAACAAACAAATGAATGTAGGGGCTCGAAGTGCCTTGTGAGTGGCCATCCATATTTGGCATGTCACCATTGCCGTACCGATGCAGCACAGGCATGTGAAGGTACAAGTACAGCAATATGAACTGAAATATGAGACAAAACAACAACAGGCCCCCATCGCTTGACACCAGTGTAAGGCAACATTCAAAGCAGTATCCTGAGAGAGACTGCACCAGCCCTGTACTCTTGCCAGTAAACAAACCAACCATCAGCATAAGCATGTACCACACAAGTTGGCAGAGTGACTGAGCAGCCAGGCCCACCCCAAGAGGGGCCAATGGGAGCTGCAGGGCACAGATGGCACGAATACAGAAGCTATTCCAATGGACATGACCTCAGTCTCCCTCCAAGAAACGCACGCAAACACAGGCACCTGTGACCAGCCATATTCTGACAATCACATCAATCCACCAATCCACCTGGCTGACCGGCATCTGTCACACAAAAGCTAATCCCCCGCCCCTGAGCATGACATCATGAAAACAGTCAAAATGGCTGCCCCTATCCCTGACCTCACTGGGCATCGTAGGCAAACGCGGCCAGTACAGTACCACGCAACTATACTCAGAAGCCGGAACCCAATGCAGATCTTCTCACAATACATCGCTCCACAAATAGGAATATGCTACATTACTTGCAAAGAATAACGCTACACGGTTAATATCTGAATAAAATATTAATGCACATCAAATTCACCAAGCCCATACAGCTATTAGGTCATAAACTCCAAAATATTATTCATTACTGTGGGCTGCATCCGCAATAAATGACCAGCTTCTTCTTGTGTGACGCCCTGTTCCTTCATGGTACACAGGGGCTACATCCACGTTCAAAAAGGCAACATGGAAGCGCCTAGAACTGCAGGGCCGTCCCATTAGGTAGGCACTAGTCCAGCTGAAAGGTTGATATGTTGCTCCTAGCCACTAGTACAGCGTAAGGGCATGTGGCCCATTGGCGATCGTCCCATAAGATCGTAATGGTGCTCCACTGATTAACTCGAAGCAGCAGGTGTCGGGAGTAAAAGCCATCTGCAGGAGTGGCATACAGATGGCAGCGGCAAAAGGGTAGGAGATACCTGTCACCCAAATGAAATGAAAAAGAATAGTATGGGCATCAGAACTTCATTTGTATTACTCACTTCAATGATCACACTAAATCTACAGGCATATGCATGCTAGCCCACTCAAAAGGATTAATTCCACCCAAAAATCACTTGCGATTCATAACCATATAAATCGAGGTGAAAACACTATTACAAACGAGTGTTTGTGTGCATGCGTCTGTTAAAACAGAATCCATTAGATGGAATTAGTAACGTGCATAGACACAAGTGTATGAAGGCGCGTCGAGACAGGGAGGGTTCAACAAGGGCAGATAGACGATGGTCCCACTATGGCAGCTCTGCATCACATAGCGCAGGGGAAGGGGATAGATTCCAAAAAGCCATGTACATGGCAAACTCTCAATTAAATCATCTGTCCATGCATCCATACATCATTCCCTCATCCCGGTATAAAAACGCCTGATTATTTACTCACATAACATTTGAAATTTCCATTGAGTCTGTGCGTAATGCAGTCTGCAAAATCCACTGTGCTCCAGCCCGGAATTCTAGTGATGTGAAGCAACATGTATTTGGGAACGTCCTGCCTTATCGTCCACTACGCTATTGCGCATCCCATACTATTCATATCAATCATTGCATTCTCGCCATGGCCCCTGTCCCAAGGAAATTAAACAATAGAACGTTATATTTGCAGTCAGACCTGTGGGCGTCCCCTCGCCGCTAGCTGAAAACCGAAAGCGCTGTCCTTCGAATTCCTCATTTGCAACATCACGTCGAAAAGGCATCCGTGACCGCTCGAAATCACAAATTCATCCATGTAGTGCGGCAGTGTGTGAAAATGGCAACTGGCTTCACTCACAAATGGGACGCCCCGCCCGTCGGTGAACCTCGGTACAGTGCTGCATGAGGGTCCACCGTTAATCGAGTACTACATTCCACTGACCCTTCACAAGTTTGTTCGCGACTGCAAAGATTGTATGTGAAACAATGGGACCATAGCAGAATGAACATATAAACCAATATTACACTGCCATCGGGGTCAAATACATGATTGTAATAGCAAGATGCCATGCGTCACACTGCAGCGTTGTGTGCGGGACGTGCTCGCCCAAAGGGGATTGCAGCTGGCACAGGTGGAATGAATCACCACAGGTGGAGGCAATACAGCCTGGAAACACATAAATTGCACACCCAACCCCCTCCCACAACCACACCCACTCCAAAATGCTACCGGCAGGACTAGCGATGTTGGCCCTGGGGGACCTGATAGCACTGCAAGTACTCCAACTTCAAGAAGAAGACGAACACCAACTACTACAACAACCGGCCGCACAGAGGAGACGCAGGAGGAGGAGGAGGGCAAGGCAGGGCCAGCAAGGCCCACCAGCACAGCCACTACCACCACGCAGGCAGCCCGCAATCCCACGCCTCCGAGCTCATCCGTTCAACCTCACTGCTGAGCAGATCCACACCCTCTACCGTTTGGACCGGGACACCATAATCGCCATTGTGGACATGACACACGCTGACCTTGTCAGCATGATAGATAGCCCAACCGCCATCCCACCCCTACTGAAGGTGGTGTCTGTACTCCACTTCCTGGCCACAGGCACCTACCAGCACACAGTCGGACAGTTGCATGGCATTTCACAGCCACTGTTGTCACGGACACTAATGCAAGTGCTCGATGCCCTCCTGAAGCACGCAGACGACTACATCTCTTTACCACGCTCGGAGCATGAGATCACAAACACAAAAGTGGGATTCCATGCACATGCCGGCATACCGGGTTGCATTGGTGCCATCGACTGCACCCATGTGGAATTGGTTGTTCCACATGCCATGGAGGTCCAGTACCGCAACCGGAAACAATATCATTCCCTTAATGTACAAATGGTGTGTGACTCCAACAGGATCTTTACACATTGTTGTGTCCGATTTCCTGGTTCAACCCATGATTCTATGGTCTTGAGGAACTCTACAATACCACGCTACATGGAGCGACACGCAGGGAACAGATCCTGGCTACTCGGTGAGTCTCATTTCATGCATGATGATGTGGGGTATGTGATGCGGCAATGACCTGGCAGGAAGGGGGGGGGGGATGCGTACGTAGCAATGTCATTCCACAAACATCCTTTATTGTCCACATACAGGTGATGCCGGGTATCCACTGAAGAGATGGCTCCTTACACCACTCCGGAACCCACAGAACCAGCATGAGGAGGACTACAACCATGCCCACTCACGTACCCGTGTAGTCATAGAACAGGCATTCGGCCTACTGAAGGCTCGTTTCCGCTGCCTCAGCAGGTCTGGCGAGGCACTCCTGTACCGCCATGAGAAGGTTGCAAAGATGGTCATGGCATGTGTCATGCTACACAACATGTGCGTACGTAGAAATGTGCCCATGCCCCCTGACGCAGAACTGCAAGCACCTGAAGATGGTCATGATGAGGGTGGGGATGTGGCAGCACCTCAAGGAGTCCGCGAGGCACAGGAGGCCCGTGAAATTCGTCAGAATATCATAGATTCATGCTTCTAGCACTCATGCCTGGTGGCTGATACATGGACACGGGACTTGTGGCACTGTGTGTGTCTGGAACATGCACAATGTGGACTGTACGCCTATAAAGGCCTCGTACACAATGATCAATGTCCACACATCTCATTGGATGATTATGAAATGTTCATTGCATATGTGAAATTATGTTACACACCCCATCGACCCGCCACCCAAGTAAGCCCAACACCCCCCCTCCACCCTCCTACCTCCCCCCCGAACACCAGTGTCCAAAGATGCTCATTGTCAGTGGGCAGACGCTATTGCAAGCCCCCTCTCCGGGTATCAGGGGCACCCCTGCCTGTGGAGCGCAGGTTCCTCCCAGATCTACGTTGGGGGCTGCCCTGGAGGGAACTTGCAACGGATGATGTCTCTGCCTGCTCACGTCCATGCATGTCCCTAAGGGTTTGTGAGAGCTCAGTGAGCACACGGCGCACAGCGGCAAGTTCACCACATACGTCTTTGGACGTCGCATGCAGTTCCCCCCTCAGGCTCTCGGTGCTTCTCTCCATTTGTACCCTTAGTGTCTCTGTACTTCGCTCCATTTGTGCCCTAAGTGTCTCAGTAGATGTTTCTATGGCTGCCTTAGAACCCCCACATTCATCAGCATGCTCCTTGAGGAGCGTGGCCAGTTGCTGCTGTTGCACGATCACCTGGTCGAGGGACTGTTGCCTCTGCTGGGCCATGCCCATTTGCGGTGGTGTCACAGAGGGGCTGATCACCTCATGTTGCCTTGCCACAGGGCTTGTGGGGGATGGCCAGTCGTCGTCTTGTGGGTGCCCCTGCGTGGTATCCTCATGGTGTACGGGATGAAACAAACAGGGGGATTGAGACAGGTCATGGATGGGTCCTACATCGACCACCGTTTTCTGTGTCGGAGCATGCTGCCATCAATGGGGTGTCACCTATGGTGCTGCTGCCACCAGAGGCAGTGCCTTCTGTGGCATCCATTGGGGGGACCTGTGGTGCTGCTGTTGTGGGCATGCTGGCTGCTGGGGTGCCTGTTGAAGTCCCCTCCTGTGTGCTGCCACTTGATTTGTGCTGCTGCCGTGTCTTGGTCCGTGCAGCTGAGGTGGAGGGTCTTTGGCCGTTGGTCTTGGCCCTCTTTGCAGGTGTGCTGGTAGGGGTGTCCTGAAGCTCGTCGTTTGAATCGGACCCTGTGGTGGAGTAAAGGAGGGCAAGCGTCATTTATGGGTCTGTGGAAATTGGAATGGCAATGTATCACATGCATTGGGGTGGTACCTGAGGGTGATTTGGGTCAGGGCCTTGGAGGTGGTTTCATTTTTGTGTGGATTGAGGATGCAGTTGTTTTGCAGCCTGCAGTTAGGGTGTGCATGCTGCACGTGTAGAGGGTGTTTTTAGGATTTTTAATCATTTATGTATTTTATGTGACTTTTAGAGTGCGCTATCAGGCCAATGTATGTGGACGTTCTCCTGGACATGTGTTTCTGTTGCACTATGTGGACACATGGTACTTCACATGATTGGACATTGTGGATTTAGCATTGTTTTATTTGGCCCACCTACCTGATTCTTCGGTTGTCTGCACTCCTTTCTCCATCCCTCCGACTCCCTCTATACTCTCCATTCCAATGGTGGAGGCACAGATTTCTTCCCAGGGGGTCAACTTGATGGGTGATTCCGATCCTCCCCCGGTTGCTGTGGCAATGTTACGGTTGGCTGATAGTATGCTCCGTACGCGTATCCGCAAGTCGTCCCATCGCTTTCTGCATTGCTGTGGGTTGCGGGGTGCGGTCCCCACCGCACTTACCCGCTGTGCCACCAGGGCCCATATGGCCTTCTTGTTCGCAAGTGCCGTCCTGGTCATTTGCGTCGAGAAGACGACGACAGCATTCTCCTGGAGGGTCTCTGTGAGCACGGTGAGTTCCTCATGGGAGAAGTGGACCTGCCGCTTGCGGTCGCACGCTTTTTTAGCAACTTTTCCCATTTTGATTGTTTTAACTAGGGTGGCTAACGGGTTGGGATGTGTCTCAGGGTCGGATTTTTGATGGTTGTGTTGGGATTCTGATTTTATAGGTGTACGGCGTGCTGTTTCCCGTTCCGGCCCCATGTTTTTACTTCCGTTTCCGTATATTTACGGTCACCGTATTTTGCGATTAGCGCTCATTACGGTGACCGCTATGATGGGTGGCGGAATTGCACCTAGGGCGCCGTACGACGGCGGTGAGGGGCGTTTTGGGGACATTTCCGCCATCGCGGACTTTGCACTTCCGCCATGGCGTAATGCTCGTGCCCGATGGGTCAGAATTAGCCGCACTTTACTCCATCGTGCAATGGCGGAAACGCTATTTACGCTATGGCGGTCAGGTCAGTTACTTTCCGCCAGGGTCGTAATGAGGGCCATTGACATTCAAAGGAATCAACCACATTCATGTCCAAGAGTGGGAGGAAAAGAGTCTCACTCTTGGCAGGATGAAAAAAAAACAAACTCCAGAAATCCAGCAAAGCTGCTGGGGGACTAACTAGGTTAGGAAATTCAGCTTAAACAGAGAATTCTCCCTAACACTAGCCCCCCCCCCCCCCAGACTAAGGGACAGGAGGATTTAATCCACTCCTGGATGAATCTCATACCTCTAGTCGATGGCATACATCCTAGAGAGTCCATCAGCATTTTGGTGGTGGCACCCTGACCTGTGCTCAATGGTGAAATCAAACCCTTGCAGGCAGATTGACCATCTCAGTAGTTTTGGGTTTTCTCCTTTCATTTGCATTAACCATCTCAAGGGTTGGTGGTCAGTCTGAATGACAAAAGTAGAACCATACAAGTATGGCCTAAACTTCTTCAGAGCCCACACGATAGCAAAGCATTCTCTTTCGATTGTTGCCCACCTTGTTTCAGGATCCTTCCGCTTGCGGCTGATGAAGCAAACGGGGTGCTCCCTACCTTTCCCATCCAGTTGACTGAGTACTGCACCTATTCCTACATTTGAAGCATCTGTCTGCACAATGAAAGTTTGGTGGTAATCAGGAGCTCTGAGTACTGGGGCTTGGCAAAGAGCCTTTTTCAGGTTTTCAAAGGCCTGATTGCACTCCTCGTTCCATCTAACCTTTTTAGGGAATTTTGGAGAGGAGATGACATTCAGAGGAGAAGCTATGGTCCCATAGGTCTCAATGAAATTCCTGTAATACCCAGTGAGACCTAAGAAGGCTCTCACCTGGGTCTGAGTAGTAGGTGTTGTCCAATTTTGCACAGCTTCAATCTTACTGAGCAAAGGCCTTATTTCTCCACATCCTACCTCATGTCCAAGATAGACTACCTTACTCTGTCCAATTTGGCATTTACTCGCCTTTATGGTCAGATTGGCTCGTCCAAGAGCCTGCAAAACATCTCTTAGGTGGGTTACATGTTCTTCCCAGGAATTGCTGAACACTGCTATGTTATCCAAGTATGCCATGCAGAAGTCCTCCATCCCATTCAGAACCTGGTTTACCATCCGTTGAAATGTAGCAGGTGCATTTTTCAATCCAAAGGGCATTACCTTAAACTGGTATAAGCCAACTGGGGTCGAAAATGCGGTTTTCTCCTTGGCATGGTCTGTCAGGGCTATTTGCCAATAGCCTGACGTCAAGTCAAATGTGCTGAGGAACTTGGCTGAACCAAGTCTATCCACCAACTCATCTGTCCTTGGCAAAGGGTGGGCATCAGTCTTAGTGACTGCATTAAGAGCTCTATAATCCACGCAGAATCTAAGTTCTTTAGATCCTTCCTTTGGTACTAACACAACTGGGCTAGACCATGGACTAGTAGAGGGCTCTATTACCCCGAGATCAAGCATCTTGCTGACCTCACTTTTGATGTGGGTTCTTACATTTTCTGACATTCTGTATCCTCTGCTTTTGACTGGCAGACAGTCACCAGTGAGTATGTCATGCTGGCCCCAAGCCTGGTGAAAGTGAGAACAGAGAGGCAAACTGATTCAACATAGATTTGCACTCTTCTTGTTGCTCAGGTGTTAGATTTGAAGAGAGATTTACTCCTTCAATCTTTTCGTCTAAAGGTAAGCCTCTGAGGAGATCTGGAAGAGCTTCACTCTCTTCTTCTTCCTCTGATGATGCTAGAAGCAACGCTCCTACATTAGGTCTCGAGACATACGCTTTGAGTCTGTTGGTGTGGAAGACTGTCGGAGCCTCAAGTCCACCAGATAGTTGACCTCTCCGAGTTTACCCACAACTCTGAAGGGTCCCATCCATTTGTCTTGCAAGGCCCTCTGCCTTGTTGGGATCATAACGAGAACTAGCTGGTCTTGAGTGAACTCAACCATGTTAGCCTTTTGATCATGCCAGTGCTTGATCAATGCTTGTCCAGCTTTCAAGTTAGCACTTGCTTCTGTCATCATGTGCGACATTCTCCTCCGGAGACCTATCACGTAGTCAGTCACTCTGACTGGCTTGGGGGAAGGAGCACTCTCCAACCCCTCCTTAATCAGGGCCAATGGACCTCTAACGGGATGACCATAGAGAAGCTCAAAGGGAGAATAACCTACTCCCTCCTGAGGGACTTCTCTATAAGCAAAGAGAAGGCATGGCAGTAGAAGGTCCCATTTCCGTTTAAGGGGTTCCTCTAAAGCACCTATCATGCTCTTCATGATTCGGTTGAACCTTTCTACCAACCCATTGGTTTGTGGGTGGTAAGCTGTTGAGAATTTGTAAGTAACTCCACAGGTTTTCCACATGGCTTTCATGTAGTGGGACATAAAGTTTGACCCCATGGCCCTCATTACAAGTCAGGCGGTGGACCATGGTGCTGTTAGCACCATGGTCCATGCCGGATTCCGCCATGGTGGATGGTGGAATAACCGCCCCATTCCAAGGTCAGTGGGGCGGTAATTCCCCATTCACCATTTGCCCTTCCCCATTCCCATTTTTGCCCCATAGGGCATAATGGGGATGGGGAAGGCGCTAATTACGGCACCGTAAATTACGGTGCCGTAATTAGCACCAAGGTCGCTTAGCGCCTTGGACTTTAACGCCTGCAAAAAGCAGGCGTTAAAGTGTGAATCAGGCGTTAAGGGTTAACGGCGCCGATGGCGCCATTAAACCCTTAACGCCTGACTTGTAATGAGGGCCCCTGTCAGAGATTACTTCCTTAGGAAACTCGACCCTGGTAAAAATACCAAGGAGGGCCTTAGCCACAGCCAGAGCAGTAACAGTCCTCATAGGAATTGCCTCAGGATACCTAGTTGCATGGTCTACTACAACAAGTATAAACCTGTTGCCTGAGGAGGTTGGAGGATCAAGGGGACCAACAATGTCAATCCCTACTCTCTCAAATGGGACTCCCGCAACTGGGAGAGGCACTGAAGGTGCCACATTCTTGGCGCCAACCTTACCAGAGGTCTGGCAGGTGTGGCAGCTCCTGCAGTGTTTTTCTACTTCGGCCCCCCATCTTTGGCCAATAAAAGTAGAGAGAGAGCCTTTCCTTAGTCTTCTTGAAACTCAAGTGACCAGCCAAAGGAATCTCGTGGGCTAACTGCAAGAACTGTTGTCTGTTCTCTTGGGGTACTACAAGTCGTTTGTAGTCTCCAGGTTCAGACTCGGTCGGTTCACTGTAGAAGAGGCCATCTTCCCAGTGTAACCTGTATTTCCCAGGCTCTTGCCCTTCAGCCTGAGCTTCTGCTTGGTGGCGAAGACCTTCCAGAGTTGGACATTCTCTCTGTCCCTTACTGAAGTCTGCCCTATTGGGTCCACCTTCTGCCAGTAAAGACTGTAGCTCAGGATGGTCAACAGGATCCAGATCTCCAATGAGTTCCTGGCCTTCCATTAGCTCTTCTTCAGAGTCTAATTCTACCACACAGGGTTGTACCACCCTCTCAGCCTCAGCTGGAGCGGGAGTTATGGGTGTAACTTTGGACAACCAAGGGGAAGTCCTTGTTGGCTGCATTGAAGTGCTGCCTGCTGGTTTCGGTATAGAAGTTTTAGGTTTCCCTTTCGCTTCTGATTTCTTGGAGACAGCAGCTGACAAATCCAGTGGAGCAGGAGTGATATCCTTCTTCATCATCTCCTCGGGAGTACCACTCATGGTTCTCTCCCTTGCAGGTCTGGTTAGCTCCTGTAACCGTTTACTAGGAGGTCTGGGGGTATGAGACACAACTCCGAGAGTTTTTAAATCGTTACCCAACAGAACGCGTCCTGGTACCTCACTTTGTATGCTGACAGGTACCTTCACAGTCATGTCGTTACACTGGATGAGAACTGGTAATTGGGGAAGCATCTGCATAGGCCCTACAGCTAACTTGGTGAGGCGTTTGGGTGCCTTAGCAGCATTCTCCGCCTGAAAAAAAGATGTATCCACCACAGTTATGCTGGACCCAGTGTCCCTAATGGCAGGAGTCTCCTGACCATTCACCTGGACACTGTCCTTATAATACTCTTTAGTATTATCTGGGATAGAATTATAGACATTTAAATTCTGTTGTTCCCACAAACCCAGAGACACTAAAGAAACGCTGGCTGAGACTCCAGTGGGTTCATCAGCCAGCAGTAGAAAGTTTCCACTTGCCATTTGGACTTCCACCTCTGGAGCGAAGGCTAAGGAGACAAGCTGGACCCCTGAAGGTTTACCCTTGCATCTGGGATCTCCTTTCACATGGTCAGTAGAGCCACAAACAAGCATTTACCGAATGCTTTCTGGAATGGTGGCTTGTTCTGGTCTCCCTCTGGTTTGGCACCAGACGGTACACTATTCTGCTGCGGTTTTCCTTGTGGCTTACCCTTATGGGTTCGTTTGGGGCCCTCCTTGGAATTTGAGTTATTAGAATTCTCTTTTAAGTCTTTTTTAGGCTGTTTTGCCTCATCCTTTTTCTGAGTTGCCCCAGAATCCTTATGAGTAGCCCTGTTGGCAACCCACAAGTCAGCAGCCTTAGCTAGCTTCCTGGAATCCAATTCCTTCGAATCAGCCAAGTGCTGTCTGAGCTCAGGAGAACAGGCATCATAAATAGACTCCAACATGAAAAGATTCTTCATACCCTCATAAGTGTTTACCTTGTAACCCTTAATCCATCCCTCTAAGTTTTTCAACCCTTCACTCACCCAGGTAGCCCAAGGGGTACCATCATGCTTTTTGAGGGTTCTAAACCTCTTAAGATACTGGGAAGGGGTCTTCCCAAATCTAGCTATCAAAGCTAGTTGCACACTTTCATACTCTTTCCTATCCTCCTCCCCCAACTCCATTATCACATCAGTTGCAACAGGGGGGAGCCTAGAGAACAACCAGGTAAGTAGCTCATTACCTGTGATGTTCTGGTGCCCATGATTGTACTCAAACAAACTCAGCCAATACAACACATCCAACTTTGGTTCATACATACCAATTAATTCCTTAGGCATCCGGGGTCTTTTGGGACTATAACTTCTAGAGGAGCCAGAGACAGAAGCAGTTTTGACAGACAACTTTTTCATTTCTAACTCATGCTTGAGCTTCATTTCTCTGAGCCTAAGAATTTGTTGCATTTCTTGGTGTTTCTGTTCAGTTTGAGCAGTAATCCTTCTGAATTCCAAGTCTATTTTCATTTTTTCTAGTTCAAGGACTTGAGGACTTAGTGTGGGACCTGCTATAGGCCCAGTAGGTACAGCTGGTAAGGCAGACAGAGGAGAAGGGGAGACAGTTTCATTAGCCTCTCCTTCCTCTTCAGCCTCTTCATCACTATCATCAGAACTTTGATTTAGATCAACACCATCACTGTTATCTACATATGCTGGAGAAGTTGGTTCCCCTGAACCAGTACCCAGACTTTGGTTTTCCAGCAATCTCGCTATTAGTTCTACTTTCTTGCCTCTTACAGAAAGATTCTCTTGTCTACAGAGAGCTCTCAAACTCTAAGTATTTTTACCTGACAAGGAATCTTGACTGTAAACTTCCATAGTAGACATGTTTTTTGAAAGTTGCTTTTTAGTGCTAAGCTTTGTGGTTAGTTATCCTAAAGTGTTGAAAAGCACTCTAAACTGCATACTCGATACAAATCCCACCGCTGCCACCAGTGTGAGGCAGAAACCTGTGCAGTTCCCTCTTGGACCACTGCAAAAAGATTAAGTCTACAGGAGTTAGCAGTAAACCCAATTGGTAGCAGTCTGTACCACCCAGATTTACCTGGTAGCTGTGGCTGAGCAGTCAGACTTCTCTCAAGATGAGTTAGGCAGTATTTGGAGTATACAAGATAGGGCAATTTACACAGTAGAACAAGCAGACACGGATCAGAGCTTGGGTGTAAAGATATATAATTATTTATTTAAAAACACATCTATGAGAAACACACTGGTACTACTACGGCAAACAACTTCAATCACAATTACTATAAGTATATCAATCCCCTAACAATATTTCGACAAGTCTAGGTTTAACGGCACCACTTATTTGCATACAGAGGTGAATGCTTTAACCTAGATGGCACTCTAATATTCGTTAGACAGGGAGAGAAAAGGCAGGGTATGAAACCAACTCAGTACCAACACTTTTACGAAGCAAATGCAACAAATGCAAGGCAAGCAAGGCAGGGTCTACTGTAGATCACATAGTTCAGAGGCCAGGCCCACTCGGAGAGAGGCAAGGCTGTATGTCCCAAAAGTATCACAGTGGAAATGCACTTGAAGTCTTTGTAGCAAAATGTCACAGAAAGGTTGGACCAGTTTTAGAACGAAAGTTAAGAAGGTCTGTAGGCGACCAAATGGAAAGGTAAGGATTTAAGACACCTCACGCTAACCGTCACAAGGGAAGCCAGGCGGACACAGTACCTTGTAAGTGAAGAGACAGCTCCGGCGGGGGCAGTTGTTCCTGGTGGTGGATGCAAGTCGGGGCTTTGCCAGAAGATGAGATGATCTCGTCGTCGAAGAAAAGTTGAAGATCGTTGCACCACCAGGGAAGAGACCAGCCACGGAGTGTTCCGTCACAAGGCACCACCTTTTGGTCGTGGTACAGTGGTTAGTGGCTATCCGGTTGCCGGGGTGCTCAGCACGGGCAATTCGACCACTAGACGTCCTGGAAGCGAAGAAAAAGCAAAGGGACTGGTTGTTCCCACCAGTCAGGGGAAGAAGACTCTCCAGCAGGGAGACCTCCTCTGTCGTTGGGAAGTGGTGAGTCGGTTCAGCAGGGCTCCACCGGAGGTGTCGTCGTTGCAGGTCGGCTCAGCTTTACCCTCGTCGGATTCTTAGGTCCTGTGGCGACTTCTGAAGATCCAGTCCCAAAAGCCCTGCTTTTATGCAGAAAACCCCCATTCATTCAGCATAGCTGTCAATCAAACACGCTAAGTGGTGAGCGGGGCGGCTCACCACTTGGGCCAATCATACCAGAGTGCGACTTGAGTTGGCAAGGCAACGCAGTCCAGGGTGCCTAAACCCCCTCCCACACCCCCTGTGGTACCCAGACAGAATGGCACCACTCTGGAGGGCTTCTCTGCAGATGCCCGCCAAAAGTGGAACAAAGGGCTCAACCTTTGGTTCAGAGTTACAGAGGCGAACACATACGCCATTTTAAAAACCGAGTTCTGGCAGAAAATACCAACCGGTGGATTTATTTAAGACAAATAAACCGGCGGTATGTTAGAGACTAATGTGAAAAAGTATTAGCCTCCAACAATGGAAAGAATCCCATAGGAATATATTCGCGGTCGAATATAAAAAGTAGTATCCACTGCCACCAGCCAAAACTCGACGAGGGGGGACGGGACAGTGCCCCCTCGAATAACAGACCCAGGGGTAATCGAATTACCCCTACCAGTACGTCCACAATTGGATGGTTTGTACTAGTTCTGTTAGTAAATTTAGGTCTAGTAAAGCCAATGGTGACTTTACATGCCCTGGGAGACAGTAGTCAGTCCCAGGGTATGGAGTCTATGGTGGGGATCCTATAGGACACCCCAGTGTTACGGCACGGAGGGTGCGGTGTAACACACATAGCAAAACACATGAGGCCCTATGGAGTAAAAGACCCCATAGCCCATAGAACACATTGACATTCAAATGAATCAACCACATTCATGTCCAAGAGTGGGAGGAAAAGAGTCTCACTCTTGGCAGGATGAAAAAAACAAACTCCAGAAATCCAGCAAAGCTGCTGGGGGACTCACTAGGTTAGGAAATTCAGCCTAAACAGAGAATTCTCCCTAACACCACCCACTCCTGCCTCTGGGGTTGCCATGTCGGGCACATCTCCATCTGGCACCACTGGCAACCCCCAGCCAGAGAGGCAGAGGGCCACCAGATTCACTGCCACCGAAGTTGGTGTCCTGGTAGAGCATGTCCTGGGGCATTATGATGCCCTCTTCGGAACAAGACGCGCCAACAAGGAAGGACGGACCAGGATCTGGACGGACATTGTGAATGCCATCAACGTGGGTGGCAGTCCGCGAATTCCATCATGTCAAGAAGCGCTGGGAGGACTTCAGGTCCAGGACCCTCAACAAGGCCCGGCGCCTCGCAGAGGGGGGCCGGGTCAGCCTGAGCAACATCCAGATGAGGGTCCTGGAACGCGTATGCCCAGCGTTCCACGCCCAGATCCTTCGGAGGCAGACCCGTCTGGAGTTGAGCGGTAAGTGGCCAAGCATTGCTGTGTGAGACAGGGCATGTTGCAGTGTGCCGGTAGTCTGATACTTGCCTGTATGTGTGACATAGGCCATGTATGGATGTGTGTGTGCAGGGACATCATGGTCATGCGTGTGGGACCAGTTATGTGTGAACCACATGGTAGGTGCATGTGTTTTAATGCAACATGGGGACCTCTATGCAGAATGCACACCTGAAAGCATGCCAGTCTCTGTTCCTGGACATGGAGGGGGGGATGAGGAATGGGTGCTGATGTATTATACATGTATGGTGCACGTGTGTGTGTGTGTGTGTGTGCGCCAGAGAAGTGTGTGTTTGACTTTGAAACGCCATGGATGCATGTGACTTTGAAGGCAACATCTTGGTTTACAGGGGCCCTTGTACATGGGTGTTGATGTTGATTGCAGGCGCCGGGAGTGTTTCTGCATTTGTGTTGCATTCATTGACCCATGTGTTGTGGAAGGTCAGGATGGAAGTGACATTTGACAGTGCCACTCATGTGTTATTGCTTCCTGTCTAGGGTATTTTGTGCTGTACCCTGATGCTTATGTTCTATGTCTCGCTCTACGCAGCGTCAAGTGAAGAAGAGGGCGGAGACGGCGCTGTGGAGTCAAGCGGCGGGGATGCCTCCACCGGGCGGCGACGCATGGCCCAGCCACCCTCCCAGGAATTACCATCATCCGGGAGCGAGGGGGCTGGTGCCGCGTCTGCCACAACGGCTGTGGCGTAAGGGCCGGGTGAGCCCCCACAGGGGCTTCCAATGGCGGAAGACGGTGTGGAGACATCCAGGTTGGTGGTCTCCTCAGAGAAGGAGGAGCCCGCTACTTAGCCGCACATGGGGCCTGGTGGGGGTAGTACCACTGGTGCAAGCGGTGCAGTCCAGGGCCAGGGCCAGGAGGCAGCACAGGTCACCACGGAGGGGCCTGTGCATGTCGCTGTCCTTGACCCTGTGACTGCACTATCATGCACCAGCAGGGAGGCCCTGTCCCAGACACGTCTGCAGGTACGGGAAAGTGCCATATCACCTGCCTCTCCACTACCTGCGGGCGATGGGTCCCGCGACCGTATGGGATCCATCCTGGTGGGTGTCGCGTTGCGCACGCGTGACATTCGTGATGACGTGCATTGTTCCTGGGCGGAGAACGCACGCCATCATGAAGAGCAGAGTCGTGACGTGGCACTGCTGGGAGGGGCCCTGGTCGGTGGGTTCCTACATGTGACACGCACTCTGGCGTACCTCTCCTCCTCTGTGGAGGCTATGCGTCGGTCCTTCTCCACATCGTCTTCCGGCCCAGATTCCACCAGGGCCCCCTGTGGACCTGGCCTGACCAACACAGCCAGCTTGTTGGAGATCCCATCCCTGCCACAGTCGGGAGTTGGCGGTCCAGCAGGGGTGGACACTACAACTGGAGACCAGCAGATGGAGGATGTGCAGGCACCATCGGACAGGGCACATGGACAGCAGCAGCAGCAGCAGGAGCAGGCTGTAGGTGGGAGCAAAGATGGCTCGGGGTCATCAACATCGGAGGGGCAGACATCGGCCATAGGGCAGGAGGACCCAGGAATGGGAGTGTCTTCCGTGTGGCTGCGCTTGGGCCAGCAGATAGGTGTGGAGCCGCGGCGGGCGGAAGAGGCGCGGCTCACGATGGTCAGGGCGGAGCACTCCATGCGTAGGGCCCTGAGGCGGGCCGAGTGCCTCGAGGCCATTCGCAGGGACCTGGAGATCCAGATGTCATCGTCCCTGCGAACCCTCGGGGCCATGGAAGAGGACCGCCTCCGGGACATCGAGCAGGAGTTCGATGATGCCCTGCCCGGGACATCAACAAGTGAGCGGTTGGACTTGGTTTCCTTTCGTTTTTTCTTTATTTTGGACCGCTTGGACAATGCACCACATTTTTGTATATAGTTTTTTTATTAGGTAGTAGTTTTTGGTAGGTTTCATTTCTTAAATTGGGCTCATGGACCCTGGATTCTTCAATTATACATAGTTCTACATTGGATTCATCTTTTTAAATATTTTTTTTGTGTTCACCATAGAGCAATGGTTTTTACTTTTTATTTTCCCTTGGATTTTATTTTTTGGACTGTGACTTTGGACAACATTTCTTTTTGGATTTCTTTTGCTTATGTTTTCTTGATTTTCATTATTTATCGGACATGGACCATTTCTTTTGTTATTCCCATTGTTGTGTGTTTAATTTGATTTACGTTCATGTTATCTTTAATATATATTTTTTTATACTTCCATTTGTGGTATTATCTCATTGGTTTCATGCATGTCATGATATGGGTTTTGACATTCACTTGCACCCATTGTGTGTGTGTGACGGACATGTGTTCATTTACATACTTGCCATTGGGGTTGTATCATGTAATTGGCATTTCTATGTGGGTGGATGCAATACTTGGGTGGGTCTTTGGCCTGTGGAGGCTGGCCATAAGGGCCAGGGATCTAGATTGTGATGACGTGTTGGCTGGGGGACATGTGTCGGGGCCTGCTGGCAGGTGCCCTGCACTGCTTGGGGGTGGGGGTGCAGGGGACATGTGTGGGGGCCTGCTGGCAGGTGCCCTGCACTGCTGGGGAGTGGGGGTGCAAGGGGACATGAGTGGGACATGAGTGGGGGCCTGCTGGCAGGTGCCTGCACTTCTGGGGGGTGGGGGTGCTGGGGGACATAAGTGGGGGCCTGCTGGCAGGTGCCCTGCACTGCTTGGAGGGGTGGGGGTGCAAGGGGACATGAGTGGGGGTCTGCTGGCAGGTGCCCTGCACTGCTGGGGGGTGGGGGTGCAAGGGGACATGAGTAGGACATGATTGGGGGCCTGCTGGCAGGTGCCCTGCACTGCTTGGGGGTGGGGGTTCAAGGGGACATGAGTGGGACATGAGTGGGGGCCTGCTGGCAGATGCCCTGCACTGCTGGGGGGTGGGGGTGCAAGGGGACCTGAGTGGGGGCCTGCTGGCAGGTGCCCCTCAGTGCTGGGGGGTGGGGGTGCAAGGGGACATGAGTGGGACATGAGTGGGGGCCTGCTGGCAGGTGCCCTGCACTGCTTGGGGGTGGTGGTGCAAGGGGACATGAGTGGGACATGAGTGGGGGCCTGCTGGCAGGTGCCCTGCACTGCTGGGGGGTGGGGTTGCAAAGGGGTAACGCGTTGGTGATTACTAGTGCAAGGTGACATGTGGCTTGGCTGGGGGGGCATGCCCATGGTGGATGGGCTGCCTGCGGGACATGACCAGGGGTGCAGGGTAGTCCCCTGTGGTGTGGGCTGCCTGCAGGGGCCGTGGAGGGTGTAGAGGAAACACCTGGGAGGACCCACACTGGCAATTCACGTGTAGGATTCCCCTGCACCCCAGAAATACACGTACCCTGCTGAAATCGCGTGTGGAACTTCCCGCGCACACCAGAAATGCACGTACCCTGCTGAAATCGCGTGTTAAACTTCCCCGCTCCCCAGAAATACACGTACCCTGCTGAAATTGCGTGTGGAACTTCCCGCGCACCCCAGTAATACACGTACACTGCTGAAATTGCGTGTTAAACTTCCCCGCTCCCCAGAAATACACGTACCCTGCTGAAATCGCGTGTGGAACTTCCCGCGCACCACAGTAATACACGTACCCTGCTGAAATCGCGTGTTAAACTTCCCCGCACCCCAGAAATACACATACCCTGCTGAAATTGCGTGTGGAACTTCCCGCGCACCCCAGTAATACACGTACCCTGCTGAAATTGGCATTCCGTGTCGGAAGCGGCCTCAGAGAGACGAGAGAGACGAGATGAGGGGAGAGGAAGAGGCGCGGCTTGACACGATTCGACAGTGCGCAAGCGTGAGCGAGAGCAGTGCGTGCGGGTCCTTTACTCTAGCACGCTCGGCAAGCAGGCAAGCCGAGTCGATCGAGCGGCTGAGCGGCTGAGTGGCCCACGAATGCTGTGGGCTGCCCCTGGAGTTTTCGGGATTCTTCCCTGCAGTACCGGAGTGGAGGGCCCGTGGAAAGCCGAAGCCAAATTCAAAGGAAGCTACATTCCTCCTGCTGCCTCCTAGGACGGCTGTGTATTGGAGGGGCTGGGTAGAGCAGCACCCAGCACCTAGCGTAGCGGCACGCTAGTGGGCAAGTAAGTAGAGGGGCTGCGGGGTTTGGTGGTGGCCGTGATTTGGCCGTGGTTTTGCAGGTTTTGCCCCGGTTTTGCCTTGGTTCACTCTGCCCAGGTGGCCCTCTGCCTCGAAGTTTGTGTGCTTGAAACAGAACAATCTAAGTGCTAGGCGGCCCCCACGAATTCCCCAACTGTATTAAGGCGACAGCAACGTGGAGATGCAGCGGGGAAAGAGAGCCTCGCAATCTATATATAACTTGAGGAACAACAAGTCGCAAGCTCTGAAAGAGCCAAAGGAGCCCAAAGGAAAAGGGGCCAAACGCAGGAAGAATTCAAAACACGTTCTCCCTTTAGCACAAAGTCCCATCACTGAATTTTTTCCGGTGAATTCATCTCCCGAGATCAATTCCACTATAATGGACGAAGGGTCAGAGCAAGTGCCTAGGGATAGCCATTTCATTCATTCCTCTAACTTTGATGACATCGACAACAACTCCCTCTTGGACTTGTGCCTGACAATACAGAGAGGAATGCAGCCTCACATCCCACAGTCTACATCCTGTGGCCCACCGACCCAGAAAGATAACAGCATGAATGCTGTGGTGGAGGAGTGTACAGCGGCGGGATACTGTGAACGTCTTTCCACATCGCCGAACCTTGCAATGGCTTCGATGGAGGATGAGCCGGGCCATGAGACAGTGGGGGGCATGGGATCTGTACCCTGCTCCTCTCAGCTAGCCGAGCTACAAACGTCTGTTGGCGCTCTCCAATTTGCTCTAAAAATATTGCTACAGATGACGGGTCGTATCCTGGCAAATTCCAATTCCATCTCACTAGCTTTGGAACTGAAGAATATCTCGAAAGAGGATGCGGAGGTCAACTTATCAGATGCCCTGCTAATTGCCAAAGAGATGGAGGGTAAGGCTGCCGAGAGGGTGGTGAGTGTGGCACAGGAGGCAATGGAGAATAACATCTCGATCGAAGAGGTTCCTATCGAGGAAGCCGTTCTTGCTCTGAATCACAGCCCTCAGGGCCCCCTCTCACGGAAACAGCGGAGACTGGCAAAAAAGGCTCTTAAAAACAAGCAAGATAAAGCGGGCCCCTTGCCCCCCACTGTGGGAAGTGGTCCCACAACTGAAACACGTTCAAAAAAAGCCCGGAAAAGGATGATTAGAGCAGCAGCTCGGGTGGCAGAAAAAAAAGGTCCTCTCGTAGGCTGGTTGAAGCCCGATGAGAAGCAAAATGAGGTGGACCCTGAATCAACGATTGGGGAGGACTCTGAACTGGAGTGTGAATCAAGCATGCTAACTCAACCAGAGCCCCCATATGAGGGTCGGTCATTGAGGGAACTATTGGAGCCGACATCGACTGAGAAAACGAAGGATGCGCATATAAACCATACTACGCATCTGCTTCATTAAGAATCTTTACCCTAGGAACAACCACTCCTGGCTGGCACGTTCAGAGCTATTGACGAGGCTCTATCATATTCCTCAACTTCGAGTTCTAAAATCAGAGGATTTCCTGTTTATTGAGCCATTATCGGGCCTGAATCCAAATGTTTCTGCAGTACACTGTGTGTTTCTGAACACGGCAAAATTGCTCAGAGATCACAAAGAAGAGCTGAGAGCAGTGGATATTGCTATTGATGTGGATCTGTATGAGCAAGATCTCTCAGTAATCCCTGAAGTCCCTGATATAACACCGAATTTAGCAAACGACACCAAGTCGGTGTTAGGTGAAAATCCTCTACTGGTTGAAGCACAACAGGTAATTAAATCCTTACTGGAACTACTTCCCCAGCTGATACAGAAGCATTGATGCTTATCTTTAATATCCTGGAATTGTAGAGGCTTCTCCCATTTATTGAGGGCGGAGGGCTCTGCAGATCTATTATTCCAGCATAGCTGTATTTGCCTGCAAGAAACTTGGGCACTGGACCCTCTCATTCTGGATGGCTATGTTATTCACCAGTCACCGGCACGACGGGGAAGCAAGGGACGCCCCTTTGGCGGCCTACTCACGGGAATTGTTAACTCCATGATGTCGCGTAAAATTCATAGCGGAGCTGAGGACCTACTCTTGGCTGTAGAAGTTGCTTATCCCCATGTTAAGGGAAGTGTTAAGTTTCTTCTTATCAACCTCTACAATCCCCCTGGAGCTGCTGCAAGAGACTCTCTCCAAGAGGCTCTACAGGATTTACTGTCTTCCTGGTCATTGGGATCTAGTAATGCCGCAGTTATGGTTGTTGGGGACTTTAATTGTCACATGGTCGATGAAACTCTCACTTCTCCCAACTCTGGCCTGAGTGCCAGATGTAAGATGACTCATAGAAAGAGGGAGAAAGAAGGCCTGGGGTGGCTGCAATTGTTTGAATCTTGGGACTTGGCTATGATAAATGGCCGCACCCCGGGCGATAGGCCGGGGAAGCACACTTGGTCCAACGGATCATCTTGGAGCACATTAGATTACATATTCATGTGCCCCTCGATGCAGACTAGAGTGACTGACATGTGGGTAGAGCCCAACAGCTGGAGTGACCATGCGGCACTGATATGCTCCTTCCTGACCCCGATGCCTGACACTCCCAAGCTTAACATCGGAAGTATATCAACCAATTGTGCAGGAACCAGAATAGTTTGGTCGGAGAAGAATGTCAGAGCGGCCTCTGAAGCACTTAAGCTGAATATAGAAGAGGGCCGGAGTGATTTCCTGGCTATGTCTGTAAATGAAATAGAAGAGTGGATATCAGGATTCTCAGGCCATCATGCAGCTAACAAAAAGGGATTTGTCATGAAAGAGGGAAATGTCCCCCTCCCCTACTGTGGGAAAATCAGGGACGCCAAGAGAGGACTCAGAAGAATGATACGCTCCCTAAAAAGCCAGAATCTCTCCAGAGCCTCATATCGTGCGAAATTAAGAACGATCAAAAATCGATATAGAGCTGAGGTGAAGAGTATCAAGACAGCAGAGAAGAATAAAGGCTATCAGCGACTTGTTGAAACCATCTGTGCCAGAAACTCTCGAAGCATTTGGACACTCTTAAATGAGAACAGAACCAAGGCCAACGGTTCTGTTACTAATCCAATCAACGAGAAAATATGGGAACAATTCCTCTTAAATCGTAATGAGAAAGAGGATGAGGCTGCGAGTAGACCTATGGGAAAACCTCCTATTATTCAACCCTTTGATGTTTCACCTGGGGCAATACTCAATAAAATTGTGATTCTCAAGCCATCCAGAGCCCCTGGTCCAAATGGGCTAGCGAATGTGGTGCTGAAAAGAAACCCGTCCTTTTGGGCTGAACTATTTTCTGTACTTTTCAACAAGGTCTTTTCACTGGGGGATATTCCTCGATCCTGGCAAACTGCTATCCTGATCCCGGTGTTTAAAAAGGGCAATCGCTCAGATCCCAACAATTACAGACTCTTATCTATGCTGGATGTCACTGGGAAACTCTTTGCCTCTCTTTTGCTTAGTGAAATGCAAAAATGGGTTGAAGATATGCAAATACTGAGTAGATTTCAATGCGGTTTCAGACGGGAGTATTCAACATCACATAACCTTTTTGTAATGGATATACTGCGTACGAGGGCACTTAGCAGGGGCCAGCCCCCTATGTACGCACTTTTTATTGACTTTAAGGCCGCATTTGACTCGATACCAAGAGCTAGGCTCTGGAATAAGCTTGAAGCATTGGGCTGTCCCACAGGTTTACTGTATTATCTCAGATTGCTCCACCGAGATACCTCTGTGTGCCTACGACTTAATCAGGAGGGCTATTCGACCCAAAATGTGATGCAAAACAGAGGGGTTAAGCAGGGTTGCGTCACCTGCGCCTCTTATTTACAACCTGTATGTACATGACATTCCGGTGACACTTGCGGAGGTCAATAACTGTCCACCAAAAATAGGTGATGTGTTATGTGTGGTCTTGGCGTACGCCGATGATTTGGTAGTCCTCGATAACACCATTGGTGGTCTGAGGCGCTCTGCACATGTTCTTTGGGAATACGCTAAGATCAATGGCCTGACCATCAATTTGGAGAAGACTAATGTGCTGAGATTCACTAAGAAAAGAGTATCCCGTGTGAATCTGACAGTACATAAACACACAATTCTGTACGCCCCGTCTTATCGCTACCTAGGAGTGGAAATAGAGCCCTCTGGTGACTATGCGCTATGTAAACAGGAACGCATCACCAGGGCCCATCAAGTGATCTCACTCATTGCATCTTTTACTAGCAAACAAGGGGGCTTTACTTTGTGGGGAACTCGCCACCTCTATTTGCAAGTTTTCGCTCCTATGGTCATCTATGGTCTGGAATCGCTGTTGACGGTGAATGTGGCATGGCTCCAAGTGCTAGAGGGAAAGTTCTGGCGTCGAATATTGGGGCTTCCCCCGGGAGTGCCGATGGCCCTGATAAGATTAGAATTGGGCCTGCCATCACTTAAGGCTATGGTACTGAAAAGAAGAATTGGGTTCTATCTTAAGATTACTAGTGGATCTCTCAATCCCCTGCTAATGGTCTTACATCAGGAACTAAGTAAAAAACTTACCACTTCGTCTTTATATAAAGATATGGGAAAATTCCTTGAAGAAATTGTTTGGACTCATAAAGGGACAAGTGTGACCAAAGAAATGTTAAATGCTCTGGGGAAAAAGGTGGACCTTTGGGACTGGCTGGAGAACTTCGCCCATCTGGACACCCTTAAATCATACCGTTTTGTGAACTATAAAGTATATAAGTTCATGAAACCGCAGGACTACCTTTTCCTCTGTCCCACTAGAAGACTCCGCCATTTTATTATTCTTTTCCGATTAGATCAATTACCTACCCTATCTATCATAGGAGCAAGGGAACATATTCCTACAGCAGAGCGAACCTGTCGAGTATGTAAATCTCCCTGGTGTCCAGAAACAGCTAGACATGTATTAACTCAATGCACGGCACTTAAGAAGACTATTGTCCATTTCCTGGGTGAATTTGTGCACGACCCGCTTACCATACCTAAATCGCCATTCTGGCAGTATTGTATTAATTCAACCAACATGCATTTATACATAGCACTTTACAATGTCTGGCAACAGATAGAACTCGTATTGGGAACCTAAGAATTAATTGTTATGTAGGTGCTCAGGACTATCTGCGAGCCCGTTAATGTACTTGTAAATAATTATATGAAATGATATGTAGTGATTTATGATTGATGATTTTATGTTTATGATCTTATATGTATGATTTTATATGAATGTTTATTAATACATGTGTAAAGTTTGAATTTATTTCACACTATATCACATTAAAGAATTTGGTTTGGAAATTGCGTGTTAAACTTCCCCGCACCCCAGAAATACATGTACCCTGCTGAAATCGCGTGTGGACCTTCCCGCGCACCCCAGTAATACACGTACCCTACTGAAATCGCGTGTTAAACTTCCCCGCACCCCAGAAATACACGTACCCTGCTGAAATCGCGTGTGGAACTTCCCGCGCACCCCTGTAATACACGTACCCTGCTGAAATCGCATGTGTAACTTCCCGCGCACCCCTGAAATGCACGTACCCCGCTCGCACAGGGCCAATCGCATGTGAAACTTCCCGCGAACCCCAGTAATACACGTACCCCGCTTGCCATGCTGGTACAGGGTTAGCGCAGCCCTTTGCGCTGGATTGGGGATTTTGATGGCTTTTCCCTGAGCGAGGGGCGTTCTTGGGGGCGTAACTGGCGCTGCTGCAGTTTCGCTGCACCACTGTGTGCCACGGCTGGTTTTGGTAGCTGAAATCCATGAATACGCTGTGCGCGGAAATGGATTTTAGCGCATGCGGCTAGCGCACAGATTCGCAGGCGCACACTGTGTGCCAGCCGCGTGCCCCACTTGTGCGCTAAATTCTATGAATTACCCCCCTTGTGTGTAAGAGTTTATTTGAATACTTGTCACTTTGAATCTCTGTGTAACTCCCCTACAGCTGAGCCTGGCTGCTCAACACGCTACCATCCTGTGTAGTACAGACGTATACCAAAGGTTGGGTTCCTATTGCTAGGAGTTCTGGGTTGTTGTAGCACACCTAAAGGGTATTGCATATAATCTTGCCTAACAGTCTGGCACATCAAGACTGTCTTACCTGCACATAACCATGGAGGGCATAAAAGCAAAGCTAGCATTTTTAAAGGAGCAGTTAGATTTGAAAATCAGAATAAACCATTGTATAATGACTTTGTATTAAAACAGATTAAGCATTCTTGATATAAAGCTTTGAATGTGCATGAGTGAATACGTGAATAATGACATAGCAGTATTGATAGTAATGCAGTATAGTAATTACACTGATAATACTAATAAGTAATATGAAAAGGATGATGTACCTAAGCATAACTAACACATCAGTGCCCTTATTTTTAACTAAAAACGCCACCGGTCAATATGAGTAATTCTACTTTGTACTACTACACTCTGCCTGCCTGAATGTATACTTTCCACTCACTGTTGGTCCTTATGTATTTGAACACAGTAAAACGCACTATGCAAGAACCCAAAAATACTTGCTTTGATCACTATTAATTTACCTTTATGGAGTAAAGCAACCCATCAATAACGGTTACTGGTCTTTGCATTACGGACCTATTAATGTTTATTGAACACCAACTAACTGCCTCATGGAGTACGAAATAGATAGAAAATATGTGAAAATACAAATTAAAGATTGCACACAATGTTTGACAAAGTCATAGGTGAAAACACTAAAACAACTTTGATTAAAACAATATGTTACCTTGAATGAATGCGCTATCATTGTTTTCATAAACGTCTGATGGATTTTTTTGACTGCTCACATCTTTCATTTGCATCTTTTTTGCATACTGGAAACCCAACAACTTAGTTTGAACAGGAAGTGGTCGGTTTCCATGTGTTGGTAATACAATGAAACTGGCTGGAGTAATATCCCGCAAAACAACGTCATGCTGGTGGCAGTGCTGGACAGCTTTGCTGATGTCCTCCAGGATGTCTATCACATTCGATAGAGGGAGCTTGTTTTCGCTCTCGTGCAAATATTTTAACAGTGGTTTCCCATTCTCAATCACAAAGTAATGCGGAGCATTACCTAGCTGCATTGTGTGCAGCCGTGCAACGTAATCGCTATTTTGGCATTCCATTACTATAGTTCCCATCTCCTGGAATCTTCCATGAAAGTCATCCGTAGAATTAGTTTCCAATATGTCATTCAGTGTCTGTTGTATGGACAGATAAATTAAAGCATCTCCTTCCAGTGTGGATGCGTCGAACTTCATGAAGTAGACGGGTCCTTCTTCCCTTTTGCTTTTCACTGTCATCCCTGAGTGATTTGTAAGGAAGTATTGGTGGATGCAGTCTTCAACAAGTTTCTGGTTAGCTATAATGCACTGAGAACCAAGCAGGGCAGTGACTGTGATAGTTTCGCCCTCACTGAAAAGTAATGGCACAATGGAATTTCTAACATGACTTAATGGGTGATAGACCAGTTTCTTAAAATAGTGTTTTAGGATGATCTTAAAGTGGTGTGGTTTTCCTCTTTGTCTTTTCTGTCCACACCACTTCCACAATTTCAATAGAAGTTGTAGACACACATCCACAGCCCCTAGAAAAACAGGAACAGATGTCACAGGTACATTTTGTACAACTCATAATATAAGCAACTATCGCAGCATGTAATTCTTATGGCTATTTATTTAATGTATTTGTTTTTTTTTAATAACATGCCTAATACCATACCTGAGTTCAGTTTCTAAGCACAGATCTGGGACTCAAACCTCTGTTGCTCTGTGAGGTCATGCTTCCAAGACCAGTGCGTTGCCCCTGTACTTTCCCCCGTTCACATAAACTATTTCTATACGTTCACATAAACTATGTCTATAAACCAATATTTTGCCAAGTGTGCAGCCTTGCCTCCGGGACTTGCGATGTTCGACAATAGATCGCTGATTACAAATCAAAAAGCAGCAAAGGCAGACTGCAGGTCATTCTTAAAGATCTCGTAAATTGTACTGAGAGGACAGTTATATATGCACTTAAGCGCAAAAAGGATCCCTCCAAGCAATTTTCGTCATTTGCACTACAAAGGACAAAAAGAAGTAGCAAAAATAGGAAAAATCGCCTTAATTCTTTCTTTTTTGTGAATGTTTACGGCCATTTATGCATTGCAGGCAGCATTTAGGAACTCATTTTGAATAAAATCCAAATTGCATTTAGGGGACCACCAATCTTTGCACTTTCATGCTATGCGGTTCCACTGCATGCAATTTTCACTTTTTGCAAGGCGAAGTGCAAAAGTAAAACTTAAAGCAAGCTCGAAATCACTGTTATTCTGCTTTTTACTCTCCACTTTGCAAAAAATTAAATGCTTCTTGCAACTTAAGCTTTAGAGGCAGCGTTCACTAATGGATTCCTATGAAATCAATCTGCTCATTAGCAGAGGCTAATGTGAAACACATTTCATAGAAATCCATTCGTTTTACCCGTGCATATGTTTAATTTTATCTCCATTACGTGCCAAACCAGCAGTAAAATAGGTTTGGAGCATAAAATGAAGGTCTAAAAGCATTACGCCTTGCTTTTATATTTTCATTTTATGCTCCAACCCATTCTAAAATGGCCTGTGTTAGTATGGATTCATATGTAATCGCCTGCTTTCAACAGGTCCAAAAAGCAGTTGGATTCCGTAGGAATCCAAAGCATCCACCAGCATCCAAGTCAGATGCTGTTGCTAATACAGATGGATTTGTAGCACTCGTAGTAGAATCACAATTGGAGGGAATGCATAGAGGAACATGCCCTCCCAGGGGATTGAGAAGGCATCCCTCAGACTCCTATATTTAAGAGCAAAAATGAGCAAGGTCATGGGATACCTGGCTGATGAACGAAGGGTGAACACACACCTATGGGGGTTACACCTTGGTAAGTGTGTACGCGTTACTGTAAATGAATTCTGGCAAAAATGTATCAGGACAATTATGAGTACTGCAGTCAGATTTTTAATAAAACTGCAGTTTACGTGTTTGTAGATACACTTAACTAGGAGTTACACAAGATACAACAGTATTTACAAATTTTTCAGTTATAGTACCCGGTTTGTAAGTGACAAATTTCAAATATTTGTAACGTCTTTCCAATGCTTACACATCCACTGAGGGGTCCTTGGGAAGGAGACCAGTGGATTTAGTGAGGTGATAGCATGTAATAATCAGCACATATACATCAAAACAATGTGGGGTTGAACAAGGACAACGCAGACAATATAACAGTCAACACAACAGTGTTTCGGCCAGAAGGTGAGCTGGAATGAGCTCTGATGGTGTGGCCTTCATCAGGATGAGATATTCCAAAGCGGGAAGTATCTTGTGAGGTCTGTTGAGATAAACAGACGAGGTGTTATAGGAGTGGGCACATTCGTGGGTATCTAGCACAGGTAGGGGTATCAATATATGAAGGACCGGTGCATACCGGAACTTGGGAGCACAGTGGCTCAGGGAGTAGCAGTGTCAGAAGTACATTGGAGGATTTTCGAGGTCCTAGAAGTGGCCGTTCCTGTGAAAGTAGGAAGGACATGCAGGCTGTGTTAAGCCATAAAGAGTGGGGGAGCAACTAAGGGTAAAAAAGGGGTAAGAGCAAAGCTTACCTTGAGGAGGCCTGTTACAGCGCAAATTATGGGTGGAACAGGCTGGCGTGATGAATACAGAGAGTCAACCGGAAGCATGAGGGGCTGTGGAAAAAAGGTCACACGGGGCTCAGATTGCAGGCCTCAGAGTGTAATAAGTGTCCTGGTGCACGTGAGGGCTGGTGAGGCGTGCAGGTCACAGATGGCCACGTTTGAGGTGTGGCGGATAAAATCACTGGTGGGTAACATAACGTGTGTGTCCCACGAGGAAGTAGGACTGAGCATGACTTATAAATGGACAGGAACGTCTGTGATACTGAAAAGGGGAGTAATTGCAACCTTAAAAACCAGGCGGCGGATTAGCGGGATTGCCAGTGCAGGATGTCATGCTGGGGTGAAGAAGTTCTAAAATGGAAGCTAGGCTCCCGTTCTTGAGTGAGACATGCAGCCGAGAAATAGGTGCAAGAGAACACATAGCTGCAGTGGTTGCATGCGCGTGTACTCACATAGGGTTAAAGGAAGGATGAGCGCTGCAGAGCAAGCTGTCAGCGGTCGCGGTCCCTGGCTGCGCACAGAGTGAGCTGGGGAGCTGACTGTGATTAAATGGGGTGAGCGGCCATGATGAGGTTCGCGAGGCCAGGGTGCACTTGACACAGAAAAAGGCACATATTAACCAAATAGGGTGGCGTTTACAAAGTCCAATCAACATCCTAGCCTGGCAGTGAGGCGTCCTCCGCCCGCCTGCCTGTACATGGACTACCCACCGGAGCAACACATCTATTCATGCGTATGCGTACACACCAGTATGCTCCCCCCATGGCTGAGTGTGTGTTTTAGGGGGTAGGGGATAGGGGGTCATTCCGAGTTTGGAGGCAGCCATGGTGCTCCAAACTCGGGTCCGGGTTATCGGAATGGGGATTTACCGGGACATTCCGACTTATGCGGACCCGGTAAGTCCCCATTTCGAAAATCATTCCCCATTCCCATTTGAGCCCCCATAGGGCTCAATGGGAATGGGAAAGGAGCTAATAACGGGCCCGCAAATTGCGGGTCTGTTATTAGCTGCATGGTCCCTTAACGGGTCCTTCTAAGGGCGGCTGGTAAAACCAGCCGGCCCTAGTGGGACCCGCTAAGGGACCTCAGAATGCGGCGGTAGGGGGTTAATGGCACGAGCATCCTTACCAGTGCCGTTAACCCCCTACTACCATACTCAGAATGACCCCTATAGTCTGTTTGGCAGGAAAGTGGAGAACTTCAGTCTTAATAGGGTTGAGCAGGAGTGAGTGGGAAGCCATTGAATATTTGTATGGCGGAGAGACAGTTTGACATTTTTAACAACAGCTCTTCGGATAAGGAGGGAAAAGAGGAGATCTGTGTGTCTTCTGCAAAGAGTTGCTAGGAGAAGCTATACGAGGAGATCAGTGTGACAAGATCTAAAGTAAAGAGAGTGAAGAGAAGTGGACCAGCGACACTCTTGTGGAACTCCAACAGTAAAGGAGGTGATTGGGGAGGTAAGGCTGTTACAGGATACCTGGAAGTGTCTAGGAGCAAGGTATGAGGCAAACCGGGCAAGGTATGAAGCAAACCAAGCAAGGGCCTTATCTCTGATGCCAAGAAGAGATAATGTACAGAGATGGTCAGAATGGTTGACAGTAGCAAAGGCAGCAAAGACGTCAAGAAGAATAAGAATAGATGATTTGTTTGCATGACTTTTGGACCACATGAAGTAGCTGAGGTTGAGGAGAGCTGTCTTGGTAGAATTCAGAGGTTGGGAGCGAGATTGAAGATGACCCAGGAGATTGTCAGTATCAAGGAACTCAGAAAACCGATTGAATACTACTCACTATAGGATTATGGAATAGTGTGGTAGAAGAGAGAGTAGATGAAATTTACTCTCTCTTCTACCAGAGAGTAGATGAAATTTAGCAGGACAGTTTGCATCTAGACCAGGTTCCTTAAGGAGAAGGATGACAGTAGATTACTTAAAGGATGAGGGAAAAGTAGTATTACAAGAGAGGAGTTGAAGAGAGAATTAAAATTGGAGCAACACTGGGAGCTATGTGCTTCTCAATGTGCAGGGAAAGTGGGTCGGTGGGTGCAAAGGAGGGGTTATCCATGAATCTCACCTGGATTGGTGGGGGCAAAGGAAAACATAGTAGCAGGAAAGGAGAGTAGGATCAGTGGAGAAAAGTGAGCAGGAGGAGGGGATAGAATGATAGAAGGTAAGTAGTGAGCCTATTGCGAATGGTAGAAATTTTAGAAGCAAAGTAGAGAGCAAGATAATTTGCAGAAAGAGTGGAGGAGATGGGGGGTGTTTAGGAGGGGAGACAATTGAGTTGAGGGATTTATGTAGGTGACTGGGTTGGAAGGATTGAGATGAACTGAGAGAGATACAAGTCACGTTTGGCAGAGTCCAAGAGCAGTGAGGTGGAATTGGAGATCTGAGGATTGTCTTGACTTTTGCTAAATGCAAAGCTTTTTCCACATTGCTTTTAGGGTGTGCCTGAGAGGTGTAATCCAAGGCACTGGAGAGGAGGATTTAGGAGTAAATGTGGAGGGAGGGTAGCAAGAGAAGAAGGGAGCATACAGAGCAGTATTAAAGTTAGTGAAGGCTTCTTCTGTGGATGGAAAGGTGAGTTCAACATAGGGGGAGAGCGAGTAGTGTAGGTCAGAGAGGTAGGAGGAGGGAACCTTGTGCTTAGTAACAGGACTATAGATGGAGAGAGTGAGGACGAAGCAGGAATGGCGATTGAGACAAAGATGATAGAGTGATCGGAGGGAGAAGGAGGGGTAAAGATATTAGAGGCAGAGAGTTGGGAGGAGATAATAAGGTGGAGGGAGTTTCCATTTCAATGGGTGGGAAGAGAGTGGACAGAAGAGAGTGAGTGGTTAAGTAGAAGAGAGTTAAGGTCAGTGAATAGATCAGCAGAGAGAGAAAGGGGAGGTTAAAGTCACCAATGACTATGAGGTGGTGATTGGCAGGGAGAGAGTCAATTAGCTGGAAGAGGTGGTCGAATAATTGACCCACGGACCTTGTGGCTAATAGGGAGAGATGATATGTATGCTGTAGGGGGTAGTGTATTAGAAAAAGGGAGAATTAGCAGGCGACAGGGGAGTAGGACAGATAGGAGGTTTGGAATATGAAAACAGTCCTACACCACTACCCCTGCTAGTGAGACGGGTGAGTGAGTGAAGTTGTAGTCAGGGTCATGAAGGGCAGCAGTGGTTGGAGAATCAGAGGGAGAGATCCAGATTTCTGTAAGAGTAATGAGCTCAAGAAAAGGAGAATGAGAAAGGGAGAAGCCGCAGGTAAAGGAGGTTTCATTACAGACCGACTGCGCATTCAAAAGAGCAATAGAAAGAAAGTGAGATGTATATGAGTGTAATAAATAGAGAAAGCTGGGGTTGGAGTAGATTTTGCAAATGGAGAGAGTAGTGGAGCGGGAAAAGGGTTGGTATTGAGGAGAAGAGATGATAGGGATGGCAAGAGAGCTGAGATGGTCTGAGTGGAGGAGAGTGCAGAGAGAAGTAAAAGGGAAAGGAAGAGATAGTGAGGCAGAGAAGAAGCATTAATGTGTACTTAAAGAGAAGTAGCAGGACACAGCAAAGCAGAAACTCATATGAAGAGGCTGAAGGAAGAAGGCTGGGAGATTGCCCTTTACTTCAACACCCTAAACTCAAGACGCCCATGGATTTGATGTCCATTTGGAGCTACTAAACTCTCTGACAGGGCGGAGTCCCCTTCAGATGATTGACACTTTTGGCTCCAGCACCCCAGTCACGTGATCTGAGACCAGTGCCCCCAATTGGTGGGTAGAATGGAGGTAGGTCAGTAGGAAAGCTGGGAGAAATGCTGGCTTGGAGCAAAATGTGTTGCTGGAGGTGGAACGACCTTTCACAAATACCAGTTTTTGGGTCAGAGTTTACCTGAGCAGCCCCTAGATCGATCCTGAATGCTTCTTGTAGGTCCCCTGACCTCTGCAGGCAGCTTCAGGTAGATGGAATTAGTACCTATGATGGTGATATAATGAGCTCTGTGTTGCTCTCAGCCTAGTTGAAGACCATATTGGAGGTGGAACGACCTTTCAGAGATGGCGATTATGGGGTCAGAAGTCGACAGAGCAGCCCCTAGATCGATCCTGATTGCTTGTTGTCGGTCCCTTGACCTGCAGGCAGCCTCAGCCAGTTGGAATGAGTGACACTGGTGGTGTTCTGATGAGCTCTGTGTTGCTCTTAGCCCAGTTGAAGAACCTTTTGGAGGTGAAAGACATTTCAAAGATGGCAGTTTTGGCATCAGAGGTCATCTGAGCAGCCCCTAGATTGATTCTGGAGGCTTTTTGTAGTTACCCTGAACTCTGTAGGCAGCCTCATCCAGACGGAATGAGTGCCTATGGTGGTATTGTAATGAGCTCCGTGTTGCTCTCAGCACAGTTGAAGCCCTTTTTGGAGGTGGGGTGACCAGGGATCAAGTCCTAAAAAAAAGGTAGGTGGGGGAATGTGACGTCACCAGAAATTAGTATATTAAAGTGGAATATGCACATTTTATTCAATTGGCTTTGCATAATCATACAAATTTCACAGGACGAATTGCAATTGCCTTTTATAGAATCAGCACACACAAAAAACCAAGGGAGGATATTTTCTTCTAATAGCATTTTGAAAACGTTAAAAGGTGTGCATGTTTTAAACTCCAAGAACAAATGCCAATGTTTTGCCTGGAACATGCAGTCCCAAAATGTGACATTTCACCTTTAGTTGTGTGTTGCATTTCATCAGGTTATGTGGTGCAGTGGTTAAGTGCTTGTCCTGGGAAGTTCGAGTCCTGAGGTTGGTGTAAAAAAGACAGTCAATGTTTCTCATTTTACATATGCCTCTAAAATACCTGGGGGACTCTGTCCACCCTCTGAAAAGGTGAGGGACTCCATCCACCTGCATGCACCCTCGACTTGAGCCCTGGGAAAGACCTTTCAAAGACGACAGATTTGGGATCAGAGGTCAGCCCCTTAATAGATCCGGGAGGCTAATTACAGGTCCCCTGACCTCCGCAGGCCTCCTCAGGTTGATGGAATGAGTGCCTCTGGTGGTGTTGCAATGAGCTCTGTGTTGCTCTCGGCCCAGTTAAAGCACCTTTTGGAGGTAGAAAGATCTTTCAAAGATGGGGGTTTTGGGGTCAGAGGTCACATGACTAGTTCCTAGATCGATTTTGGATGCTTCTTGCGGGCCCCCCGCGCTTTGCAGGCAGCCACAGACAAATGGAATGAGTACCTCTGATGGAGTTGTAACCTGCTCTGTGCTGGTCTCAGCCCAGTTGAAGCCCCTATTGGAGGTGGAAAGAACTTTCACAGATGGCAGTTATGGGGTCAGAAGTCACCTGAGCATTCCCTAGATCGATCCTGAATGCTTGTTGTAGGTCAGTTGACTTCTGCAGGCAGCCTCAGCCAGATGGAATGAGTGCCTCTGGTAGTGGTGGAATGAACTCTGTGTTGCTCTCTGCCCAGTTGAAGCCACATTTGGAGGTGGAAAGACCTTTCAAAGATGTCAGTTTTGGGATCAGAGACCACCCTAGATCAATCTTGGATGCTTCTTGCAGGGCCCTTGATTTCTGCAGGCAGCCTCAGGCAGATGGAATGAGTGCCTCTGGTGGTATTGTAATCGAGTTAGTCTTGGCCCAGTTGAAGCCCCTTTTAAAGGTAGAAAAACCTTTCAAAGATAGCAGTTATGGGGTCAGATGTCACCTGAGTAACTCCTAGACTTCATCCTGGATTCTTGTTGTAGGTCCGCTGACATCTGCAGGCAGCCTCAGCCAAAAGAAATGGGTGCCTCTGGTGGTGTTGTAATGAGTTCCGGATTGCTCTCATCGCAGTTGAAAAGAAGAACAAGTTACTTACCTTATCTGGTAACGTTCTTTCGATGGGATGTTCCTCCGACGTATTCCACATCTATGACAGGTAATGACAACAGCTGTGCTGCTTCGGAAAACTTTCGGCAGAGGGCGTCCTGTGTCGATGACGTCGATACGTTGTTCCTCGAGGGCCACCATTGAGGGTCGACATCACCGGATGTTATATATAGGACGCATGGCGCCCGTAGCCTCAGTTGTAGTTTTTTCCCAGAACGTGTGGCACCAAGCTCCCTCCAATATGACTGCAGAAAGCCTTGCAGAAACGGAAGCTGCAATCGCATAAGAAATTCCTAGTAGCGGGGCAGGCTGGGAGGGTTCGATGTGTAATACATCGGAGGAACATCCCATTGAAAGAACGTTACCAGATAAGGTAACTAACTTGTTCTTTGAGGGGATTGTGTCCTCCGACGTTTTACACATGTATGACAGACTCCCAAAGCAGTACCAACGTATGGAGGTGGGAAAATAATTTATAATTTCTAATTTTAGAATGCCCAATCAAATTGCTGAATACAAGACTGCCTTACCAAAGGCCAAATCCTGCCCATGGATGGAGTCCAAGGAATAGTGTCTCACAAAAGTATGGACAGAGGCCCATGTGGCTGCTTTGCAAATATTGCGAATCGGAACACCACTTTGTAGGGCAGCGGAGGCAGCCGCACCCCTAGTAGAGTGAGCCCTTAAGCCTGCTGGAGGGTCCTTCCCCGCCAAACGCTAACACTCAGAGATCGTCAAAATGATCCCTCTAGACAAGGTCTGTTTGGAAACAGCCTGACCTAAGCATCTTCCAGCATAACCAACAAAGAGCTGATCGTCCACTCTGACCCGGGACATCCGTGAGAGATAGAAACTCAAAGCTCTTCTAGGATCCAACCTATGGAGCCTCTCCTCTTCCTTACCAGGATTTGGAGGAGGATAAAACGCTGGAAGGATCACCTTCTGGCCCAAATGAAATTCCGACGCAACCTTCGGAAGAAAAGAAGGTTGCACCCATAGGACAACCCTGTCCTTATGGAAAACAGTAAAGGGTGGTTTGGCGGAAAGTTCCTGCAACTCACTCACTCTGCGTGCGGAAATAACCGCAACTAAAAAGAGTTTTAAAGGACAACAGTCACAATGGACAAGAATGTAATGGCTCAAACGGAGCTCCCATTAGGAACTTTAAAACAAAATTCAAATCCCATCCCGGCACCTGGAAAGGTGACAGTGGAAACACATTAGTTAGCCCTTTCAGAAACCGAGAAATAAAAGGGATCTTAAAATAAGAACATTCCTCAGAGAAGCACTTAAAGGCATGGTCTAGTAAAATTTGTTATTGTCCCTATGGGTCGGCCATGTTTTTTTAAGGCTAAGTGGCTCAATTTTAGAAAACTTTCCTATGGACCTTACCCGAGTTTTCGTCCATTAAATGCACGCAAAAACAAGCACCTGGGAGCCGCCATTTTCTGATAATCTTATCTTTTCCCCGATCGCCCTGGCTGACCTGCTTTTGCGGCACTAAATCAATTCCCCCGCCCCTGAGCCTGTCATCAGCAGACTCGTACCGCCCATTTCCCAACGCCAAAGCACGTCTCGTGTCAACATTCGCTGCGCTTCAGCTAATGACGTGTCGCCATGGAAATGGCAGGACGCCTCTCTCCTCAATAAGTATAAACAGACCGTTTCACAACACACAGCAGCCGATTTTCGATTCCATTCCTCTCTCTGTTTTACTTTGAGTATTCTGTGACTCGTTTCTGTGCTCTGGTCAGCTACCTTCGCCGCTTGTAGCCCGTGTGAACACCTGTACCATCTCTGTAAATTATTTTACTTTTGTTTACCACACAATGGCTACAATAATGCCCTACATGTACGAGCCCGAGTATACCGAGAAGGAACTACTGGAAAGGGAAGCACGCGAAAACGATGGGGATTCGGACGGCAGTTGGGAGGACGATTCAACAGATGAAGAGCCTGGGCCTAGTCGCATGGACGGCGTCTCCACCTGGTGCACATGCAATCGGTGCGAGCTAATGCCAACCGAGGACGAGAACTGCTGCTGCCGAGAAAACTCGGGATGCCTGGCCTACATTTCGGAAGGCGAGCCACGACCGCAATGCATCACCGAGCTGCCAGACTTCAGGGCAGCCTGCCTCACACGGGCCGTGTTGAGAATAATGATGGTGCTTATGCACGAACTTCGAGCAACTGTTCGTCCTCGTAATCCGAGTAACGAGTAAGTATACTCTGCTTGTCATGCCACTCCTATTTCATGTTCTTCTACTATATCCAAAATTACATCTACCTCATTGTAACGCATGTTAGTCATTCAATAGTGTGCATTGTCTAGATAGCATTTGTCCGTGTAAAATGCCATTAGTTACAAGAATTGTCATTGACAACAAACGTTTATTAAACTTATCTGGGTCATTTAAAAACAGTTTGTTTCATTCCTTTTCACAGGTGGTACAGGTTGGTGGCCTATCGTTCCTTTACATGGTGGCTTCACGGGAGGCTTGGACACCGTGTTTGAAGAGTGATACCCGCCTGTGCCGTTCGTGCCATTAGAGACACGTTCCCGAGTGACAGCGGTCAGTACAGGGGATTTTCTCTCGCTGTGCTGCAACCTGACCTGTATAACCTTTAAAGTCTTCTATTTTTGTGTCATGAAAATAAGATACAAAATAAAACACCACATTTATTTTAACAACGTTTGTCTCGATTTTTTAAATGAATCAAGTGTGTCTCCATTCAAGGATGGACGTCAGACACCTGTGCAGGGTGGTCACTATCTATCTAAGCTAACATAATATATTATCGATAATGCATGCACCAAATAACACTTGTTCAAAGTCTTTCAGTATGTTATGTCTATATAAAAGTCACACATATATCTATACTATCAATTACCATTGGATTATACATGCCCTAGGGTCTTGGCCACTATATTACACTGGTTGAAGTGTGGGTCTGTGCTCACAAGAATCTCCGGTATGTGGCATTTGTTATTGATAAGCAACGATATACTATCATTGATATAAAGGCGATATACTGTATATTGATATAAAGGCGGTTCGAGCCGGTGGATGCGCGCTGGCATGGGGGGGCTGTCCGGGGCGCGAAAGGCCAAGGTGCCAAATTGCATGTACACTTCAAAAGGTGTCCCACGCCAAGGGGCCATCGGTCACATGGCCTCCTCAGACCCCGTGTCTCCAGCCAGGCCTCCCCTTGAAGCAGGCCGCCCCCCTGCAATCCACATAAGTGTGTCTCCATTCAGCAGTCTTCCTGTGCCTTATCTGCACGCCCCAGGCCCATCCATCCCACCCCCCTGTATCAAAGGCGGTTCGCGCCGGTGGATGCTCGCTGGCATGGGGGGCTGTCAGGGGCGCGAAAGGCCAAGGTGCCAAACTGCATGTACACTTCAAAAGGTGTCCCACGCCAAGGGGCCATCGGTTACATGGCCTACTCAGACCCCGTGTCTCCAGCCAGGCCTCCCCTTGAAGCAGGCCGCCCCCCTGCAATCCACATAAGTGTGTCTCCATTCAGCAGTCTTCCTGTGCCTTATCTGCACGCCCCAGGCCCATCCATCCCACCCCCCTGTATCAAAGGCGGTTCGCGCCGGTGGATGCACGCTGGCATGGGGGGCTGTCAGGGGCGCGAAAGGCCAAGGTGCCAAACTGCATGTACATTTCAAAAGGTGTCCCACGCCAAGGGGCCATCGGTCACATGGCCTACTCAGACCCCGTGTCTCCAGCCAGGCCTCCCCTTGAAGCAGGCCGCCCCCCTGCAATCCACATAAGTGTGTCTCCATTCAGCAGTCTTCCTGTGCCTTATCTGCACGCCCCAGGCCCATCCATCCCACCCCCCTGTATCAAAGGCGGTTCGCGCCGGTGGATGCTCGCTGGCATGGGGGGCTGTCAGGGGCACGAAAGGCCAAGGTGCCAAACTGCATGTACACTTCAAAAGGTGTCCCACGCCAAGGGGCCATCGGTCACATGGCCTCCTCAGACCCCGTGTCTCCAGCCAGGCCTCCCCTTGAAGCAGGCCGCCCCCCTAATACCACGACATACATACGTCATTCATTCACAAACACACCCCAGTTTCTAATACTTTAAAAACCACTCGATATGTCTCATGAGAACATCTTTGTGCTTTGCAACTCAACTCTTGAACGTGCTACCTGGGAACCACTGAGATCTATGCTAATCTGCTTGTCGTCGTGCTATCCGTGAACTCTGTGACCGACCGCTTCGAGCATACCCATCAGTGCGCTACCTGTGGCCATCCACCTATTCTCCCGCAACATACTGCTCTGCTTGCTGAACCCAACTGTTTGTTGGTCAAGGTAAGGCCATGTATCCTGGTTATATTTCGCAGATTTTTAAATTTCTATCTATTTTCCAGTAGAGTACAAAATAGTGCTATGTTCATTGGTCTCATTGGTATTGACTTTAGTTTCCATTGCTATGCTATCAATAGATCTATTTATTTTCACCTGTGACTATTGTGATTGAATTGCATCCTTCGAGGGTCCAGTCAATAATGTTAGCATGTTTCCTTCTCGTGCAAGACAAAACATCCAAGGGACGAGTCACATGTTCAGATTTCAGACACATCAATTATACATTTCTGCAACTTATGCAAATACTAAGCAGCACATAATGAACTGGAATAGTTCCTGCGACCAAAAAAAACCTTGCATTGATCATTGTATGATTCATTTACTTTTGTATCAAATCTTTACTCTTGAAGATTGTATAATAATGTCGATATTTACTTTTCAGATTTATCAACAATGCCTGCCTGTTCGATTAGCGGTTGCCCTTCGAAGACCCATGCGAAATCTGAAGGAACTACAATGCATGTATTCCCGAAAACTGTTGATCGAATAAGAGAATGGTCAGACATTGCGGATATCCACTGGATGAGCTGGAAAGTAGAGTCCAACAAGTCTTAGAGGACAAGAGGGGTGATCGATACCGCATCTGCAGCCGGCACTTTTCCTTGGACATGTACACAACTTATTGGGTAACAAAGAAGAATAAACGGCGAACGACACGGAAATTGCGCGAAAACGCTATTCCCACTCTATTCGTCCACATTCCGCCACCGGTGAGTCAAGTGTCCCGATTTAGCTTTAGGCCTTGCGGTAGTGTGTAGCCAAATGGATTAATAGATATTGTAGGTGTTCTATCCCTTGTAATAATTTCGATATTGATATGAGTGCATAGTTTTTTGAATAATGACATTTCTCAATATATTCTTTTGATTTCATAACCCACAAACGCAATGTATATATATGGGAACAGGGAACTGTGCTGTATTGAGCATTTTTCAAGTATTCTGTCGGCTTACGTGGCTATTTTTAATATTGGCATTTCATTATCAATCATTAATTGACCTTTACAACTTCTTGACTATCCCTTGAATCTGAAGCAAGAACATTCTACATCCTTGACGTGGTCGCAGTTATCAACCACTTCTAGCGCGTATCAGGTAATCTTACTAGGCTAATCCGCTACATACTTGTTTTATGCATGTCAAGTAATAGTTTTATTCTATCGTGTAATTATTTTACCGAATGTTTGGTTACTGCTTTCCAATTAATATACACCTTAGTTATCGTCCACTGGTGTTTGTTTTCAGTTATAATTAGTGTTATCCATACTAATGCAAGTACTGTCTTTCAGGGAGATGCTGAAGCGTCCGCCACATCTACAACGTTTCTAGATGTTCCTCACCAGCAGGAGGTATGGATACTGACAGCTCCATCGAGCGTCATCATCAGAGCTGGAATTCCTGTCGTTTGATTGTTCTACACAATGTTTCATTCGTGGTTAGCCGTTGATATGTACCTGTGCTGTCGACCCCAGGTGTATGTTATGTTTTCACAATTGTAATCCTCACTAATGCAAGTACTATGTTTCAGGCAGTTGATGGAGCGTCAACCCCTATACTTGATGCAGAGCCTGACATTCAAGTATACGAATCGGCGCAACAGCTTTCGGAAGTGCGCACTACATTTGCAACATCCATAGATATTCTTCAGCAGCACGAGGTATGGATACTGACAGCTCCATCGAGCGTCATCATCAGAGCTGGAATTCCTGTCGTTTGATTGTTCTACACAATGTTTCATTCGTGGTTAGCCGTTGATATGTACCTGTGCTGTCGACCCCAGGTGTATGTTATGTTTTCACAATTGTAATCCTCACTAATTCAAGTACTATGTTTCAGGCAGTTGATGGAGCGTCAACCCCTACACTTGATGCAGAGCCTGACATTCAAGTATACGAATCGGCGCAACAGCTTTCGGAAATGCGCACTACATTTGCAACATCCATAGATATTCTTCAGCAGCACGAGGTATGGATAATGACAGCTCCATCATGCGTGATCATATAACGTGATTCCATTTGCTATACTTTCTTCCCTATTAACGCAAGTGCTGTGTTTCAGGGAGACGACGAAGCTTCCACCCCAATCACAACATCTCATTTAGATGATGCAGATGTAAAGGAATCGTTGAAATAAGTCGATGAAATGTGATCATATTTGGATTTTCCTTGATTCTTTTGGACAATGCATCTTTCGCGGTTATCTCTTTATATGTACCTGTGCGTTCGACCCCAAGTGTGTGTTATGTTTCCAATATTGAAAACCATACTAATCCAAGTACTGTGTTTCAGGGAGACGACGGAGCTTCCACCACAATCACAACATCTCATTGAGATGATGCAGATGTAAAGGAATCGTTGAAATAAGTCGATGAAATGTGATCATATTTGGATTTTCCTTGATTCTTTTGGACAATGCATCTTTCGCGGTTATCTCTTTATATGTACATGTGCCGTCGACCCCAAGTGTGTGTTGTGTTTCCAATATTGAAAAGCATACTAATGCAAGTACTGTGTTTCAGGGAGATGCGGATGCCTCCTCTCCAATACAACCATTCATGGCAGTCCATGCAGAGCCAGAGGTATGGATACTGACAGTTCCATCGAAATAGATCATCACTGGTCGAATACTTGTCGTTTGATTGTTGCACACAATGTTTAAATCGTATTTGGCTATTGAGATGTACCTGTGTGTTCGTCCTCACGTGTTTTATGCTAACAATATTTTGATACATAGTAATGAAAGTACTATGTTTCAGGGAGACGATGGAGCCTCATTCCTTGCTGTCTATGCGGATACAGAAAATATAGTCCTTGCAGCGCAAGAGGAAGGGAGGACATGCAGAAACGAATCGGAGCTACAGCGTGCAGATGTTGAAGGTCGAGTCAAAAAAGTTGCAAAGAAAAAAAAACAAAAAAAGGTTAGTTACAAACAGTTAATAACTTTAAAATATTTTTTGTGGTGGGGACTATTTTATGTTTTTTTCCAGTCAATTCTACTACACTCCATCTTGTGTTTAAACTGAACATCCCTTTTCCAATCTCTCCTCCAGTTACCCGTGGGCGTCAGAACTATACACACACAGACAGTGAAGCGAATGAGAGATGTGGCTTGCCAGACCATGTAAACTATGGAGGAACTATTAATTGAGGCGAGGCGTGTTCAGGCTCGAGATGCTCATGTCCAATGGCCAGAACATGAATTAGCTCTGTTTGGAGACTACAGCAAAGTTGCATTGGACCATAGCTACTGTGCGACCGGACCACCACAAGAAGATGTTATTGAATGTATTGAAGATAGCTCTGAAGTAGTTGCAGATCAATTTACACAATCTACACCCGCCAAAAAATTGCCACCAAAAAACATGTCGACATTGTTGTGTTCTCCCATCAATGTTGAATTAGCAGATGTTGAAATGAGAGAGAATGAACCAGCCGCAGCATCCATAGACGCAACAATACTTGATAGCAGCGATATTACTTTCCAATGTGTTGACATCTCCACAACGTCAAAGGCCGAAACAACGTTGACTCAGGATGACAGTCTAATGAAAGAGAGCAAATACATTGTATTCGACAGTTGTTTGATGGAAATTATAAGTATGCTGAAATGTGTGCGTTCCATTAGAGGGAATGTATGTGGGAAGCCATTGATTAATGTGACTCGTCAAATAAAAGGCAGTAACGTCAAAATAAATGCCGCCTGTAGATTAAATCATAGGTTCTCATGGTCTGCACAACCAATGCTGGGGAAAATGCCAGCAGGCAATCTACTGTGTGCAGCTGCATCACTTTTTAGTGGCTCCAGTTTTAGAAAGTTACAGGCTTTCTTTCAGTTTGTGGGACTCCATTTCATTTCTAAAGCGCTGTACTACACATACCAACGTGATTATCTGTTTCCGGCCATTAGTGATGCTTGGAGAATTGAACAATTGTCTCTAGCAAGTACATTCGAAGGCAAACGATTCAGGCTAGCCGGCGATGGACAGTGCGATAGCCCTGGATTTTCTGCCAAGTACTGCACCTACCACTTTCAGGACATGGATAGTAAGAAAATTGTGAGTTCGGAGGTCGTGCAGGTAACACAATGTACATCCTCAGTGGCCATGGAGAAACTAGGATTTATAAAATCAGTGGAACCTCTACAATCGAGGGGGATGCACATCGACCTCATAGCCACGGATAGACACGTTACAATTGCCAAGACAATGAGAGAGCAGTTCCCACATATTAAACATCAATTTGACGTATGGCATCTTGCTAAATCAATCAATAAGAAAATCTCGGCTGCAGGAAAAAAAAAAGGTTTTGAAAGTATTTTGCAGCAATGGGTGATCAAACCAGTCTATGATGAAATGCAGTTCGATCTTTGGTGGAGCTCAAAAACTTGTGAGGGGTCAGTGGAAATACTACTTGAAAAATGGCGGTCACTGATGCACCACTGTACCAACGTTCACCGCTGGACAGCAAATGAACATTTCCACCAATGTGAACATGGCCCTTTGTCCCCAGAGGAGGCACGGAAGAAGAAGTGGTTGATTCCATCTTCACCGACACACAAAGCCATTAAGAAGATTATTTTCGACAAAACTCTATCAAGAGATTTGAGAGGACTGACAGAATTCTGTCACACAGGAGATTTGGAGGTGTTCCACAATATGTGCCTAAAGTACAGGCCAAAGCGCTTGCATTTTAGCTTTCGGGGCATGAAACATCGCACTCTACTAGCGGTCTTGGCCCATAACAGCAATGTCGGACGTGAACAATCTAGGACTAGGGGTAAAGTAAGGATGCCTCGCTACACTAAGGTGTTTTCAAAAAGAAGTAAGCAATGGGTGATCAAACCAGTCTATGATGAAATGCAGTTCGACTTTGTGAAAGGACTTATTGTTGCTGTGTTAGAGAAGCACAGATATGGAATTTTGGACGTTCTGTACAGAGCAGTGATCCATTGCCACCAAACATTGCGACTGTGCCATGCCCACCCGATGCACAGCTGATTGTGTAGTACAAATCGCGGTTTAAATAATTGCAATACGATTGTCTTTTTGTAAATAAATGTTATTGTACAGTGTACCTGTAAACCTAACCCCTAACTTCACCATCATGGGTGGCGAACAAGCTGGGTGGCATCTTTGAATTCTCTCTATTCACCTCACATATGTGTATGTATATATTTTTCTCATGTCTCATCTCATGTAAATGTAAATGCTGCGCACTGTTAACGGAGGGGAGGCTTGCGTATTGCAAATAATAAAACAAACAAACAATAAATCTCACTTTTAACTCAACTCCTGTGGTACTTTATACTTTCCCTGACCTTCCGCAAAAAATTAAATGTCTCAATTTGGGCTGCAAAGCTCGCAGACAACGGGGACAAAATTGGGGCACTTAGAACGCGCCAGCCAAGCGGGCCGTGGCATTTGGGAGAGAAGCCAGTTCGCATTTGCACATTGAGGCGCACTACATAGACGGATTCTAAACTGCAAGTTCTCATAGATGCCTATACTACGTGATGTTGCAAATAAAGAATGCGAAGGACAGTGCCCAGATGAGGCCCACAAGTCGCACTGGAAGTATAAGGGTCTATTGTTTTTTGACCTTGAGACAGGGACCATGCCGAAAGAACTACATTTGAAGGGAGTGCGCAATAACGTAAGAGACGATAAGGCAGAAAATTCAGAAACTAGACCGAGTTTCAGTTTTAGGTCAGTATACGAAAAATCATTGTCAAGAGCACGGTCCGTTTTACAGACTGCATTACGAAGAGACACAATGGAAATTTCAAATATAATGTAAGTAAATCTTTACACGCTTTTATACCGGAATGAAGATTTAATGAATGGATGCATGAATAAATGAATGAATGAAGAGCTAGGAAAAGCAAGTAAAACTGTTCGTAGTGGGCACATGGGCATGCAGGTCCACTGGTCTCACCGATCTCGCTCCTTGGCCCAGCCACCTTTCCCTGCACTACGGGACTGTCTCTGTATCCTTCAGCCCCTTGTCCCGGCATTTACCTTGCACTTGCCACCAGCTGGCCCTATTATTTAATTTGTATTCAACTATCCTTGTACAGCCCATCCCCATGCGCGATCAGAAAGACACCTGGCCTAGTAGGATCGTTGTCTGTCTGCCCTTGTTCCCCACCTGCCTCGTCACGCCTAGAAACACTTGAGTATACGCGCGTTACAAATGCCATATCATATATCATATCATTCCTCACGCATGTAGACTGTCGTTTATCATTGTGTGTTGGCCTCGATTTATCTCGTTACTTTTCGCATTTATGTTAGGGACGAACATACTCCATTGAACTACCCTTGCAAGCAAATAGTTTCTGATCGGCCGTAATAAATAAAATGAGTAATATTAATGAAGTTCGGCTAGCGAGACTAATTATCATTTTTTTGTTTTCATAACAGGTATTTGATCCCTTTCTGCCCCTGCCATCTGTTTGAGACACCGGCGGATGGATTCTTCAGCAGACACCTGCAGCTTCGTGTCAACAACTGGAGCACGATCACCATATTATGGGACGATCGCGAAGGGCCCCCATGCCCTTACACTGTACTAGTGGCTAGAAGCAACATAACAACCTTTAGGCTGGACTAGTGCCTAGTTGATGGAACAGCCTTGCGGTTCACCGTGCTTCCAAAGTGATTCTTTTTACGAAAATGAACACCCTGTGTGCCATAAAGGAACAGCGCGTGACTCAAGATGAAACGGAACAGTTATTGCGGATACAGATAAAAGAAAATAAATGGCTTCCGGAGTTCATATGTCAATTGCTGAATATTCTCTAAACATTTAATGCCAAATAAATGTACTTTACCAAATGTACCGTGTTGCTGTTTCATTGTAAAGTACAGTTTCATATTCCGAATTGTGGCGCGCTGTGTTGTGAGTTGATCTGTGTTGGTTTCCGGGTTCTGTGTGGAGTCGCGCAGAAGACGACTGGGCGCGTTTGCCTACGCAGCACAGTAACGTCACGGGGAGAGGCGGGGAATATGAATGTTTTGATAATGTCAGGCTCAGGGGTGGGGGAATTGATTTAGTGCCGCAAAAGCAGGTCAGCCAGGGCGATCGGGGAAAAGATAGGATTATCAGAAAATGGCGGCTCCCAGGTGCTTGTTTTCGCGTGCGTTTAATGGACGAAAACTCGGGTAAGGTCCATAGGAAAGTTTTCTAAAATCGAGCCACTAAAAGCCTTAAAAAAACATGGCCGACCCATAGGGACAATACAAATTTTTACTAGACCATGCCTTTAAATATGGACAGCGCCACCAGGTAACCCTTAATGGTACCCACTTGCAGGCCCCTGTGGGCTAAAGAATGCCAAAAGGACAAAACCAAAGGAATGGAACATTGGAAAGGATCCACATTCTGTACCCTGCACCAGTCACAGAACTTTCTCCAACGGCAACGGTACAGGGATTTCGTTGCGGGCCTTCTGGCCGAAAGCAACACCTCCATCACGTCTTCGGGGAGGTCTCAATCCTTATATCTCAACCTTTCAGATACCAAGCATGAAGGCTGAGAGACTTGACCTCTGGATGGAGACCCCAACACCCTCCCGTGAGAGCAGATCGTCTTGGTAGGGAAGATGGCGTGGAGGGCAGATGGACATGTCTAGAAGGTCCGGGTACCACGCTCTCTTGGCCCGTGCCGGAGCAATGAGGATCATCCAGGAACTGAACCTCCGTAACCTCGGCAACCCTTGCGGAATGATGTAGACTGGATGAAAAGCGTACAGCAGTGGAAAGGACCACTCAACTACAAACGTGTCCCCTAAGGCTCCTCTTGGAGGAAATTCCCGCAAGCAGAATCTTTCGCACTTCCGGTTGACACAGGTGGCAAAGAGATCCACTTGTGGTGTTCCCCAAAGGGCGAAGATCTCCAACAGAACTTCCTGAGCCAGCTCCCTCTCGTGAGAGACCGTGCTCTGCCTGCTCAGAGCGTCCGCCGCCTCGTTCTCGTCTCCGGCCAGATGAACTGACGAGATCGAAATTTCCTGCTGGATGGCCCAGAACCAGAGCTACATCGCCTCCCTGCACAACGGGAGTCACCTTGCCCGCCCTTTTTTTGTTGAGGTAGTGCATGGCCACTGTATTGTCCGTCATAATCAGGACATTCTTCCCCCGCAAAGACGGCAGAAAAGCCTTCAGGGATAGCCTGACAGCCTGCAGCTCTAACAGATTGATGTGGGGTCTGGACTCCGACGGAGACCAACGTCCGCTGGCTTTCAACTCGTTGGCATGAGCTCCCCAACCCCTGAGGGATGCGTCCATCACGATCGTCACCTCCGGCCAAGGTTGCTAAAACAGAGCTCCCTTCATCAGATTGCCTTTGAAGGCCCACCACAAAAGATCCTGTGCGACCGATGGCAGAATCTGAACGGGATCCGATATCCTGCCGGAGAGCTGCGACCACTGCATCTTGAGAGCCCACTGCAAAGATCTCATCCGCAAACTGGCCTCTGGCACCAGGAAAATGCAGGATGCCATGAGGCCGAGCAACCTAAAGAACTCGAACGCCGGGAGACTCTGGGCACGTTGAAACTTGTCCACCATCTGCAGAATGTGATGAGCCCTCACCTGGGGAGGCGAACACAGCCTCAGGGACGTGTCTAGCACTGCTCCGATGTACTGGAGCCGCTGGGTGGGTGTCAAATGTGACTTCTTTAAATTGAGGGAGAAGCCCAGCTTGTGAAGGGAGTGGCAGGTGACAGACAGATGATCCAGGACTTGCTCGGGCGAGCGTGCCCTATTCAACCAATCGCCCAGGTAGGGGTAGACGTGAATCGGCCCTTTTCTGAGAGACGATGCCACCACCACCATCAGCTTGGTGAAGACCCTCGGGCGCAGGTCAATCCAAACGGCAGGACCCGAAACTGAAAATGCAAGTCGCCAACCGCGAACCTCAGGTACTTCCTGTGCTTGGGATGAATCGGCACATGAAAGTAAGCATCCTTGAGGTCGAGAGACACCAACCAATCCTGAAGGTGAAGGACCAGGAGGACTTAAGAAAGAGTAACCATCTTGAACTTGTCCTTCCTGAGGAGCTTGTTCAGCCCACGCAAGTACATGATGGGTCTCAATCCCCGTCTTTTTTCGGGATCAAAAAATAAGGGGAATACCATCCCTTGTTCCTCTCCGCTACAGGCACCAGTTCTATGGAGCGGTTATCCAGCAGGGATAGGATTTCCTGCGCAGGGAGCGGATCTGGACTCTTCAAAGAGAGCTTCCCCGGTGGATTGTCGTGAGGCCTCTGCCGGAAGGGAAGACAATAGCCGTGGGTTATGATCTCCAGAACCCACACATCTGAAGTAATGGCACGCCATTCTCCAAGATGCTGCGCAAGTCTGCCCCCAACCGGCGAACCATGGGACATGGCCTCATGACTGAGCGGACGCGGCTGCGGCAGTGCCTGAGGGAAAAGAGGCAACTGCCCGAGCTGGTTTGGCACCTCGAATACCTTGATTTCCACCTCTGGTACTCCTTTGACTGGCAGCTCCTCTCGATCTACCAAATGAAGAGTAGTACCGAAAGGAGCCTCCCCTCCATTGCTGTCCCCTAGGACGAAACGGCAGAGGTTGACGTACTGCAGCGCTAAAAGACTTTGCTGCGGCTTTGGAGGTCTGCAACCTCTCAAGGCTCTCATCAGCCTTGCTGCCAAACAGATGGACACCATCAAAGGGCATGTTGAGAAGCCGAGATTGCACATCAGGAGCAAACCCCGACTTCCGCAACCACGCAAACCTGCGTATCACGGTGCTCGCAGCCATAGACTGACTGACACAGTCTGCCATGTCCAAACCCGACCGAACGGCTTCACACATGGCATCCTTGCCGTCCTGCATGAGGGCTAGAAAACCATCCCGTTCTTCCCCTTCGGGAATATGCTCAGCCGCCAACAATGCACAATTCCACAGAGTGTGAGTGAATCTTACCAAGGCACAAACGGAGTTGGCTGCCTTCAAAGCCATACCCCCAGATGAAAATACCTTCTTCGCCCAACCATCAAAGCGCTTATCGTCCCTATCAGGAGGGATGGTAGTTACGCAGCCTGCTTTGCGGGGGCCGTAGCCACCTGCACCACCAAACTCTCCACAGTAGGGTGCGTCGACAAGTAGCAGGGTCACTACTGCCTGGATGGTATTTTTTCGGAAGCGACTTATTCACTGCTGGGAGACTCTACGGAGCAGTCCAAACCGCCGCCACCCTTCTTTGTAAAGCCATTTGAAACGGCAACACCGGGTCAGTGGGTGGACCTTGGTCCAGGATGTCCTTCAGATCATCCTGATCAAAATCAAGAGGTGAAGCAGACCACCCCAAGTATTCAGTCACCCTCGACATGAGACGCCTATAAGAGGATTCGGCATGTGTCCCCAGCTCAGGCCTACCAAACTCCACCTCCGGAGAGGTGTCAAGACCACTGGCGTCATGCACGGACTGACGGAGCTCCTCCAACTGATTGTGCCTAGACACAAGGTCATCAGGAACATCAGGAGGCACAACCATCTCCTGCTCAGACCCTTCCTCCACCTCTGAAATATCATCCAAAGGTTAGAACAAATCCAATTTGGGAAGAGGAACAGAATAGGGCTCAAAAACAGAACTCACAGATTTACTGAGAGCCTTCCTTGGAGTTTCCACAGCCCTTTGGTGCACCTATGGCAAATCCTGCACAAACGGTGTCGACGGCGCAAAAGGATTCGGCGTCGATGTCGACCGAGGCACCAACAGCGTCGACAACCTCCTCGAGGGTGGAGCTTCGAGAATGTCCCTCGACGGACACGGCGCCGATGGCGTCGACGACTTCTTCGAGGGAGGCACCCGATGATCGCGCCGACCGCCCAAGCCCGAAGGCGTGTGAAGGGTGGACCGAGCCCATTCCTTTCCGGCTTCTTTTGAAGGCGCAGACGGAACTGTGGCTTGCGATTCGAAAATCGCCAACATCTGCCGGTGGAATGACTCCCATTTCGGCCGGCGACAAAGACTTGGAGGGACAAGTCAACCGGTGACGGCGCTTCCTAGAATGCCTCGACAAGGCAGAGGAATGGCGGGAACCACTCCTAGACAGAGCCCTGGACTTTCGCCGATGCGGAGAGTTGCCCCTCGAGTCATCGGTCAAAAGCCCCGCGGACTTCAACTTATGGGGCTTAGACACCCTACCTACCTTGACTTTCTTCTTCCCTTCCCACAAGGCCTTAGACGTCAGGGACTGACACTCCTCACAGTCATCGGTGGCATGGCTATCGCTGAGGCACCAAAGGCAGATGTCGTGCGGGTCCTTGATGGACATCTTCGACCCGCAGTTCCGACACTTCTTAAAGCCCGACTTCGGGGTAGCAGAAGAAGACAAAGACATATACGCACAGAAGAATAGAGCGCACCAAAGCAAAAACGTTGCAGAAAAAACAGAAGTGAGGCTACGTGCACCTTGCGTCCTATATATAACATCCGGTGACGTCGACCCTCGACGGAGGCGCTCGAGGAACAACGTATCGATGTCATCGACGCTGGACGCCCTCTGCTGAAATTTTTTTGAAGCAGTACAGCTGTGGTCATTACCTGTCATAGATGTGGAATACATCGGAGGACACAATCCCCTCGAAGTAGCCAGTTCGTAGAAGTGGTAATTTGCTGCATACCTCTATCTCTGCCTTACACATTTTTACGCTTTGTCATAATGAAAATGACCTTCGCAGGGACTTACAGGGGGTCAATTTAAACATTAAATGGAGGCTTTAAAGCAATGCACAATGCTTGTATGCCTCCATTTAATGTTGTGCACCATATTGAGTTCATCTAAAGCGTAAGCCTGCAGCAAAATATAGTGTTCATCTCTACTTTGGCTTCCTCCATCATCTTTGGAGGAGCAACCAGTTTTCACCTTATAGAGAATGTTGAATTTAAATGGAACACACATTTGCTAAAACGCCCGAAAAATACACCAGGGCTTGTTTTTTTGTTTTTCACGTCATTTGAGCAATGTTGCAATATGAATTAAGTTGAAAGTCTGGCTTGTATTATTTGAAAGTCATGGTTGGAGCAATAATTAACTTTAAATCATGTTTCTTTCCATAAGCCAATAGGCCCTGTGTCGCTTAATAATGTACGAACTCACAGGAAGTGACTTCATGAGAAATGTCAGAATTAAAGTGCATGCACATTAAATGCTCAAAGAAAATAAAACTGTATACTAAACACAGTAAAACATATATGGCAATGTACATGCTAGTAACCATTTTACAGAATGCTACCGAAAAGAAAAACCTATGCAGTCCTCCTTTGTTCCGTTGTATCTTTCTGGATAGGGGTACACATCAGTAAGGTTCAACCTCAAGTAAGCATGTCTTTGAAAACTGTTTTATGAACCAAAGTCAGCCATGAGGTAGATCAGAGTCTGTGATAACTGGGCTCCACCCACTGCAACAAAGGCTTATCATAGAAAATACCAAGACAAACATTTCATTCACATTCCGACAAGCTCAGCTCAATGGTTTAGGACTTTGTTCAGAAGGATTATATGACATCTTTCTTACTTTATCTTACTTTATGGCTCTTAAATGGTCACAAGCAGAAAGGCTGCCTTCCATATAACAATGATTAAAATAGTTATCATCCTTTTAGCTTGACCTTTCCCAACTCAGCTAAGCCATGAAGTGCATAAGTGCTGAAGTGGACTAATACCATGATACAGTCGGTGTACTCCCTAGAGTGGTTTTATCCAAAGGTAACCTAAATCAGAACATTGTCTAAATATGATTTGATTCCCTGAGAAGGATTCCTAAACCGAAGACTGAAAGCATTGTTTGATAATGTTAAATATAAGTTTTTAGATAATATTAGCGCTCAATAGAATCGTAATGGTGAGTATTGTTGAACTTGTCAAATAAAGATCCAAAGAAAATTTCTCAATTGGAATTTGAACATCCAAAATTAGTATTGAGATATCCAATTTCTTGAATTTAATAAAATGGATTTATTTCTTTATCTTGGGAAACAGCAGACACGTGTTTTGACCGGTATTCAGGCATTGCTTCGAATACATAGTTCCGAATGGCAGAGTTTCGAAAAAAAATGCATCGGAAAAATGCATTTTTTTTGTAGGTAAAGGTTTTTGTTTTACTATAATGGGTTTTCAGAGGTAAAAAAACAGGGGTTTTGACCAGCTTGGTCGTTCTCAAGGCTGTATAAAGTCATTATACCCAATTGTACGAAATTAAAATAGTGTGGAAAATATTACAAGGCAATTATAATTACGCACAAATCCATTGCAAAATCAAAATAGGAGAATAGAAAAGACACACACACCCCACAAGGTGTTTCAAGTGGATAAAGCAAGCGTCACGGTCATGCATTTGGGAAAGAAAATTCCATTCGAAAATCAGCATGGGTTGAATCTCATCATTAAAAAGACAAGCACGTGTATTGTTGAATATCATAATGACACAGCAACATTAATAAAGAAACAACTACATCGGTAACAGTAATTCAAGTAACCAATGAGAGTTCCATTGTACAGAAACACAGATCATTCCCAGTGTAAAAGTAAGGAAGATGTTATAATTCACAGTCATTGCTAGGTAAGGTATCCAGAAATGTGTCATTCATATATAGGTGAATGATTAGCTGATGCTTTAAAAAACAAATATATATATATAATGCACCCCCAGGTGGGCTTAGTGAAAATTCTGAAGCATATGGTGAAAAGGCCGAAGGGACATTTTACCCCAATCTGGATTGGATTTTTTCTCAAATCTAAAAAGCAGTATTGAAGTCCATTATAGGTCCTGATTTTATTAGTGTGTACATCTTTACAGCAAAACCTGACCTGTACAATTGTGTTTTGGTAAGCAATCTACAAAAGAGACATACCTCAGGGACCTGTCCGTCCCAATAATACGTATTTTGTGGGTATCTTCCATGGAAATATTTTTCAATTGTTTCGATGTAGTGATGCTCTTCTAATTAGTGAATGGTGAAATACCACATAATCTGTAAGAAGTTGAATATGCGTTCAAGTTAACTGAGTTAACAGTCCAGCTTGAAATAATCATTCAAAGGAAAGAAATGACCATATCCTCTAGTGTGTTGGACCCATTATAAAAATGTCACATATCTTTTTCTTCATGATTAAATCTTTAAAAGTGATGCAGTGAACCATTATATCTGCGCCTGTGTTGCGAGATTCACGTTATTTGTATTTCAAAGAGATGCATTCTGATTTGTAATTTAGTTGTGTAAGTGTTAACCAAGACTCCAGATTTCAGAATCATTGACAGTAGTCATAGTTGCGTAGAGTAAGCTGGCACAACATCATTAAGTGTAAAAATGGATTAGGAATAACCCTGTGTACCATACAAGTAAGCTGAATGCTTGCCTGAAATTGCATTGTGTGCTTGTAAGATGAATAAATATAAGGGTTCGATCCCTCACGCTTTCATCCAAGCCTAATGGCGTCCTCCTGTATGATAGTTGTGGGGACATCACGTGATCGCGGGAGCGCGATCTCGCGAGATCTCGGCCCAACATGATCTCGTGGACCCACGCTACGCGAGCAGGAACTCTTGGCGCCAGTAGGAGGCTGGTGGCGCGCCAGACAGGTCGGTCTGGACAGCGCTGCTCCTTATGAGGGGCCAATGTGACTGAAGGTCCAAGTCAATACCAGCTCACTTCCAGGGCGTAAGTCCAATCCCACAGGAGGCCTCCTGGGGGCCCTGGAAGTACACAGCGTGCAGTATACTGCACACCCGCTTCCAGTGCGTTTAACTGGAAAGCCCAGCCAAGACTGTGAGTACCCGCCCTGTCCCATCTCCTGGACTATTGCTACCCCGCGTTCTGTTATTGAATAAAAGCAGTTGCAACTACCTTGGGCGTCCTGTCGTCCTTTGAGGCCACAACATAACTGGCGACGAGGATACCTGAATACCCACGGCCCACCATGCAAGGCGACATGCCGCCCCCGGCGTTTCTCCCCTTACCTGGGACCCCGGAAATTCCGTGGATGCAGTGGGAGCCACTCTTCTCCACGTACCTTGAGGCTGTAGGCGGCACAGGATACGCCCCCGGCAGGAAGAAGGCGATGCTGCTGAACGCAATAGGAGTCGAAGGGCAGCGCATTTTTGCCAGTTTGTCAGTCATACCAGTGGATGACAATGACGACAACGTCTACAAAGAGGCGATCCGTCGCATTGTAAAGCGGTTCACCAACAAGGAGAACATATTCTTACACAGGCTGAGGTTCTACACCCGCAAACAAGAAGGGAGCGAACCCGTGGACGACTACATCACGCGGATAAGGGAGCTGGCGTCCTTATGCGCTTTCGGTGAAAACACGGAACAGGTCATCTGCGACATGCTGGTCGTCCACACAAACTCTAGAAAAGTACAAGACAAGCTCATACAAGAAAAGGAGGTAACCCTCGATAAGGCTATCCAAATTGCCAAGGCGGAAGAAGAAACCTCCAGCAGGTGCAAGGAGGCGGGAAGTCATTCACCCGCACCCGAGTTGACCGCGCTGCCATGGAGAGGGCGCAGATTTAGTATTTTTAGTATTTAGTATTTTATTTATTTCTATAGCGCACCAGGCCCAGGGGCAGTCTCACGACAGCCCCAGGGAAAAGGGCCCTGAGCAAAGGTATTTACCCAAATGCTACAGGTGTGCCAGCACCAAACACATGGCGAATGATCGCGACTGCCCCGCCAGAAACAAGGAATGCTCGAAGTGTGGGCGCATTGGTCACGTGGCTCCTGCATGCACGTGGCGGGAAAAGACCGTTTCCCGCGTCGATGGCGACCGTGCTTCAAGCGATGAGGACGAGCCACAGGACAGACCGATGGTCGTCATGGTCAACGCTCTTCACGCCAGGAGGGAAAAGCCCCACTGCACCATTAAAGTCAACGGGATGGAAACACGCGTCATGGCGGACTCCGGTTCGGACCTCACCATCCTTCCAATAGACACATACAAGGAGATGATGGGGAAAGACAAAGTGGAGATCAGATCGACCCGACAAAAACCGACGGTGTTCGGTGGCACAACCGTCAACCTAATGGGCTACATCAGGGCCCAAATTGAATTCAAAGGGAGGTCTACCAACTCCAAACTGTACTTCTCAACCAGAGGGCCGGCCGTGTTCGGGTGGGACGATCAACACAGACTCAGCATCAAACTAGACCCCAGCACTCCGGAACAGGTACTCATGGTCTCCTCAGGAGCAGCGCTAAACTTCAAGGAGATGTTCCCAAGCCTGGTTTCCGAGAAACCGGGGAAAGTGAAAGACTTTGTTCACAAGATTCGGCTGAAACTAAATGCTGTACCTGTGAAACACAAGGTTAAACCGGTGCCCGCCACAGCAAGACCGGCGTTAGAGGCCCATCTCCGAAAGATGGTCGAAGAAGGGACCATTGAGACCGTGGAATCCTCAGAGTGGCTGAGTCAGGTGGTTCTAGTCAAGAAGAAATCCAGCAGCGACCTCAGAATATGCATCGACTTGCGGAGTCTAGAGGTCGTTACCGATAGCTTCCCGCTCCCAGTATCAGCGAAATGGTCTTGATGATGAAGGAAGCAACAATTTTTTCAAAGCTTGACATGCGTGACGCTTATCACCAGATTCCGTTGCACAAGTCTTAGTGCCCCCTAACGGCTTTCATCACTCCTTTCGGCACCTTTCATACACCAGCATGCCGTTTGGGCTGTCCTCGGCAGCGTCAGCATTCCAAAGGATGATGAATGCCCTCCTCAAAGATCTCACAAATGTCTCATTCTTTCGGGACGACATCCTCGTATATGCCAGAGACAACGAGACTCATGACCAGGCCCTCAAGGCAGTCCTAAGCAGGCTTTAGGAAGCAGGAATTCATATTCGCCATGAGAAATGCGTCTTCCGAGTCAGGAATGTAGAATACCTAGGGTACTGCATCTCGAGCGATGGAGTGAGCCCCAAGAAAAACCTGATGGAGGCCATAGCGGATGCCCCAACTCCGAAGTCCAGAGAGGAACTCTGCTCATTCCTGGGCCTAGCGGAGTACTACGCGAAGTTCGTCCCTAGGTTCTCCGAAAGAGGGATCTCTTGAAGAAAGGGACAACCTACACCTGGGGCCCAGAGCAAGACGGGGCCTTCTCTGAAATCAAACGCAGAATTCTACACGCACCGTGCCTAAAGCTCTTCAACCCCGAATGGGACACCTGTATCACCACGGATGCTAGCGCATACAGATTGGGGGCCTCCCTGACCTAGAGAAAGTGCGACACTGAAAACATCGTGGCTTTTGCATCCAAGGCTCTGTCGCCAGTGGAGAAGAATTACTCCACCGTGGAGAAAGAAATGTTGGCCTGGGCCATCGACTACTTCAGGTCGTACGTTTGGGGCACGAAGTTTAGGCTGGTTTCTGACCACAAGCTCCTCATCCCCATGTTGAGCCCAGGTGGCACCAAGACTGCCACCCCAACACTGGCCAGAATTACCGCAAAAGTCCATGAATACACGTACGAAATAGCCCACATTGCGGGCTGGAGAAACTCACAAGCGGACTGCATGTCCAGGCTCCTGAAACAAGACGCCCCAGGGACCACATTCCTAGAAGACGAATGTGTCATAGCCTCAATAAGCGACCTAAGGAACAGCGAGTATATGGACATGAGTGAGCGCCACTGGCAGGAGGAGAGTAATCAGGACGATGCCCTAAGGTGCATAACAGCCTGGGTCAGTGAAGGATGGCCTGACGAAAGGGCGATTCCCGAAGGCCTACGCCCCTACTGGAAGGTGAACGAAGAAATCACTGCCATGAACGGTCTCATCTTGAGAGGCGACCGAGTGATCCCACCCAACGGAATTCACAAAGTGATACTGTTCAGAGCGCTCTCAGGCCATTTGGGGTGCAACATGACCAGGCGCAGAATACACAATGCCTACTGGTGGCCAGCCATGGATCAGGACATACGACAAATGGTTGAGAGGTGCCACGAGTGCGCCAACAGCAACAAATGCTTGTCCGTAAGGCAAGCCCCCATGCTACCCACCGAGGACCCCAAAGGTGTGTGGTGAAAACTGGGATTGGACTTCATCGGACCGCTGGACAGCATGCCCCCAGAACACATATACGGGATAGTCACGGTTGACTACTTCTCAAAGTGGGTCGACGTCGATTTCACTTCGAACATCACCACCAAAACTGTCATTGAAGCACTCACCGCCATATTCCAGCGCGGGGGCCTACCCGAAGAAATTGTGACGGACAATGGGGTCCAGCTTACCTCTCGTGAAATGGAAACATTTCTCAAACACGACAACATCCAACAGCGAAGAGCAAATCTCTACCATTCTCAGGCCAATGGTCTGGTCGAGCGGGCGAACCGCTTCATCAAAGGGGCGCTGCAACTTGCGAATGCCTCGGGCTTGGACCCATACAAGACGGTCAAAGAGGCCGTTGCAGCCCACCGCATCACCCCAAACGCTGTCACCGGCGTGTCACCTTTCCAACTGCTGAGGGGGAGAAGGGCAGCATCCACACTGGTACCACCGTGGATCCAGCAAGTGAGAGCTGACGAAGAAGTGGACATGGAAGACGTGCATGCAGCGGAGCAAGGAAGCCATGAGGATGCAAGGAGACAAGCGGCAGGCTACCCGTCGCACATCAGTTAACAAAGGCGACCTGGTCAAGATACGGCTTCCCCACAAAGACACAGTGACAGGCTCCAGGTACAGCAGTCCCATAGAAGTCGCAGCCAAAGGGCCAAACCACATCTGCACCAGCAACGGAAGAAAATGGAACCTAGAAAGGGTGGCCATGTACCGCCGCAAAGAACCTTACGTACAGCCACCTTGGGAAACCGGAGAAGACCAAGACCCTCCAGAGCCACCTGAAAGTCCCTGCCAGCCAGAAAGGGATGCCCCGGAGCCACCCTACAGCAGTGAGTCCTCAAGCAGCAGCTCCCCCGCTCCACTCAGAGAGCTGCAGCGGAAAGCAAGACAAGGAGGATCCGAATCACCTGCACCTCCCCAAGAGTACCCCCACAACTCTGCTCCATGCTTAGACCAAGGCAGACCGCAAAGGGAGAAAAGAAAACCCAGCAGGTTTGCAGACTTCGTCATGGGATGACCCTCTGTCCTTTTTCCCAGCAAAGGAGGTGTGTGGGGACATCACGTGATCGCGGGAGCGCGGTCTCGGGAGATCTCGGCCCAACGTGATATCCCCGACCCGTGCTCCGTGAGCGGGAACTCTTGGCGCCAGTCGGAGGCTGGTGGAGCGCCAGACAGGTCGGTCTGGACAGCGCTGCTCCTTATGAGGAGCCAATGTGACTGAAGGCCTAAGTCAATACCAGCTCATTTCCAGGGCGTAAGTCCAATGCCACAGGAGGCCTCCTGGGGGCCCTGGAAGTACACAGCGTGCAGTCTACTGCACACCCGCTTCCAGTGCGGTTAACTGGAAAGCCCAGCCAAGACTGTGAGTACACGCCCTGTCCCATCTCCTGGACTATTGCTACCCCGCGTTCTGTTATTGAATAAAAGCAGTTGCAACTACCTTGGGCGTCCTGTCGTCCTTTGAGGCCACAACAATGGTCCTTGTATTCTTTAGTGGCAAAGACATTCCGTTGAAAAAATGCCGCTGCGACGTGATGACGTAACAAATCACGTCATATTCCCGGAAAAATTACGGGTTGCATGCATATTATATGTTTGATGAGAACTAAAACGTTTATCTCCCTGATAGTTAAGATTGATATATTGTGGATTTCATTCATACACATGTTGTAAATGTTTTAATAGAAATAAAATAAAATTCCAAAAGATATTTGTGATCTCATCTTTGATGTCCTGGGTGTTAGTCTTAGCAATGCACGTAGATGGTGCGAGTTATGGTTGCCTAGCTTACTATAATGGGGGAATGTCCAGTGGTGTTTGGTTGCACTGTGAAGTATAACATTTCTTTAGTGAATTTTTTTTACTGATTGTACATATATATGTATGGCAGGGAAGGAAAAGAAAGGGGCTAAACAAGTGATATCGTCATTGATGTCAGCATTGACATTTGAGATGACATCTTTCATGGTCTGGGTGTTAGTGTTAGCAGCACAGGGGTGGTGGCAGGGTTGGGGGCGTAGTATACCATAACTGGTGAATTTCAGGGGTTTTTCGGTTTTAATTTGAAGCATAAAGGGGAGGTGGAACTTTTTTTAGTGAAGTGTACAGGTTTTTGTTAGGGCAACTTAACCATAATGTCCCCTCAACAAAGTTTTTATTGTAGTAAATTTCACTGGTTTTTGGGAGTGCAACTTAACCATAACGTCCCCTTAACAAAGTTTTTTTTGTAGGGAATCGTGTAGGTTTTTGGAAGGTGGAAGTTAAGCATGAAATTGTGGCAATGAAGTTGGTGAGCAGAATATACACTGTAATTATGTGATTTTGAGAGATATGTAGTATAATCTAAGTACTTGACATACATTTAACATAGAACATATAGAACCCCCTCCCTATTGAAATTGGAAAGGTACGGACTGAGCGCCTGTTTGCGGACGGGGTTGGACAGGATCAACATTACCCAAAGAGGCGGGGGTAGTTGAAAATGTGCTTTTGTCTTACACAAAAAGTGTGCAACATAGAAGAAGGACATAAAGATATTATAAGTAGTAATAAGTAAACATGGAAACCTGAAGCTGGGAAAAGAAAACAACAAATTTAATAAGCATGTAGAATGAAGTAGATGGTAGCATAAAAAAAAAGGATGCCTCCAGCGTAATCACTTCACAGAAACTCGACAGCCTGGAACGACAGTGGATGGACGCAGTTGGACAAAGGGAGATTACAGCAAAAGAGTGAGTGCAGATCATTTTTTTTATATGCGTGAGGTTTTTTTTGGGTATGTGGTGCATAAATAATAATTTATTTCTGTTGTTTTGACTCAGAAATGGCTAGTACTTTGGAGTGGCTGGAGGAGTATTTCCCGCATGGGGAAATGTCTGAAGACAGCGACAATAATGGTACACATTGCTCTGCATATGGAAAATAGTGACCAGTATTTTAGAGGCATTCAACTTATATATTTATTTTTTAACAGACCAGGAAAAGAAAGACGAAAGGGCAACAAACGAGACAGAAGAAGACAGGATAAAGAGTATAGAGGAGAAAATGGACATATTAAGTGCCAATTTTCAAAGGTTTACGGGAGTTTGTGGAGGACTGTGTGAGAGGAAAGGTTTGTTATCATTGCCCCACCTGCAACTACCCTACTTCTCCATTCCCTAGTGAACCATCCCCAAACCTTGAACAGGAAAATAGACGTTTTGACAAAATATCCATCCCTTCTTCCCCTCACAAATCTTCTCCTCATAACCAGCCAGTGTTGAATCCTAATTCCCCCATATTTGTTTCAGTGTCCGCTTCCCCCGCTACTTCTTTAGATTGATGTGTGTGTGTGTGTGTGTGTGTGTGTTTGAAATGTTTTTGTACAGACCAGGAAAAGAAAGACGAAAGGGCAACAAACGAGACAGAAGAAGACAGGGTAAAGAGGATAGAGGAGAAAATGGACATTTTAAACGCCAATTTTCAAAAGTTTACGGGAGTTTGTGGAGGACTGTGTGAGAGGAAAAGTTTGTTATCATTGCCCCACCTGCACCTGCCCTGCTTCTCCATTCCCTAGTGAACCATCCCCAAACCTTGAACAGGAAAATAGATGTTTTGACGAAATATCCATCCCTTCTTCCCCTCACAAATCTTCTCCTCATAACCAGCCCCATATTTGTTTCAGTGTCCGCTTCCCCCGCTACGTCTTTAGATTGATGTGTGTGTGTGTGTTTGAAATGATTTTGTACAGTAGTTGTAGAGAAAAAGTTTGTGTGTAGATTTTTTTTTAAAAAAGACGTAAAAGGTTTGCGAACAGCACGACTGTTCGACCTATCCGCAAGGAATGGAATGTGGGTGCTGTGTAATGTCAAGTAAGACAGATGTGATGTGTGACTGCACCATCTATTGAAATTGTGCATACATAAACAGAAAGGGGGTCCAAAGGATATACTACTTCGGCGTACCGCTTGGAAACGAGATAATACATGTTCGTAGAACACACCAGATGTCCGGAATGGGTGTAAATGAGGAAAATGGGAGTGTGTGAAGGACAGTATAGCGGTCTGTACCGGGCGCAGCCAAAATGGTGCCGTCCATAGAACAGGCACGGTTGCCGGCAAGTTCGTAGGCAAACAAAATGGAGTTGTCCCAAGGACACAGCAACTGTCCGTACAGTGAACATAGCATGCATGCACATGCGCAGTAGAAACGTAAGTATTGGGAAGGTCGCGCCTATTCCTAACTGTCCGTCTCACTTGTGTCGCACTTTGAAGTAGGTTGAGAATCCGAACACTGTCTGAACACTGTCAGATATTATAAGTAGTAATAAGTAAATATGGAAACCTGAAGCTGGGAAAAGAAAACAACAAATTTAATAAGCATGTAGAATGAATTGGATGGTAGCATAAAAAAAAAGGATGCCTCCAGCGTAATCACTTCACATAAACTCGACAGCCTGGAACGACAGTGGACGGACGCAGTTGGACGAAGGGAGATTACAGCAAAAGAGTGAGTGCACATCATTTTTTTATATGCGTGAGTTTTTTTTTTTGGTATGTGGTGCATAAATAATAATTTCTTTCTGTTGTTTTGACTCAGAAATGGCTAGTACTTTGGAGTGGCTGGAGGAGTATTTCCTGCATGGGGACATTTCTGAAGACAGCGACAATAATGGTACACATTGCTCTGCATATGGAAAATAGTGACCAGTATTTTAGAGGCATTCAACTTATATATTTATTTTTTAACAGACCAGGAAAAGAAAGACGAAAGGGCAACAAACGAGACAGAAGAAGACAGGGTAAAGAGGATAGAGGAGAAAATGGACATTTTAAACGCCAATTTTCAAAAGTTTACGGGAGTTTGTGGAGGACTGTGTGAGAGGAAAAGTTTGTTATCATTGCCCCACCTGCACCTGCCCTGCTTCTCCATTCCCTAGTGAACCATCCCCAAACCTTGAACAGGAAAATAGATGTTTTGACGAAATATCCATCCCTTCTTCCCCTCACAAATCTTCTCCTCATAACCAGCCCGTGTTGAGTCCTAATTGCCCCATATTTGTTTCAGTGTCCGCTTCCCCCGCTACTTCTTTAGATTGATGTGTGTGTGTGTGTGTGTGTGTGTGTGTTTGAAATGTTTTTGTACAGTAGTTGTAGAGAAAAAGTTTGTGTGTAGACTTTTTTTTAAAAAGACGTAAAATGTTCGCGAACAGCGCGACTGTTTGACCTATCCGCAAGGAATGGAATGTGGGTGCTGTGTAATGTCAAGTAAGACGGATGTGATGTGTGAGTGCACCATCTGTTGAAATTGTGCGTACATAAACAGAAAGGGGGGGGCAAAAGGATATACTACCTCGGCGTACCGCTTGGAAACGAGATAATACATGTTCATAGAACACACCAGATGTCCGGAATGGGTGTAAATGAGGAAAATGGGAGTGTGTGAAGGACAGTATAGCGGTCCGTATCGGGCGCAGCCAAAATGGTGCCGTCCGTAGAACAGGCACGGTTGCCGGCAAGTTCGTAGGCAAACAAAATGGAGTTGTGCTAAGGACACAGGAACTGTCCGTACAGTGAACATAGCATGCGTGCACATGCACAGTAGAAACGTAAGTATTGCGAAGATCGCGCCTGTTCCTTACTGTCCATCTCACTTGTGTCGCACTTTAAAAGTAGGTTGAGAACCCGAACACTGTCCATAGGACACTTGTGCGCATGCGCACGTTCGATTCTTTGCATTTGCTGTCCAGGAGACTTTCATTACTGGGGCGGATGTGTTGAGGATGAGGATGTCATCATGTGACCGCACCTACGCTGAGCGTGGGGACTAATTTCCGCAGTTGGTGTGCTTCCGCAACAATACAAATTACCTTGTAGATACAAGGCAAAGTATGGTAGAGTGTAAAAATGTAATTTCACACATCCCAAACAGTAGGCCATCTCAGGACTTGCTGTGTAAAATGTGTGTACCGCTTTGTAGGGATGAAGATGGTCACAAGGCACACCCCTGCACCCCTACAAAAGGCCACACCCCCAAGCGCATCTACATTGTCCTTCTAGCTAGAGCAGATTGAGGTGTGTTGCCTTTACTGCTGTAGTGACCAAAAGGAAACAAATCGGTATGGCTTCCATGGCTGCTGTTGGGTCATTAGCTTCTGCACCACCCCAAACCCGCCACCACCACCACCTCACCAAGGGCCTGCAGAGAAATATATGGGTGAGGATGTAGAGATCGAGGAAGAAGAGGAGGAAGAGAATGAAGTGGAGGAACTCCGCACTAGGAGCACTCGGCAGGAGTCGTGGCTGTAGCGGTTGTTTTCGGTTTATGGGAATGTACCAAAAGCACGTGCGAACCTGGTGAAGTGTAACCAGTGCGAGGTGGTGTTGAGTCGTGGGAGATTTGGAGCGTACAGTTTTGGTACGACAACCATGAAGCGACACCTCACTTCGTTCCACACTGCGGACATTCACAAGGTGGTGCCATGTGAAGAGCGTAGTCGTTTGAGTTCCTCCACAGCATCCTCGGTATCCAATCCTCCCACCACAAGAGACACTCCTGTGGGGGAGCGCCTTCCTCCCGCTGCCTCACAAGCCATTCGCTATGCTGTTGACCCTTACCTTTCAAAGGTGACAGTAGTGTGCACGTATTGTGATGCAGTACTCTGCAAGGGGGAGAGTTTTCGAAGTGCTTTTAAGGCTGCAGTCAACGAGCATCAGAATATCTGCTCCTTACCTAAATAAAGGTCACCCTAAATCTTTCTCTGTTCAGTTGCACTTTTTTATCCCCATGGCTGGTGTCCCTTCCTTACCCTACTTTCGCCTCTTCTACTAGTGTGTAGTGTGCTGTTAAGCAATGAACGTAAAAACAACAAAAATTACAGAAAAGGCTCTTTTCAGAGACGCCTTTCTCCGTATAACAATAGAATTATGAAGTGACGGCCGTAGACCCCTGCAGAGTTCTGAAAAAGTTTGTGGACAGTCAGAGAGGAAAAAAGGGAGGGTGCAAGCGGAGCAAACGCAATAAAGTGTACGTTTAGAGTAAGTGGCGGCTCTGAAAAGAGCCTTTCGGTGGTGTGTTTTGTGGGTCAAAAACAGTGGATTGGGGACAACGGATTGTCAGAAAGGTTAGTGTGATTGCAAAAGAGGTCGCAATGCATTTTGTACATTGCGAAGAAAAATCTGATTGCCAGCATATGTGAGGTGGACTCCATTTCTGCGGAAAATGAAAGTGCTGCGAAACAAAATGTTTTCAATGTGGAAAGAGGACATGCCAACATCTCTTAGAAATGAACACACAGCCTTATTCACATTGCGTCTCGCTTTCTCGATTTGTGGACCAAACGCAAAAGAACGCAGCCATATTTGTCTTTGGGCAATACGGGAAAAAAGTATTTGACAATTTGGAAAGATGTCCATGAGCTTCGCGAGTCCTTCCTTCATTGCAAATTGCAAAGAAATTGCAGATACATGACCTAAACTGTTTCCTCCACAATGAATGATCAGTATATCTGGAGGACGCTCTGTCAGTAAAGTAACACAAAAAGGTACCAAGTCCAGCCATCTCATGCCACGCACGCCATGCCAGTGCGCTTCCGCATGTGGAAATCCGAGATTTGTAGATAAACTGCAGCTTTCTGCATGCACCTTCAACCAATGTATCCATGAGTCTCCCAAAATCCAATAATCTGTTTTCGAGCATGGAAAGCCATGGCGGTGTGGTCTCCTGTGAGGGAGAAGACGGTCTTACTAAAGTACGTCGGTCAGAACACACCTACTGAACTTTATGGACCAATCCCTAGCGCCACTCATTCTCATTTACATGCGGCTCCACCCTTGAATCCCCGGTGGTGATATGTGCTGGCTGCTAACTACCGCCATGTTCACGGACATGTACAGGATCAGAGCGTGACGACGGTACATTAAAGTACTATTCCCCTTTTTCCCCTTTAAGGCAGGCTCTGAAAAGAGACTTTTTTTAAATTTTTGGCCTGATACCGTACAGACATCTGGTATTTAATGTATTTTTTTGTATTATTTGTCCTTGCTTTACTCTTGCAAACATTACAGAACCTTCTCTAAAGCAAGCCTTACTTTCCAAAAGAACATCGCATTTCCCAAAGAAGATAGCGCAACACCATCTCCGTCAAAGTAATGCGCATTGCTTGGAGCAATGTTTTCGTGGCTGCAAAAAAACATACCAACTCGTAGCATGAATGCACGCATGCCGCGATTGATAATAAACCTCCCGATGCTTTGATCTGGACAGAAAACAGAAGTGTTGTTCCATTGTACTCTCAGGAGTAAAGCAGAAAAAATGACTTTCATTGTTGGGAAGATGGTCATGAGTGCTTCAACCAACTGTGCCAAATCTGCCAACAAAGTATGTGAAGTCAGGTATCCCAAATGGCAAGCGCCGTAGTGCAAAATTACCACATGAGGAGTGGTCATTCTACGCATGTCTCTACAAGCTTGCAGAATGTATTTATTTATTTATTTATTTCATTTGTAGAGCGCACTTACAGCCCAGAGGCATTGTGGCGCTTGTTACAAGAATTTTTACATGCAGTTTCAATAGGCCAGGTTACATGTGACCGCGAGGTCTCTTAGTTACAGTTACAGTCTTCATACATTACTCATTACAAGATTGCCATAACTAATACAGTTTATGTATCATAGGAGAAACAGCTGATTAGTTAGATGAATAGTTGTGTTTTGAGTGCTTTACGGAAGGCTGTATGGGATTGAATCATTCTTAGGTTCGGTGGGAGGGCATTCCATTGTGTGGCAGCAATCGTGGGGAAGCTGGATCCTCCTGCACAAGCCTTTTTGGTTTTGGGCACAAGGATAAGGTTGGAGTAGCCTTCCCTAAGAGGTCTTGTGGCAGTGTGTTTGACAATCCTCTGTACAAGATACTGAGGGGCACCATCATGGAGGCATTTGTGTGCCAAGGAGAGAGTTTTAAAAATGATTCTCTGTTTAAACGGGAGCCAGTGGACCTGTCTCCTGATATCGGAGATGTGCTCTTTCCTAGAGGTCCCCGGGGCTGCTCTCAGGGCATTATTTTGCGCTAGTTGTAGTTTTGAGAGGTTCTTGCATGACGTCCCTCATAGTAGGGCGTTTCAATAGTCTAGTTTGGAGCCTATAATGGCTCTGGCTATGGTGAGACAGTTCTGTTGGGAGAGGAATGGTCTAGAAGCATTAATGATTTTGGCGTAGTAGGCTGAGGAGGTGGAGATAGCATTCACTTGTCTGTCCATGGTGAGGTTCGAGTCCAGGTATACGCCGCAGCATTGGCATCAGTGTCAGCGCTCCACACCACCTCCACTCCTCGCACATCGAAATGGTGTGCCACATGCCTACTCTTGGCATAGTGTTGTAAGCCTTGCACAAAAATGTCTCCAAGCATCAAAACCCTGACCCTCTCCACCTCTGCCATCTTCAGTGTGCGCACCGTCTTTCCACACAAAAGAGTAATGTGAACATCTGATTGGTTGATGCCTAGAATCGCCTTTCCATGCAGGATTTGCTGTAGAAACCTGTATGTGACACGCCCTACCAGCGGACAAGCGTTGCCTACGTGTGGCACGTAACTCTTACCCAGTCCTTCCACCCTTTCTACAGCGTTACCAAAGCGAGTCCCTCATTGGACAACAACTAAGCGGTTGCACAATCATCCACCAATCACATAGAACATCGCTAATTTTAACTCTGTCATCAACATTGCACACTTCAAAATGACTGTCGATGAATCTGAATGGAAGTCGCATACCATTGCAAAGCACATACTTCACAAGCTACTGTGCAAGGATTGCGAATTTCTACGTACAGCTCCATAAATGTGCACATGCATCAGTATAGAGTACAGGTATGTATATTTTAATCAGAGAACATGTGGAAGCCCTATGATTTAAATTAGACAAAATAATGCAGCTAAATGTCTATTAGGAAGACATAACAACGCTCCCCCTTTGAAGTGCACAATTGCTGATTTGTCATGCACAAATTGCACGACTGCTTACTATCTTCCCCATAACCTGTACATACGTTGGAAGCATGCCTATTTAGGACAGACCTCAATTTTGTATTTGAAAATGTTGGAGTTCTGTACTCTGTACGGCCTACAGTAATGCTACTTGCAATGTGATCGTATGAGAACAGTAAGCGTTCCCGATTATAGTGCTGACATTTCCTTCTGAGGGTCTCCCGATTTTTCAACATTGTGCTTTTCATTAACAAGAACAAAATGTTTCCCCATCTAGTACTTTGCCCTATCGCTTACAAATCTCTCTCCTATGCATATTACATTTTGTAAAGAACAAGGCATTTCCTTACCCTTAAAAGATTTAGTTATTTTGAAGGACATACAAGTACCATATTGCAAGGACTATGCAAAGACTGCACAGAGTGAAGTTAAATGTTCATGTGCACTGGGTTGAAATATGAAAGTTCAATCCGCTGACAAAAGAAGCACAAGTAATTTCTGCAGTATCATCACTGCTGCAAACACACAAAGCAATTCATTTTTTTTTAATTCGCAGTGAAGACTACTCTCCTGAGAATCAACAGCATCTACACTGCAGACGACATATCCGAAAAACCTGGTCATCTTGCACAAAAAAGTAAATACAGTACAACCTTTATATTGTAACCACTCGTTAGAGAGGCTGCATGGGTTATTTGTTTATTTTGGCAAGCATTGATTTGTAAACCATTCTACCTACAAACATCCATTTATTGAACAAAGAATAACAGGCAGATTGGCTGACAAATCCTTGTGTGTTTGGTACTGAAATAACATAGGTAATCCTTAGAAGGTTAGATTGTGAAAAGAAGTTGCTGTATCACGTTTTTGGCATTTCGGTTATTAATAATGGGTCTCGTCACAAGTAGGCCACTTTGTACTCTCATCTGAAGCACATTGTAGTAGTATACACACAGTAAAGTAGCCTTACCAAATGATTGTTAGAGTTCACTGTACGTTGAGACACCATGACAAAGAGCTTCCCCATCAGACGTATGCACACAGGAACACTGCACACATACATTGGACAGCAGACCAAAGTATATTTTTTTTCTCAACAGACACCAAAGAATGCCTACCAAAAAGCAACTCCGTAGAAAGGAACGTAGCATTAGAGCAAAGACAAATAAAGGTGCCCAATGTAAGCATCCACCTGTTGTAGAGTGTGTAGAGAATCTTGGTACAAACCAGCTAATGCAGTTGGGTAACATAATAAAGGAAGTCGCAACTACCGAAACTGTACCTCCTCCATCAAAAAGTGTCACAAAACACAAAAATGGCTGCCAGTACAGCTAACAATGTTCCTAATAATCCTGATAGTGTAAGAACAACCCATAGTAAAAAAAGTATTTTAGCAAAAATATTTCGTCACAGAGTCCTTCAGAATCTACTAAGAAGAGGAGCAAAATCATCCACACCCCTTAAAACGTACCGTAGAAAGTTAATTCTACAAGCACTCGTGGACAGTGCAATCCTTCGCAAAAAGGAAGTTGTTTATATTAGTGTTAAATAGGAGGAAAGCACTAACAAAACTAAGTACTAAACTACAAAAAAAACTCAGGAATAAACGGATTGTGAACAAAGAACAAGTTACTTCTTACCTGGTAACGTTCTTTCGACGGGATGTTCCTCCGACGTATTCCTTATCTTTGATAATACGTTTCCAGCTTGCTGGCCTCGGAAATTTTTCTGTAGAGGACGCTGCGCGTCGTCGTCTGCCGAGTCAATGTCCCTCGACGGCCACCGTATCGGCACCAACGTCACCATGCCCATAAATAGCCACGCGCTGCGTCCGTTGCTCAGTTCCGTTTTGTAGCATAAGAAAAGTCATGCCTGAATTGGTTAGTGACCTTGAAGGAGCGTAAGCTGCAACCACAAGGGAAGTTATCACTGCGGGGATGGTTGGGAGGGGCGATAAGGAATACGTCGGAGGAACATCCCGTCGAAAGAATGTTACCAGGTAAGAAGTAAGGAACAAGTTACTTACCTGTAACTGTTGTTCTCCAGCATGGGTCTGGCATGGATTCACATGCTCATGAATATTCCCCGTCGTCAGGCTGGGAATCCTCGGTAAAGAAAAAACCAGTATCAGTTTCGTTTCTGATCTGTCTTTCGTAGTAATAACCAATCACTGGTCTCTGCGTCATACTGACCACAGCCAATGACTGCCCTCTACCTAAGCACCGCCTCTGGCAGCCATCTTCAGATTTGGAAGCACGTGAAGTGGCAGTATGACCAAGTGAAGAGCCGCAGAGGGGTAGGCGGGAGGGTTCGCATGTGAATCCATGCCAGACCCATGCTGGAGAACAACAGTTACAGGTAAGTAACTTGTTCCTTCTCCAGCATGGGGTCTGGCATGGATTCACATGCTCATGAATAAAGAATACATAGCAGTACACACATGCACAACCACGGGAGGTGGCAAAGGCTCAACATTAAGCATTGCATAAAACTCAACATTAAGCATCTTACCTCCTCACCAGGCTCACCTCAGGCGAACAGGTTGCGCAGCACTGCTTGGCCGACCCTGGACTCCTCCCTGGAATCCCGATCGACGCAGTAGAACTTCGTGAAGGTGTGCGTCGACCTCCACGTAGCAGCCCTGCATATGTCCAGCAGGGGCACACCAGAAAGGAACGCCGTGGTAGCTGCGATCGCTCTGGTGGAATGGGCTCTCGGACGGCCGGGCAGCGGTCGGTTTGCCAACCGATGACAGTACATGATACAGCCGGAGAGCCATCTGGAAATGGAAGCCTTCGAGAGAGCCTTCCCCTGATTGACAGGTCCAAAGTTCACAAAGAGTTGTGACGTCTTCCGAAAACACTTCGTGCGGTCCACGTAGAACTTCAGCGCTCTAGCCACATCCAGCGAGTGCAAAGTCCTCTCAGCCGGCGACGAAGGCGACGGGAAGAATACAGGCAACACCAAGGGTTCGTTGAGATGGAAGTCCGACGGTACCTTGGGCATGAAGGAGGGGTGCGTCCTGAGCACTACCCTCGTGTCGTGAAAAGTCAAGTACGGGGCCTTGCAGGAAAGGGCCTGGATCTCTCCCACCCGTCGTGCGGAGGTGATGGCCACAAGAAACGCTGTCTTCCACGACAGAAACTTCAACGGGGCCGAGTGCAGAGGCTCGAACGGAGGTCCCATGAGCTTGGTCAGCACCACGTTGAGCTCCCACGCCGGGGCCGGAGCCTTCACCGGCGGGAACTATCTGAACAGTCCCTTCATGAACTCTTTCACCAGACGATGAGACCACAAGGACGTCCGTCCCGTGGTTCTGGTGTATCGGGAGATCGCAGCAAGATGAATCTTGATGGACGCGTGTGCCAGTCCAGCTTTGGCCAGCGTCAGCAGGTACGGCAGAACTTGGGGGGCCGTAATCCGTAGAGGGTTAATCTTCTGTGCGTGGCACCAGACAGAGAACCTCTTCCATTTGTGTCCGTAGCATTTAAGAGTCGAGGATGCCCTGGCCTTTGCAAGAACCTCTCTGCAGTCGGCCGGTATGTCGTATCCTCCAAACTCTAGCGCTGCAGGAGCCAGGCCTGCAAGTTCAGCGATTTCGGTTCGTGGTGGAGGATGGCGCCTCCTTCCCTGGAGAGCAGATCCGCGTCCACCGGCAGCTTGATTGGCGGGGACGCTGACAAGTCCAGAAGGTCCGGGAACCATATCTGCCTCGGCCACGCAGGTGCGACGAGGATCATCCTGCACCGTGACCTCTTGAACTGGTTGACGAGCCGGATTAGCAGTGGCAAAGGAGGGAACGCGTAGAGGAACAGGCCCTCCCAGGGGAACGAGAAAGCATCGCCCATGCTCCTCGCCTGGGGAAACCTGCTGGCGAACCTCCGGCACTTGGAGTTCATCGCCGTCGCGAACAGGTCGATCTGGGGTGTGCCCCACCGTCGGAAGAGGCGATCCACTAGATCCTGCCGTAGTTCCCACTCGTGGCACGAGCGCAGCTCCCTGCTGAGTGAGTCGGCGATGGTGTTTTTTATCCCTGCCAGATGAAACGGCACCAGAAACATCCCTTGGGCGACTGCCCAATGCCACAGGTCCTGCGCCTCCTTGGACAGTGCTGGGGACCTGGTTCCGCCCTGTTTTCTGATGTAAAACATGGTGGTGGTGTTGTCGGTGAAGATCCTCACCACCTTGCCCTTGAGGGACGGAAGGAAGGACCTGAGGGCCCAAAACACTGCACGGAGCTCCAGGACGTTGATATGTAAGGATTTCTCCGTCGGGAGCCAAAGGCCCCTTGCGTGCAGATTTTCGGTGTGCGCTCCCCACCCTTCCAGGGAGGCATCCGTGGTCACTGTCTCCTGGTGGGCTGGGGTCTGGAAGTCCATGCCCGCCGTCAGATGCGCGCGGGTGCCCCACCACCGGATCGCTCGTCGGAAACTCTCGTCGAGTGTGATCCTTTCCTCGAAGCTGCCCGTCGTTTGGATCCAGCGCGCGTCCAGGAACTCCTGCAACGGGCGCATCCGGAGCCTGCACATGGGAATGAGGTAGATGCAGGAAGACATCATTCCGAGGAGGGACTTGATGGACCTCACCTTGGCCGCGTCGGCCACCAACATCCGCTGCACCTTGCCCAGGATGGTCCTGGTCCTCTCCTCCGACGGGGAGGCCAGAAGGGACACTGTGTTGAGCCTCGCTCCCAGAAACAGAGCGTCTTGCGCGGGTACCAGGTGGGATTTGGCGTAGTTCACGGAGAATCCCAGGTCCGTGAGAAGTTGGACGGTCCTTGCCGTGTGAACCACGGCGAGTTCCCTCGTCTTGGCTCGGATGAGCCAGTCGTCCAGGTAGGGGTAGATGTGGATCCCCTCGCGGCGCAGCTCCGCCGCCACCGGTGCGAGGCACTTGGTGAACACCCTGGGTGCCGACCGTAGACCGAAGGGGAGGGCTTTGAACTGGTAATGACGCCCTTGGACCACAAACCTGAGGAATTTTCGGTGCCCCTTTAGGATGGGAATATGGAAGTAGGCATCCTCCAAATCCAACGACGACAGGAAGTCTCCTTCCTCCAGCTGGCCCAGGACGTGCTGGAGGGTGACCATCCGGAACTTTTGCGCCTTGATGAACTTGTTCAGACGTCGCAGGTCCAGGATGGGGCGCCATCCCCCCGTCTTCTTCTTCACGAGGAAGTATCTCGAGTAAACTCCGGAGCCCCGAAGCTTCTTTGGGACGAGTTCGATGGCGCCCTTCCTGAGCATCGCCTTTACCTCCAGGAGAAGTTGAGGGACGTGAAGTTCTTTCCTGGCCACGGGGGGGACGCGCGGACACCTTCTTTGAAACTCGAGCGCGTGGCCCCGGGCCAAGGCGTCCAGCACCCAACGGTCGGTGGAGATGGACTCCCACACGCTGACGAAGCTCGCCAGCCGGCCTCCCACCGGGGTGCTTCGGTGGGGGCCCGACCCCACGGCCGGTTCAATCCTGCTTGGCCGAGGCTTTGCCGCCTTGACCTCCTTGGCGACGACGGCGGGGTCCGCCAGACTTGCCTCGTCCTCTGTAGGCCTCCTGAGACGACGAGCGGGCCGCTTGACGGTAGGTGGAGAAACCGCCGCCGGAACCTTTGGAGGCGCCCTTGCCTCCGCTGCTCCGAAAGGGCGTCCGTCGTTGTTGCAGAACTCCCAGGGCCCGGGCCGTCTCAGTGTCCGCTTTAATGGCCTGAAGGGAATCTTCCACTGTTTTGCCAAACAGGTTGTTCCCATCGAAGGGCATGTCCAGGACTCTGGTCTGAACGTCTTGACGGAAGTCCGTAGCCTTGAGCCATCCACGCCGCCTAAGGCAAACGCCGTTGCCCAACTGGCGGAACCCAGTGTCGGCGATATCCGTCGCAACGGTAATGGCGTGGTCCAAAGCCACCTCACCTTCCTGCAGGATCTCCAGGGCCTCTGTCCTCTTGTCGTCCGGCAGGAAGTCCAGCAGGGGAGCCAGTTTGTACCAGAGCTCCCTGTCGTAGCGGGCCACGATAGCCAAGGCGTTGGCCGCTTTAATCGTCGTCGCTGCCGACGAGATGACTCTGCGTCCCATAGCGTCCAATTTCTTTCCCTCACCGTCCGGTGGGGAAGTCGATGTGGAGGCCGCACCCCCCCCCCGCTTTCTTCCTGGCCGCCGCTGAGACGACGGAGTCCGGGGTAGGCTGCGCCCGGAGGCACAGGGGGGCCGTGTCCGGGACCCGGTACTTCTTCTCGTACCGGTCTCTTCTAGCTGGCGTCGTGGAAGGGTTCTTGAGGAGGGTTAGGCCCTCATCCCAAATGGATCCTTCTTTTCTTGGTAGGGGGAACACCAGAAGGTCCCGGTTCTGGGTCCCCCGACGGGAGAGGTTCCGTCGGCAACGGTAGTCTCGTCCTTATCTCTGAGCATAAGGACTGTATAGCCAACAAAATGGCCGCCGAGTTGTCTCGCGGCGCTGGCAGAGGGGAATCCGACGGGCGATCAGGGGCCCCGTCGGTACCCTCGACGATGTCGTCGTCACCTGCGTCGGGATCCATCCCGATGGGTCGGTCTTCTTCCACGCCGAGGCCGTGGCTTAAGACTTCGACCAGCTCCTCCTCCGAGGTTGAGGCCGAATCTACGACAGCGCCCTGCCCCCCCTTTTCCTTCCCCACGGGGGATTTCACGGGGGTCCTATCGATGGGCACAAAAGATGACTCCCTCCGAGGTGGCAGGGAGACTCTGAGCCCCGAGGTCGCCACCACTGGTGTAGCCTGCACAGGCTGAGCCAGGGCCGCCGCGACAGTTTCGATAGAGGGCTTGGCCGGATGGATTAAGGCCTTCACCACCTTAGGTGCGCTCACCGCCTTATCCTTGAGGGGGGGGACACCGCCTCGCTCCCCCTCCGATGGGGCCTTCGAGCTCGACCGGGGCCTCTCCAGGAGCTTCGCCGGGTGCTCGGCCTTCCTCTTACCCGACCCAGAGCGTTGGCTCGTGGTTGATGGTGCCGGGGAGGGTGCGCCCTGCCTGGCGCCCGTAGAGCCCGACCGTTCGGCGCTCCCGGTGCCAGCGGACTCGCGGTGCTTGGCCTTATGTTGGACCCCCGTCGCCGGGGCGTCCTCAAAGGTCTTAGAAGACCGCTCAGATTTCTTCTTCTCGCCGGACGGGCTCTTCCCTTCTAGCCAGTTGGCGAGACGTTGATGGCGGTCCTTCATGGTCCGCTCCGACATGTTGCCGCAAAACGCACAGTCCTTCTCCACGTGCGTCTTGTCCTCATGTAGGCAGTAGAGACAAAAGGAGTGTTCGTCCTCCTTGAAGACGTTCTGCAGCTGGCATCCAGGGCAGACCCTGAACAGCTTTCCGGGCGTCGAGCTTCCCTTCTCCTGGGCCATGACCGGGCCTGAGAAACTTCTGGAGTCCTCCAAAAGCGTAGCTCGACGAATCTTCACCCTTGAGGGGCGCAGACGAATCCGACACGGGTCCCCGTTGATCGGATAGAGAGTCGGTGGAGCTTGAGGCTCTTTTGACCGAAAAAACGAGTTTTTGAGAAAAAAACGTGAAAAAATTAGCACTAACGCTCGAGAGCAATAGCACGAGGATCCCAACACATGAACGTGCGGTAAAAATCTGAAGATGGCTGCCAGAGGCGGTGCTTAGGTAGAGGGCAGTCATTGGCTGTGGTCAGTATGACGCAGAGACCAGTGATTGGTTATTACTACGAAAGACAGATCAGAAACGAAACTGATACTGGTTTTTTCTTTACCGAGGATTCCCAGCCTGACGACGGGGAATATTCATGAGCATGTGAATCCATGCCAGACCCCATGCTGGAGAACTTGTTCTTCGAAGGGATTGTGTCCTCTGACGTATTCCTTATCTTTGATAGACTCCCATAGCAGTGGCATGTAATTGGAGGTGGGAGTGATAGTGTTATGTATCCCTTTAGGGATGGACCGAATGTAATACGGCCTTGCCAAATCTGGTCACTTGAGCAGTGGAGGAATCCAGATTGTAAAATTTTGTGAATGTATGTGCGGACGACCACGTGGCAGCCGCATATATGTCCCGGACCGGTACCCCTCTTTGGAGAGCTGAAGTGGCTGCGATACTCCTGGGTGAATGAGCCCTGAGATTTTGGGGTGGCTCTTTCCCTGCTAGTCTATAACATTCCAGGATGGCCAAAATAATCCACCTGGAGATGGTTTATTTTGTTATGGGTAGTCCCAACTTGTGACCTGACTATCCTACAAACAGTTGGTCTGCTTGCCTGATCCTAGCCATTCTGCTGATGTAAAAGCTGAGAGCTCGCCTAGGGTCCAGCCTATGTAGCCTTTCCTCCTCTTTCCCCGGATGGGGAGGAGGGTAGAACGAAGGCAAGGTAATTTTCTGAGAAATATGAAATTCAGAAACCACCTTTGGGAGGAAATTAGGCTTCACCTGTAGGACAACTTTGTCCTTGTGGAAGATTGTATGTGGGGGTTTACAGGAGAGAGCTTGTAGCTCACTCATCCTCCTAGCAGATGTTAGTGCTACCAATGGACAGTTTTAAGCGTGAGAAATCTCAGCGCGCAAGAGTGAAGTGGTTCGAATGGAGTGCCCATTAAGAAGTTTAAGACTAAATTTAAGTCCCATAAGGGAACCTGGAATGGTTTTTGAGGGTAAACATTAGTTAGTCCCTTGAGAAATTGTACCACTAGAGGAATTTTGAAATACGATGGTTCCTCCGCAGTGCGCTTGAAGATAGAAAACGCTGCAAGATATCCTTTTACAGTGCCCACTTGAAGGCTTGAGTTTGCCAAGTAGAGTAGAAACGATAACACTGTTGGTGTACCACATGAAAAAGGGTCGATATTCTGTTCCCTACACCAGCTGCAAAATTTGTTCCAACGGCAGCGATATAAAGACTTTGTTGCTGGTCTTCTGGCCGAAAGCAACACCTCCATGACATCATCAGGGAGATCCCAATCCTTGTACCTCAACCTTTCAGAAGCCAAGCGTGAAGGTTGAGGGTTCTGGTGTCTGGATGGAGAACCTGACCTCCCTTCTGCGAGAGAAGATTCTCTTTGAGTGGAAGATGGATTGGAGGACAGATGGACATGTCTAGAAGGTCCGGGCACCACGTTCTCCTGGCCCAATCCGGGGCAATTAGGATCATGGTTTTCCGGAATCTTCTCAACCTCCTGATCATTTCAGGAATAACAGGGACTGGTGGGAACGCGTAAAGGAGTGGAAACTCCCAGTCCACTATGAACGCATCTCCTAGAGCTCCTCTCGGGGGAAATTCCCTTGAACAGAACAGACCGCACTTCCTGTTGGTGCTTGTGGTGAACAGATCCACCTGAGGGGTTCCCCAAAGGGCAAAGATCTCTTGAAGGACTTCCTGAGCTAGCTCCCACTCGTGGGAGACTGTGCTCTGCCTGCTCAGAGCGTCCGCTGTCAAGTTCTTCTCTCTGGCTAGGTGGACTGCCGACAGAGAGATTCCTTCTTGGATTGCCCAAAACCAGAGCTGCATCGCCTCTCTGCACAGTGGCAGTGATCCTACGCCTCCTCTTTCGTTGAGGTAGTGCATGGCCACAGTGTTGTCCGTCATTATCAGGACATTTCTTCCCTGTACTGATGGCAGGAAAGCTTTCAGCGCTAGTCTGATCGCTCTCAGCTCTAATAGGTTGATGTGTAGTCTGGACTCCGATGGAGACCAACGACCGCTGATGGTCAAGTCATTGGCATGGGCTCCCCACCCCGTGAGTGAGGCGTCTGTGACTACTGTTATCTCCGGCCATGGTTGCCAAAACAGTTCTCCTTTCAAGATGTTCTCTGGATAGGCCCACCATTGCAGGTCGCGGGCTACCTTGTCCGGAAACCGGAGGAGATCTGTCATTCTCCCTGAGAATTGCGACCACTGACTTCTCAGTGCCCACTGAAGAGATCTCATTCTCAGGCGAGCCTCTGGCACAAGGAAGATGCAGGATGCCATGAGGCCTAGCAACCTCAAAAAGTCGAATGCTGGGAGACGTTGGGCATTTTGAAACTTGGTGACCATCTGTAGAATATCTTGAGCCCTCACCTCTGGTGGCGAGGCTTTTCCCAGGGAAGTGTCCAGGACCACTCCAATGAACTGGAGTCTCTGTGATGGTATCATCTGTGACTTCTTTAAATTGAGGGAGAAGCCCAGTCTCTGAAGGAAGTGGCAGACATAATCTAGCTGGGCCTGGGCCTGTTCCGAAGATACGGCCCTGATCAGCCAATCGTCCAGGTAGGGGTAGACGTGGATCCCTGCCCTCCTTAGACTCGCCGCCACTACCGACATCAGCTTGGTGAAGACCCTCAGGCGGAGGTCAGCCCAAATGGCAGAACTCGAAATTGATAATGAGAGTCGCCAATTGCAAACCTCAGGTATTTCCTGTGTTTGAGATGGATTGGCACATGGAAATAAGCATCCTGAAGGTCCAGAGATACCAGCCAATCCTGGAGTTGGAGGGCCTGAAGGATCTGAGAAAGAGTTACCATCTTGAACTTGTCCTTCCTGAGGAACTTGTTCAAATCTCGTAAGTCCAGGATGGGTCTCAGTCCTCCGTCCTTCTTTGGTATGAGAAAGTAGGGGGAGTACCAGCCCTTGTTCCTGTCCGCTACAGGCACCAGTTCTATGGCACCTTTCTCTAGCAGGTCTATAATTTCCTGCAAGAGGAGCTGATCTGGAACTTTTAGAGAGCTGTTCCCCGGTGGATGACTCTGAGGAATGTGTAGAAAGGGTAGGCGGTAACCTTGGGCAACTGTCTCCAATGCCCAAGCATCTGACGTTATAGCCTGCCATTCCGTCAGATGGTGAGTTAACCTGCCCCCTACAGGTGTATTGTGTGGGAAGGCCTCAGAGTGGTTTGGTGGCGGCTGATGCAGATGCCGAGGGTAAAGAGGCACCTGCTGCTGCTGCGGTCTTAGTACTTTTGACCCGTCCACCTCGGGTGGATCTCCTTTGGCCTCTTTGAACCGGGTGTCCTCTGCCTTTCCCGAATGCGGAATAATAGCGAAAGGACTTTCCTCTCCCAGAGGTTCCTGAGGGGCGAAAAGGAGTTTGGCGGATAGCAGCTCCTAAAGATTTTGCTGCTGCTTTAGAAGTCTGTAACTTTTCCAGACTGTCATCAGCCTTTTTCCCGAATAATGAAGAGCCGTATTCAAGAGGGCATATTCAAAAGTCTGGCCTGTACATCAGGGGCAAAGCCCGACTTTCGCAACCACGCATGCCTGCGGATTGTTGTACTTACCGCCATGGCCCTGCTGATACTGTCAGCGGAATCGATGCCAGTTTGAAGTGATTCGCACATGGCATCTTTGCCATCTTTAATAATGTTAAGGAAGGCTTCCTTTTGCTCTCCTTCGGGTATGCAGTCAGCCGCTGATGAAGCACACTCCCATAGTGGCGTTGATGGACTTCAACGCCATACTACAGGCAGAGAAGACTTTCTTTGCCATAGAGTCGTACCTCTTGTCATCTCTATGCTGTGGGACAGTAGGGTAAGAGGTCCTACTGCTAGATGAAGTTGCCGCTTGAACCACCAGGCTCTCTGGGGTCGGGTGTTTTGACAGATATTCAGGGTCAGCAGCCGCTACCCTATACTTGGTTGACAATCTTTTATTGACTGCAGGGATAACTTTGGGAGTTTCCCAATTAGATGCAATTTTCCTTTGTAAGGCTGCATGGAAGGGGACCACCGGGTCCTCCTGTGGGCCTTTGTCCAATATATCTGTTAGGTCATCCTGTTGGAAAACAGGCGAAGGCGCAGACCAACCCATAAACTCAATTATTCTTGCCATCAGGGTTCTATATGGTGTTTCGGCATGTTCCCCTGGGTCTGGCTTAACAAATTCCACTTCTGGGGAAGTGTCCAGCTCACTTGCCTCATGTAGTGACTCCTGTAGTTCCTTCAGCCTTCTTTCCTCAGAGGTGAAATCCTCTGCAGTAGGCAGTGTGGTCCTCTGTAACCCGAATGTTTCCTGGTCAGAATCTTCCCCTTCTTCATAAATTGAAGAAAGTCCAGGGTATTCTGACCTCTGAAATGGAGTAAAACCCATTTCTAAGGCAGAAGGAGCCAAACTCGTCGTTATTGGACGAGAAAACGTCGATGTCGTCGACGCCGATGTAACAGGCTTCGAAGGTGCCGAAAACGGCGTCGAAAAAACTGGAAGGGGTCTCGAGGTACTCGAGAGGATCGGGATCCTACTCGAGGTCATCGACGATCGACGACAGTCTTGGCGTCGTGCCGGAGGCCCTTGAAATCACTGTTGGCTGTGGGGTGGCCTTGGTCCTCTCTTTCATCTGAGTCGACGTCGACGATGGCGTCGATCGACCGATGCGTCGAGGAACCCTTCGACAACGGCGTCGATGGAGCCGATCCGTGCGTCGAAGGAATCTTCGACGAGGGTGTCGAAGACGGTGCCTTCCTACCCGATGGCTCCTGGCGCTCTCGGGTGGAATGTTTCGCCGGGTGCTGTGACTCACTGCGTTTTGAATTTTTGGGTTTTTCACCCGGGGTATCACCCTCAGCTGTCTTCGAGGGGGTCGAGGCTGCGTTCTCCAAGACGCTTAACATTTTCTTTCTGAATTCCTCCCACTCAGCTTGAGAACTGTGTTTGGTGGGACAGGAGACTCTTTCTGGGGACACAGAAGACGACAAGGAATGGGACCTTCGACGTCTCTTTTTTGAGTGTCTTGATCTCGACGAATGGTGGGAGCTGCTTCGAGATCTAGAATGGGAATGTTTTCGACGGCAAGGGAACGAATTCCTCGGCTCAGCCGACAAAACTTTCGAGGAGGTTTTGGCTGACTTACCTCTCTCGAGCTTCCCCTTGCGCTCCTTCAAGGCTTTCGCCGTCATGGACATGCAGTCCTCACACTCCGAACAATGGTGTTCAGATCCCAAGCACCATAAGCAGATCCTGTGTGGATCCGTTATTGACATTTTTTTACCGCAATCTCAACATTTCTTGAAGCCGGATCGCGGCGTTGTCGGTTCTGATGAAGAAGCCATCGAGAACAATAAGGTATATTCGAGTAGAAATAGATAATTATTCTGACTGAACTGAGCAACGACGTTCCGAGGCCCCACGAAGCGCGGAAAAACGGAACTGAGCAACGGGCGCAGCGCGTGGCTATTTATGGGCATGGTGCGTCGGCGCCGATACGGTGGGCGTCGAGGGACATCGACTCGGCGGACGCCGACGCGCAGCGCCCTCTACAGAAAAAATTTCCGAGGCCAGCAAGCTGAAAACTTATTATCAAAGATAAGGAGTACGTCGGAGAACAGAATCCCTTCGAAAATAATTTCTTGCATGTTTGTGGTGGTGAATGGAGTAACACAACAATCACAGAGCCATATTTTAATGAAGAAGCATACAAACAAAATCAAGCAAACACAATTGCCATCCATAGCAGTGGAGGAGGGTATGAGACAATCCATACTACCATCATGGAACCAGAAACACTGCTTACACAACTATCTCCTGAAAACTCAGAATTACCTCTCGATTCAGCAGAACCACACCGTCCAGTATACAAATGGCTGTGCACATCAATGTGTGCCATTCCAAACAAAGCTTTCAAGTCTTTACGTTAGTTCCTCAATCAATATGTAAAAGGTAAAGACAAAAGTAAAATGAAAGTGCTGCAAAATATGGATATTTGTGCAGTGCGGAAAGACACAGGACTAAAAGGACATTCATTACCCTGCATTTCTGGGCCTATTTGCAAAAGTACCTTCCATGATATCATGATATCAAAAGAATATCAGTACATCATTCCAACGTAAGAAATTTAGTGTATAAAATATACTATGCAAAAAGTCCAGCTTCAGAATTAGGCAATTTAAATACCACTCTTCTGCATGGTACACCCAAATACTAACCAGAAGAAATGGACCGTATTCAGAAAAAGTATTTTGGAAGTGAGAGCCACGTAGAAAATGCAACAGTTTTAGAACATAGTAGCGACATTTCTGCACATAGCAACCTTCTACTACACACATACAGAAAAGAAATAGTAAAATTTAAAAGGTCATCAGCTGAAGTACCAAACCATGTGTGTGTGTGTTGCCGCAGAACGTTTTACAAAAGGAACACAAAAAATGTGGACATAGCATACAAAATAGAAAATAATGAAGAATCTAAATGGTTTGAATTAGCTTTGTACCTTTTAGCTGAAAACAAATATTAAATAACTGAACGCCTAATATGTTGCAGTTACTGTACTGCAAAATTAGACAACAACCACACTCCATCACGTGCTATTACAAATAATTTGGAATTGTTTCCATTACCAAAAATCCTGCAACAGCTCAATTTGTATGAGAGCATAACAATTCAAACAGTTCACCCATTTCAAGCAATTATATGCCTTCATCCAAAAGCAGCAAAATTATCTTCCTCTGAATTGGTGATAGGCATTTGTGGCAAAGTAGTTTACTTGCCATTAGATCTAACGGAAAATGCACACACTCTAGGAGTGGAACGTTCAATAGAGCATTCTTTAATTATCTTGGTAAATGGAGTACCAACAAAGGACAAAAAAATGTGTCAACAATTAGTGGACTTACACAAAGTTAGACAAGCATTGCAATATCTAAAAGACAATAATAAGTAGTACAAGGAAATAAATATTGATGAAAGCTTAAGGCAAACAACTGAAATAATTCAAGAGCCATCAGAAACTGGACAATTCGAACTTCTGGATCCAGCTACAGTATCCACTCTTTTGGACCATTACACGATGCATCCATTGCATTCCAATGAAAGCATAGCTGATGCACTAGAAACTTACCAAATGCGACAAACCAAAGGGTCACCAATGAGTATTTGGGAAAAAAGTATAGAAGCATGTGCTTTTCCACTGCTATTTCCTACTGGAAAAGGTGGGAGATACGATGATAGACCCACTCAGATTGGGGCATCAGAATACCGCTCATTACGAATGTATTCGCAAGATCCCAGATTTAGACAAAATGTGGAATACATATTCCACCTACTCTATGAAAGTGAATTAGCAACACTATGTTATGGAGTTGCACACATTCTTAAATCTGGAACGCACTTTCAAAATATGTCAGCTATGCAGTTAATACAAAAGGTACAAGAAAAAGATGAGGTTTTACAATCAAGTATAACAAATTTGTTTGCAAACATGCGTGGTACAAAGGAATATTGGTTCAGACAGCACGGAGACGTGCGTTGCATGATCAGAAACCTTGGACCACCAACTTGGTTTGTACGCTAAGTTGTGCAGAATATGCATGGGAAGATTTACATGAGTTCCTACGCCTAGCAAACAGTAACAAAAACAACATAGATATATTAACACCCGGAGAACTTTGTTCTCTAGATCCATTTAATGTCTCAGGATATTTCCATCATCGTTTTATTGCAATGCTACACTTTATTTGCAATAAAACTGTTCCTCCCCTTGGAGAAGTGCAACACTTCGTTTGGAGAAAAGAATATCAAGCGAGAGGAGCTCCACATATTCACATGCTGTTATGGATCAAAAGTGCACCGAAATTTGGGCACGACAGTGATAGCACTGTTTTGCAGTTTATCCAAAAATATGTCACATGTGAAATCCCTTGACACAAAGGGACCAAAGGGGGGGGTCTCATGCCTGAGTGTACCCTTATGTATTTGCACAATAGAAGATTCAGGTTGATCAGTTCCGTGGGGGATATTGTAGTCAAATATTTAATTTTTAATTTGGGTTTGCCCTCTTGTGAGGTACTTGGGATTGCTTAAAAACTGCTTCATAGATGAAAAAAGATTTTTTTAATTAGGTTTCTCTATCCGCAGGGTATAAAAAGAGAATACATATATGTGTGTATTTCTAATGGATACTTGTATTCATTTTTCAAAATTTCCTAGAGATTCAGATCTCCCATATTGTTTCTTCTGCTCTGGTCTTTTTCATAATTTTTTCAGAGTCCAGATAGGAATATTAGTGATTCCCATCTTTTTTTGAAGGGGAGTCAAAAATACGAAGGCCCGACGAGTTTCAAGAAAAGAATTTGGCTTTTTGTGGCTTCTTTACCAGGAACAAACCCAGACGAACAGACAAGTATCCATTAGAAATACACATATATGTATTCTCTTTTTATACCCTGCGGATAGAGAAACCTAATTAAAAAAACTTTTTTCATCTATGAAGCAGTTTTTAAGCAATCCCAAGTACCTCACAAGAGGGCGAACCCAAATTAAAAATTAAATATTTGACTACAATATCCCCCACAGAACTGATCAACATGAGTCTTCTATTGTGCGAATACACGTGAAATCCCTTCACAACAGTCACATAGTGAGCTGCATGGGCAGATTTTACAATTTCAAAGACACAAATGTGGCAAATATTGTCGCCGTAAATACAAAAACAAAGATAAATACTACACCAAATGCCGTTTTGGTTTCCCTAGACAAGTTACAGAAACAGGTGAAGTTAACAACTTCATGTCTTCAGTTCGACATAGTGTTAAAGGTAAATCACCTAAAAACATGTATTACATAAAAAGAAGTGAAGAATCAAAATATATCAATGATTACAATGCAATCATTGCCCTATTATGGAATGCAAACATACATGTGCAGTACATTGCAGACAATTCAACTGCTGTTGCACGATATGTTACAGCCTACTTAACAAAAGCAGAAAAAACAGAGCTTCAAGACCTCTGGGATGACATAGCATCAGACAAAACATTATCACAGAAATTGTACAGCGTAGGCATAAAAATGCTCTCTCATAGAGAATGTAGGGCCTATGAAGCAGCAGATCGTTTAACTGGCACTGCTTTGTATGGAAAATCAGACAACATAGTTTGGCTCAGTCTTGGTCCTGTAAAATCTAGAAAAAGAGTGCTAAAATCATATGAGGACATAGAAACAATTGCCAGAAATGATCCCAACAGCCTTCTAAAAAACAATTTACTGGACACATACTATCCGAACAGGAGTACCACTCTGGAAAGCATGTGTCTATACCACATAGCTCAAAACTTTGCATACAAAAATAATGTAAAACCTGATGAAAGCAAACGTAGATATAGAGTGCCCGATTGTGAAGGGAGCTTAGTGAAACTTAACAAACAAAGCTTAATTAATCATGTGAAATTGTTATTAAAAACTCCTCAAGAGAAAGAACTATATTACATGTTTCTGTTACAACTTTTCAAACCATGGAGAAAAGAGGAAGACATACTAGATAATTATGAGTGCTATGAAGATGCTTTCAAAGTAAATGAAAGCACTATCACCGATGTGAACTTTACGCAGTACAAAACAATGTTACACAATGAGCAGCAACAGGAAGAAGAAATTCAGGCCCAACTACATAAAGACTCTTCCGACAGTAGTCAACCTTGTGTAACAGGAAGTCAAGAACTATTAGGACAACCACTAATAGCAAATGAGGCTGAAGTAGCTATGGCAGAAGTAGAAAACACCATGTACCAGTATCAAGAAGATACAGAAGACTTAACTATACAACAGGCAGAACTTAACAACGATCAGCGCACCATTTTTGATGACGTAACAAAACAAATTGTACATGGTGTACAACACGAAAATAAAGAATGTACCTGCCAAAATTACAAACCTATACTGCTGTACATCAGTGGTGAAGCTGGATCAGCAAGTTCCTTCAACAATTGACAAACAACAAACTGTCAGCTGTTGTAACAGCCCCCACAGGTTTAGCTGTCTACAACATAGGCGGTGTGACTTTACACCGACTACTACTGCTTCCAGTAGAGCATCAAAATAAATTAGACTACTACAAACTTTCTGCAGAAGCTGCAATGGAATACAATAGAGTATTGAAACAAATGAAAATGCTACTAATAGATGAAGTGAGCATAGTCTCCAACCTAATGTTGGCTTTGATTCATCTCAGATTGCAAGAAGTACTTAAAAGTAATAACGAAGAACTCTTTGCAGGGAAACACATTATCATTTTCGGAGATCTTCTACAATTGACACCAGTGAAAGGTGAACCGATTTTTAAAACCTTAGGCCACAAACTCTGGCGGAAAACAGTTGGTGGCATAGGTAACGTTAACCTTTGGCAACATTTCCAATACAGAGAATTAACTGAGAACATGTGGCAATCTGCAGATCTCACTTATGCCAACATCTTAAAAAGTATTAGAGTTGGTGTATTATTGCAAGAAGCACAAACTCTATTGAAATACCGGCATACACATGCACTTTATAGCGATAATGCATGTGCAACTGATGTTATGGAACAAATAGCGCACAAAAATGTCAATCGTATGTCCTTAATTCCAACTCTTGCAAGCTGTTTCAAGTTCAATGAAACACTGTTAAAGAAAGAAATGCAAGCAATAATAGAAATTAGCGCCACAGACAAACTAGACGTACATGGTATGACAGTACCCATGTGTGAGCAAGCCATAACAAGAGTAAATAGATTAGAAAATTCAATCTCCAACCCAGCTGGGTTGGAAAAAATATTGAAATTATCATTAAATTGTAGAGTAATGCTTAAACGTAACCTTGACGTAGAGCAAGGGCTAGTTAATAGAGCACTGGGCACAGTTGTTGGCTTTCAAGTCATACCCACGTGATAGCAACATTCAGTTTGTAAATATTCGCTTTGATAAAGTTTCAGAAGTGAAAAGGATAGGGCGCTCAATTGCTCGATTCCTTCTCTTCAAAGACATGTATGTACGTAGAGAGCAATTTTCTCTAACTCTTGCATATGCAGTTACCATTCATAAATCCCAAGGTATTACCCTAGAGAAAGCATTGATAGATATAGGAAAGACAGTGTTTAAGGAAGGCATGAGCTACGTAGCATTATCATGCTTACGTACACTTGACGGTCTATTGCTAATAAACTTTGATTCAAGTAAAGTCAAAGCTGATATTCCTTGCATTCTAGTATACAATAGATTGCATTCACTGTACACCCCTCATCTGAAACAATACCCTGTTCCAGATAAAGTGAAAAGTGGTAAAAGAAAAGTAAATGAAACAGAAATGCAACAGAATTCAACAGCAAATTCCGCAAAGAAAAGAAAAGAAGCTAAAGTTTCATCAATTGCCGCAAACATAGAAGAACCTATTAGGGAATGTAAACCAGGCACGTCGGCAAAGAAGCAACAGAAAAACCGAAATATGCACTCAGATACAGAACTTGCTGGCCAATTCAAACTTACAAATGAAAGTGGGGTAAGTTGCTATGCAAATGTAGCAATGAATATTCTATTTCAATTGCCACCAATTGTTAACAATATTTACCTGCACAGCACAGACCAATTGTGTTTGCAAATGTTAGTGCTGCATAGAAATGCAACAAGCAATCCTGAAAACACATACAGTGTTCATGGAGTAAGGCAACAATTGGACGACTGTGCTGGAATGGTGAGATTCACTATGAACTCACAAGAAGATCCACAAGAATTTCTAATGTACATACTATTAGTATTGGAAAACAAAAGCATACCTGTAAATGAAATCTTCCAAATTTCGTACATGTGGAAACATACATGCACTCTCTGTAACAAAGTGATACAGGAAGAAATCCAAAATGAGCGATTTGTGTATGTTTCCATACCAAATAGTGAGAGCATTCCATTTCAGCAACTTGTAAAATATGCAAACTATGGCAGATTATGTAGTATTTGCAATTCAGACAATTGCTGTACCTTACTGATACAATCACATAGTGCCTACATAATACTTATGCTTCTACGTTATAATGCAGATGGCACCAAAAACAACTTCAAACTGACTGGATTCACACATGGTCAATTGTCACTTGGAAAGAAAACCTTTACAACAGTAGGAATAATCTACCATGCAGGAGCTACAACCAATGCAGGTCACTACACTGCATACATTAAAAAGAATTCTGGATGGTTTGAATGTAATGATAGCACCATTACTCTAAAGCAGAGGTTTCCAGCTAACCTAAAAAATGCGTATTTAATGTTCTTGAAGCCAAAATTTACGAAATAATGTGTACTTCAAAATTGTCAACAAATTATGTGAAAGACTACAAACAGTTAGAATACGCCCACAGGTATCTAACTACCCAACAGGATGGAAGAATGACACAAATAAATGATTATCACAGATCGTTGGAAACAAATGCACAGGTAGAATATGCCTATAGGTATCTAACTGTTGTTAAAAATCGGCAAGAAGGCAACAAAGAGAACATTGATGGGAAAGATAAAGGAAACAGGATATGACAACTACACAAATGAATGAGTATCACAAATCTGTAGGAACAAATGCACAGTTAGAATACGTCTATTGGTATCTAACTGTTGTTAAAAATCTGCAAGAAGGCAACAAAGAAAACATTAAACGGAAAGATAAAGGAAACAGGATATGACAACGACACAAATGAATGAGTATCACAAATCTGTAGGAACAAATGCACAGTTAGAATACGCCTACAGGTCTCTAACTGTTGTTAAAAATGGGCAGGAAGGCAACAAACATAACATTGATCAGAAAGATGAAAAAAACACTGAAATGAAAAAATGAAGTAGTTAGTACCATATGAAATGAAGGTTTTTTTTTTATCCGACAAGGATTTTTTTCCCCAGACCCAAGGATTAGAAAAGCAAACACAGAAACTGAGCGCAATGCACAGTACACTGGTTTGTAAACTAAATATGAGGGTCAAAAGAAAAAGTTACCTGTCTATTATGCAATGTAGTACATTTTATAAAAATGCAAACACTAACACACCTTTTTCTTTCATCACAGAAATGGAAAAAGTGATAATTCTGACAAGTACGATAGCCAATTAAAAAAAAGAAAGAATGTGGAATCAGAACAAAGTAAGCAGTAAGTATATTGGCAGGCATTTTCTACACATGGGAATCTACACTTCTAATCTATGGTACTAATATGCTGCAGTGCCTGTAGGCTGGCCTTCCATGTTCGGTATGTAACCTATCACCTACGCCTTACTACCAAGGTACAAGGAGTATAGTTCCTATCCACAACCATCGCTGCATATGGAAACCATGGTCCTTGTAAATTAGCTGCTTATAAATTTACTTTTCGGACCATCGTCTACAGCCATGAAGTTAAGACACTAGGGCATCAACACAACTAGCACATTCCACCACACCCATATTGACTTGTAATTCCACTGCTTATGACTTCGTTCTTGCGTGCATGGGCTTTAGCCATGCACCCAAGAGTGCAGGGTCTCCCCACAACCACCTCAGTGATGTGTGGTAGTGGGGGTTATTCTGTAGCTGTGTTATCCTTCAGTGTGTCTGCCCAGAGGCTTAACTCCTAGCTGTGTGTCTGTGGATCTTACATGGGATGGGTGTGCAGTGTCTTCCACGTCTAATACTTACCACTTTGTTCTTGGGTGCATGGCCTTTGGCCTTTGGCCATGCACCCAACACTGCATGCACTCCCCACAACTTGCCAATCAAAATGCAACACTGCGGGTGTATGCATGGGTGGCACATGCGGCGGTGGTTGTGGCCAGGGCCTACAGTCTTGGAAGTAAGGCCTTCGGCCTTTGGCCGACGGCCATGCATCCAAGACTCTAGGCCCTGGCCACAACAACCGTAGCATGTGCCACCCATGGCGGCGTACTAATGAGTATAATAAATAATTGCTTATTTAAAGGAGGGAGCGTGCAGGGCTTGGTGCCCGAAATCCATGACATTGTTGGGATTTATAGACCCGCAAGAGGAATCGGACATATAAGATGAATCAAAAGTGGTCTGGCTTCACGGATCTATCGTTTAGGGGTATGGGTCTCAGCCCTTGTTCGGAGGCTTGGAACTTATCAGTGACATCATTGGGGGGGTTATTTCCTGGATCAAGCAAGGGGGAGGGGGCAGGTGGGTGTAGGGGGAGTTCTGTCCTGTTGACATTTTCATTGTTGGTGTATGAAATGCCAATAAAAATCAAGTTGAAGTATAATAGCCATTGGAAAAAATAATGCTTTCACAGGCATGTTGTCAGTTTCAATGTTCCTAACACGACACGTGTCCTTACAAATGTAACAACTCCCCTGTGCACTGCACGGGCTGAAATACTGGCCTTATTGGACCCCTCATTTTCTGTGCATACAAGGAGGCCATAGAACAAACGTCATTAAGTAGGTATAAGTGTACTGTGCGTACAAGATGTCCATAGAAATTACATCATGACGACCGACCCCCAGAACAAATGCATTCATCACCCATATCTTAAGACTCTAGCCCCCGGCCACAACCACCGTAGCATGTGCCAACCATGGCGGCGTACTAATGAATATAATAATAGCCAGTGGAAAAAATAATGCATTCACGGCATGTTGTCAATTTCAATGATTCCTACCAATACGCATGTGCTTTCAACAGTTACAAATTTCCTGTCCACTACATGGACTGAAGTGTTACAAATTTCCTGCCCACTACATGGACTGAAGTGCTATCATTATTACACCCCACATTTACTGTGCGTACAAGGTGTCCATAGAAATGACATCATGACGACCGAAGAACAAATGCAATGATCACCCATGTCTTACTGTCTGAACCTTTCCCAATGCTCTGTGACACAGCAAAATAGTTTCATGAAAAAAGCATGTGTACGCTGGTTGTTGCTCCGCTTTCACGGATCCAAGATGTCAGGCTCATCCAAACCATCTGACGCAGAACAAGTCTCGCAGCAGCCAATGGTCAGAGACGTCGCGTGTCCGCGGTCATGACGCCTGCCCCTTAGCCAATCAGTATCTTGTTTGTCGAACGAACAGGGAAGTGTGACCACGGAGCGAACATAGATATCACTAATTATTTCAGACCAACTTTTTGTTAATTATAAAGAAACATACTGCATGGATGGTGACCAAATTTACAAAAGCACGCTTTCTCGACCAAGCCCCTGTACCTGCCACAGATTTCGTCAAAATCCGTCCAGCGGTTTCACCTGTAGCCGTGCGCAAAGTTTTTCCCCCATTCAGTCTATGGGAAAAAAAGAAGTTTTTGGACCCTCCTATAACTTTGCCCCCCCTCGCCCAAACATCTCCAAACTTTGCAAAAACAATTTGGAGTGGCCCATATACGTTTTCTGCAAAGTTTGGTGAGGATTCGTCCAGGGGGAGCAAAGTTATAAGCCGCCCAAAAAGTGCTCTTCCTATGGAAACAGCAACTTAACCATAACTACATGGCCACTACTGTGGCCATGTAATTGAAAATCAAAAGACTGCAAACAGTCGAAAAACTGCGGCATTCATCCAATATTTTTTAAAATCATCACAGACTCCTCGGGTATCTGCACGTAGTCCTTTATTTACATTCCGGTGGACAAGGGGGAGCAGAGAAAGTCACAATAACGTGTTCCTGTTTTATCCTGGCGTGCTTCGTCGGATTGTGTTCAAAATAGCATTTCCGGTGCATTTAACATTCAGAGAATGTATGTATTGAGTGCATTTTCCATTCCCATCTCCTAGAACAGCACACCTATTGTGCCATTGAGAGCCACCATTTTGCAGCGTGCATGGAACCACAACCTATGGTGAGCCTACACACATTTACCAATATGGACATTACAACTCATAGGTCCTTTTAAGCTACATTCAAGCATATCATAAAGTGCAAAGTGCAGTTGACAAACCCCAAATGTCGGATAAAATAATAAACTAATAAACTTGTGCAGTTATTGTCCAGAGCGCACAAGTACAGAGGTAAAATACACTGTACATTTTAAATCAGTGGGTTGTATCAAAAGGCACACCTATAAAGTGCATAGTGCTCCATTCTAGTCAGGGTGTTGGTGGTTCGTGATTTATTTCTAAATGTTTTGGAGAGGTATGCTAGGTCAAGAGATGTTGCTGCCAATTTTGGTTTTGAAGGAGTGGAGGTTTTGTGGTGCACTGTGCCTGGCCGCAATTTGCAAGCAGTGCTTGACGTTTTTATAATGATATGTCCACTTTGAACGGTCCAGATGTAGTAGTGTTGCATTGTGGTGCTCTGCATTTGGGATACATCAGTGGTCCTAGTTTATTGAGTGCTCTGAAAGCATTGCTTAAGGCAGTGCTGGTGGTTCTTCCAAGTGCCAAGGTATTTTTTTCTGAGATGCCACCTAGGGCAGCATGAAACAATTGTAATGTCCTCTGTCCCCAGCAAAATGGTGCAAGGTGTTTGGTTAATAGAGGCATGTTTGCTTTCTTGCTCAGAGCTGGGATGTTTTCTTGTAACAATGAGAGCATTTCTTTATCCATCCTGGGAAATGCCATGTTATTTTACAATATTAGGAATGCTTTACAGAGGTTAATGTAGAGAAATCAGAGCCACCACTAAAGAGGAAATCTCCTACGTAGCTTTAAATTTCACTCCCCTCCACGGTAAATTGCACAATATGTCTGCGGACACTGCGGTAGTCCGCGGATCACACGTGCCATATCGGGGGCTTTAGAGGATGGCAGGCATGGACATGGGACTGTGGAGGCCAGGGGATTGATCAATAAGGTTCCCTGGGTGTGGTGTGCAAAGAGAGACTGTGGCAGAAGGTCTGTTTGCTGAGAAGAGTGCATGTGGCTATGGCTGTGTTTTTCAGGAGGCAGAGTGTCTGGATTTTGGGGGACTCTTGGATACATTGGTTGCAGGTGTGTTTTGGATTCCATCATGTGGATGTGCACTGGTATGGAGTGCGTGACATGAGGTGGCTGGATTTGGTTCTTCATTTGTACCACTTTGGTGGCACACCATCATCCAGACATTATTATTATTAATTGTGGAGGGAACAGTTTAGGCCATGTTACTAGAATCTCACTGCAGTTTGCGATAAAATAGGCACTTGGGAAAGTCATGGACATATTTCCAACTCCCGAGGACAGATGTGGCTGCGCTCTTCCTCATTTGGTCCGCAACTGGGGAAAGCGAGGCACAATGTCAACAAGGCTGTTTGCACTTTTTTTGAGAGATGTTGGTATGTCCTCTTTTCACAATGAAAATATTACATTTCGTAGCATCAACATTTTTCACAGAGATGGAGTCCATCTTACTGATGCTGGCAATCAGCCTTTTTTGCGAAATATCCAAATTGTATTGCAGTCCTTTTTGCAAGTATAGCAAGCAATTTTGCTGTAGGTGTTGCCCACTTCAAACCTTCCAAAAACAAACAAACATTACAAAAAGGCTCTTTTCAGAGCCACCACTTTCTCATGGAAAAGAGGACAAAGTTTTTGATGGTGCCACACTCTCTTCATTTCTTAGAAGTCTGCTGACTTCTGCGATGTCCGCAGTCTTCTGGACTGCGTGGGGGCCTGCACCATTTCATTGGCACTTCTATTATTAAACTGTGAAAGGTGGCTCTGAAAAAAGAGCCTTTTTTAACATTTTTGTTTTGTGAATTGTGATGTCATCAATGACATTTTTGATATCATCGTTGATGTCATGGGTGTTAGTGTTAGCAGTACACGGTGGTGGCGTGAGTTATGGTTGCCTACCTTACCATAATTGGTGAATTTCTGGGGGGTTTTCGGTTTTACTTGTAACCATAATATGAATAGGTTTTTATTAGTGCAAAGTTACTATAACATTTGATAGGTTTTTATTAGCGCAACTGAACCAAAATGTCCCTTTAACACAGTTTTTTCACTGAACATATACATATATATATTACATGGCCACGGTAGTGGCCATGTAGTTATGGTTAAGGTGCTGTTTCCATAGGAAGAGCACTTTTTGGGTGGCTTATAACTTCGCTCTCCCTAGATGAATCCTCACCAAACTTTGCAAAAAAAGTATTATGGTATTATTTGGGTCACTCTGAATTTTTTTTGCAAAGTTTGGTGAGGATTCGTCCAGCGGGGGCAAAGTTATAGGGGGGGTCCCAAAACTTTTTTTTCCCATAGACATAATGGGAAAAAACTTTGCTCACGCCTACAGCCCAAACCGCTGGACGGATTTACACCAAATTTGCAGCAGGAGTGGCGGCTTGGTCCCAAACGCGTGCTTTGCTTTATTTGGTGTAAATCCGTTCAGTAGTTTTTTAAAAAATGACAAAAATGTAAGTGAAAAAAATTAGTGATATCTGTGTTCGCTTCGCGGACACACTTCCCTGTTCACTCCGCGGACAGGACGGTGATTGGGCAAGCAGCTTGCGTGATGTCCGCGGACATCTGACGTGCTCTCTCATTGGATGCGGAGAAAGCTTGCAGTGCGTCTGGCTTCAGAGACGCACGCCATCTTTGTTCCTCGCATGAGAGGCTTTGTATCCCGCCTGCACAGTAAGTCCCCCACCCCTGCTCATGCCTGTGTCTGTCTCCTGTTCCTCCCACCCCCGCGCTCATGCCCCGTGTGTCCTTCTTGTCACCCTCACTCATGCTCCGTGTCTTCCCTTTTCCTCCAGCCCCCCGCTCACGCCATCGGCACACGGTGGCCAGCGGAGGGCCGAGGAGTGGGATCTGCCGCCTGCACACGAACGCCGTGTGTCTTTCTCCCTCCCGCCCACCTCCCGCTCATGTCCGTGTGTCTTTCTCCCTCCCGCTCATGTCCGTGTGTCTTTCTCCCTCCCGCCCACCCCCCACTCATGTCCGTGTGTCTTTCTCCCTCCCACCCACCCCCCGCTCATGTCTGTGTGTCTTTAAACCTCCCGCCCACCCCCCGCTCATGCCCCGCTCGTGCCCTGCTCGTCTCTCCCACCCGCCCACCCCCCGCGCATGCCCCGTGTGTCTCTCCCACCCCCCGTGTGTCTCTCCCACCCCCCGCTCATGTCCGTGTGTCTCTCCCCTCCCGCCCACCCCCACTCATGTCCGTGTGTCTCTCCCCACCCGCCGCCCACCCCCCGCTCATGTCCGTGTGTCTCTCCCCACCCACCGCCCACCCCCCGCTCATGTCCGTGTGTCTTTCCCCTTCCCGCCCACCCCTGCTCTTGCCCCGTGTCTTTCCCCCTCACGCCCACCCCCGCTCATGCCGTGTGTCTCTCCCCCTCCCGCCCAACCCCCGTGTGTCTCTCCCGCTCATGCCCCGTGTGTCTCTCTCCCTCTCCCCCACCCCCCACTCATTCCCCGTGTGTCTCTCTCCCTCACCCCCACCGCCCGCTCATGCCCCGTGTGTCTCTCTCTCCCCTTCCCCCCACCCCCCGCTCATGCCCCCATGTGTCTCTCTCCCCTTCCCCCCACCCCCCGCTCATGCCCCGTGTGTCTCTCTCCCTCCCCCCACCCCCGCTCATGCCCCGTGTGTCTCTCTCCCTCCCGCCCACCCCCCGCTCATGCCCCGTGTGTCTCTCTCCCTCCTACCCACCCCCCCGCTCCTGCCCCGTGTGTCTCTCTCTCCCTCCCCCCACCCCCCGCTCATGCCCGTGTGTCTCTCTCTCTCCCCCCACCCCCGCTCATGCCCCGTGTGTCTCTCTCCCCTTCCCCCCACTCTCCGCTCATGCCCCGTGTCTGTCTTCTGTTCCCCCCGCTCATGCCCCGTGTCTGTCTCCTGTTCTCCCCACCCCCCGCTCATGCCCCGTATCTGTCTCCTGTTCCCCTCATGTGCCGTGTCTGTCTCCTGTTGCCCCCCACCCCCCCGCTCATGCCCCGTGTCTGTCTCCTGTTCTCCCCACCCCCCGCTCATGCCCGTGTCTGTCTCCTGTTCCCCCCACCCCCCGCTCATGCCTCGTGTCTATCTCCTGTTGCCCCCCACCCCCCCGCTCATGGCCCATGTCTGTCTCCTGTTCCCCCCACCCGCTCATGCCCCGTGTCTGTCTCCTGTTCCCCCACCCGCTCATGCCCCGTGTCTCTCTCTTGTTGCCCCCCACACACCCGCTCATGCCCCGTGTCTGTCTCCTGTTCTCCCCACCCCCCGCTCATGCCCCGTGTCTGTCTCCTGTTCCTCCCACCCCCCGCTCATGCCCCGTGTCTGTCTCCTGTTGCCCCTGCACCCCCCCGCTCATGCCCCGTGTCTGTTCTCCCCACCCCCCGCTCATGCCCCGTGTCTGTTGTTCCCCCCACCCCCCGCTCATGCCCCGTGTCTGTCTCCTGTTCCCCCACCCCTCGCTCATGCCCCGTGTCTGTCTCCTGTTCCTCCCACCCCCCGCTCATGCCCCGTGTCTCTCCTGTTGCACCCCACCCCCCGCTCATGCCCCGTGTCTCTCCTGTTGCCCCCTGCTCATGCCCCGTGTCTGTCTCCTGTTGCCCCCCACCCCCCGCTCATGCCCCGTGTCTGTCTCCAGTTCGCCACACCTCCCGCTTCTGCTCCATATCTGTCTCCTGTTCCCTCCACCCCCCACTCATGCCCCGTGTCTGTCTCCTGTTGCCCCCACCCCCCGCTCATGCCCCGTGTCTGTCTCCTGTTGCCCCCCACCCCCTGCTCATGCCCCGTGTCTGTCTCCTGTTGCCCCCACCCCCTGCTCATGCCCTGTGTCTGTCTCTGCTGTTCCCCCCACCCCCCCGCTCATGCCTATGTCTGTCTCCTGTTCCCCCACCCCCCGCTCATGCCCCGTGTCTCTCTCCTTGTCAGGGACTCAGGTAGGCAGAGACAAGGACAGGCTAGGCGCAGGGGTGTTGTGGGTACTGTTGTGGGCACTGGAGGGGAGAGACAAACAAAAATGCAACCATACAAAAGGCTGCTTTGCCCCATGTGCAGGAGAAAGGGACTAAAGACTGCGTTTCCCAGCAGCCGGCGCCAAAGGACTACAATCCCCAGCATGCCCAGGGACGTTTTGGGCCAATCAGGGACCAGGAAGGGCGCGGCCGCCCCATCGCGCATGCGCAGAGCCCCGAGCACGGGGCTTGCGCTTGAGACTCCATGCCGACAAGACGTCTGGACCGGAGCTCCAGCAAAACTACACGCGAGGGGCCCAGCCCCACCCGAGCAGCAGCCCGGCCCCTCGCCCACACGAGATAAGTATTCCTCTTGCTAAGGGCCCAAGGGGATCGAGGGGGAGGTGCAGGGGGCGTCAGCTTGCCACCCCAGTGCCCCAGCACCGCTACGAATTACGAAGTGGCTTAACTTCGGCGCTCGATCCGCCGGCGGCATTCTTTGGGAATAAATCAACCTGTGCACGGGTGATTTTGTCATTTGGAGTGTTTCCGCCTCTTGGAGACCTTAGTAGACCCGTGAGGCGAAAACACAGCACCGGAGATCCTACCACAGTTTAAAGCACATATTGCTCACGAGGGTCTGCAGGAAGACCGTTTGTGCATTTTGTCGCATTTGCAGGGGTCTGCAGGGGCATTTTTAGAGTGTGTCAGTGTGAGTGAGGTTGCATGAGGTGAATGCAGACTATGACAGAGGGCATGTTTTAATGCTTGTTAATTTCTTTTAGCTTGGACCTTTTGAAAACACCCCTCCAGACGTGCCAAGGACGTGACTGCTCTTCATGGACAAGACACAGAAGACCAGAGCTAAGTTGCATGCTAACTCCTGTACTGATCTGATGACTTAGGGATAGGCAGTGTTAGAATGTTCTTATGTGCAAATTGGTGCTTATGTATAAGTAGTTAGTAAGGGCTGAGGACACTAGAACAAAAGTGCGCAGCAACCAATCTTTCCCTGCAAAGAACCCCATTCCCACCCATAACCTCTACCTCACCCTCAATCCGGTTTACCTAATTCCCCCCTACCTATCCAGCCATCGAGACCCTAACCCTCCTTCCCTGCTCTGGTCCAGGAAGCCCGTGTAAGCTCTGACTTGCGGGCTCCACGACCAAAGTGGGGGTGGTTGGTACTACGTCGCTCCTGCGCCTTGGATTCTGGACTTCGTGACAGAAGCGCAAGCCCACGTAGTATTCAGGCGCCTGAGTGACGTGGCCAGCCCCCATTGAAACCATGGAAGAAATAGCCAAAGCCCTGCAAGACTTACAAGGTGAACTGGCAGCGTCTAGACAGGACTATGCCACACTGTCCGCACAGGTGCGCAGTTTAGCAGCTCAGACAGCGCCCTTATCTGGCCAACCCCCTACTCCGGTGCAGGTACACGTGAGCCCGGAGGCAATAGTTCCATTGGCACCCCCTGAGCGCTACGCTGGAGACCCACAAAAGTTTACCACTTTTATTACTCAGTGCCGTCTCCATTTCCTGACTAAAACTGCAGCCTTTCGGTCCGTTCAGTCCCGAACGGCGTTTGTAATATCGTATCTCACGGGGGACGCTGCGGCATGGGCAAATCCATTAGTCCAAAAGGACCATGCCATTCTTTATGACTGGGATGACTTCCTGGCGGAGTTTGAGAACATATTTAACCGGCGAGCTGCCACCCTTTGCAAGGATCGGGAACTGTTAAGCCTCAAGCAGGGGTCTAAGGAACTAGTGACATACGTCACTCATTTCAATCGGCTGGTAGCCGAAGCCGACTGGCCCCGTGATAAACGGATGTCCCTCTTTTATCAAGGTTTGAGGGATGACATCAAAGACCTTATTGCCCAGGTTGATCCACAGCCAAGGGAATGTTCAGAGATGATTGATCTGGCCTTACGGCTTGACCATCGAATGGCAGAAAGGCGGGGCGATAAACGAAGGGGAGATTCACGACCTGTGCCTCGGTTGGATCTGTATAGGGGATCCCGGGGGGTGGCGGCCAGATCTGAGGGGGAAGAACCAATGCAGATAGGTTCAGTTCGAGGTCCCCTCACTAAAGAGGAAAAGGAACAAAGGAGGAAGGACGGCCTCTGTATGTACTGTGGCAAGGCTGGGCACTTTGTTCGTGAATGCCCAAGCAAGCCCAAGACCCAGGGAAACGCTTCGGCTCGTCGGTAGTGGGGGTTACCCGATCGAGCCTGTTGAGTAGCAGGGCCCCAATGGCAGGCATTTCGAACTATGCTACGCATATCACCTTGACGGGTTGTTTGGAGTTCCAAACACAGAAGAAACAGGTCACTATGTTTGTGGACTCGGGAGCGACAGGTAATTTTATTGATGTCCAGTACGTGGTTACCTTAGGTATCCCAGTACAGCAAAAGGCAGACCCGGAACCTGTACGTGCTGTAGACGGCACTCCTCTCAGCTCAGGGCCCATAACACATAACACTTGTTTGGTGACTTTACAATGCGGAGCTTGGCATAGGGAAAGCATTGCCTTTGATATCATTGCCGCCTCGCAATTTGGGCTGATTTTGGGATTACCGTGGCTAAAAAAGCATAACCCCCAAATTCATTGGACCACAGGGTCAATCAGTCTGGACTCACCGCATTGTCTTGAACATTGCCGGCAAGAAAGTACACCTTCAGTGTGTGCTCTCAACGTCTCGGTTAAGCAGGAAATGCGTCCCGAAAGTATACCCCAAGAATACGCAGATTTCTTGGACGTGTTTAACAAACAAGCTGCAGAATCATTACCCCCACATCGGCCATTTGACTGCAGAATTGATCTGGAGCCTGGGGCTACTCTACCATGTAGTCGTATATACGCCCTAACGGAGGCAGAAAATAATCACCTCCAAGAGTACATAGCTGCGAATTTAAAGAATGGATTTATTCGCCACTCTAATTCGCCAGTGTCCTCCCCTTTGTTCTTCGTACCGAAGAAGTCTGGAGAGCTCCGGACTTGCATAGATTACCGCAGAGTGAACCAGATAACCATTAAGAACCGTTATCCGCTTCCTCTCATCCCAGTTCTTTTGGATCAAGTTAGGGACGCGACAATCTACACCAAGTTGGACCTTCGAGGCGCTTACCATCTTGTGCGGGTGCGCGAGGGAGACGAATGGAAAACCGCCTTCCGGACCAAGTTCGGATTGTACGAATATCAGGTTATGCCATTCGGTCTCTGTAACGCCCCCGCTGCCTTCCAACATTTCCTGGATGAGGTCCTTAGAGAATATTTAGACGTATGTGCGGTAGTGTACATAGATGACATCCTAATATATTCTCAAAATCTCCAGGAACATGTCCAACATGTACGCGCAGTTCTGCAAAAGCTGCGAGAATACCACCTTTATGCAAAACTGGAGAAGTGCGAGTTCCATTGTACCACCATGGAATTTCTAGGCTACTTCCTGACCCCAACCGGCCTACAAGTGGACAAGAAAAAGGTGCAGGCAATCTTGGATTGGGCTCCCCCTACCAGTGTGAAAGAGATTCAGTCATTCCTGGGGTTTGCGAACTTCTACAGACGCTTCGTAAAGAACTTTTCTGCATTGGTCACTCCGATCACGAAGCTTCTCCGTAAAGGCTTCCCTTTTGTATGGGACACATCGGCCGACCAGGGGTTTCAACAGCTCAAAAAGGCCTTCACCGACGCCCCGGTACTGAAACACCCGGATTTGTCCAGACCATTTGTAGTGGAAACGGACGCCTCTAGCTACGCTCTAGGTGCTATCCTGTCCCAGCGGGACCCTCAGACAGGCCTGCTACATCCCGTGGCCTACTTCTCAAGGAAACTACTCCCAGCTGAACAGAACTATATCATTGCCGATCGGGAATTGTTGGCAATTAAGGCAGCTCTTGGTGAGTGGCGACACTACCTGATGGGGGCACGTCATACCACCACGATCATAACGGACCATCGTAACCTCCAGTTTATAAGAACCACCAAGACGTTGAGCCCGCGCCAGTTGTGATGGGCTCAATACTTTGCTGAGTTTGATTTCATCATAACATATAGACCCGGAGCCAACAATCGAAAGGCAGACATATTGTCACGATATCCCGAGTCAGCAGAGCGAGAGGCAGGCATTACACCACAACCTATTATTCCCCCAACACGTATCGTTGGAGCTACTTCTGATTTCTTTGAGGCCGTATTAAAAGACCTCACTATGCAGGACGTCCATCAGTGGTGCAAACAAGATCCTCAGAATACATTCGTTGAGGGACTCCCCTACCATGGGTCAGCCTTGTACTTGCCCACCAAGCAACTATGGGAAAAGGCCTTATCATGGTGCCACGATTCGTCATTGGCAGGACACCCGGGAAAGTCAAAAACTCAGGAGTTGGTGGCTAGACATTTCTGGTGGCCCAAGTGGCGGCACGACGTTCTGCAGTATGTGTCTCAATGCGAGGTGTGTGCTCGAAATAAAGCTAGTCACCAAAAACCCGCTGGGCTCCTTCATCCTCTACCGACCCCTTCGATACCATGGCATACGATCACCATGGACCTTATTGTGGATCTTCCCGAGGTTCAGGAATACACTTCAGTATTGGTAATAGTGGATACCTTTTCGAAAATGGCCCACTTCATCCCATGTAAGGGAGTCCCGACTGCAGGTGCAATTGCCGAATTAGTTCTGCAAAACATAGTCCGCCTTCATGGCCTTCCCTATTGTGTGGTCACAGATAGGGGGCCACAGTTCACCTCTCGCTTCTGGCGTGAGTTTTGCAAGATTCTGGGAATGGAAGTCCGCTTGTCGTCCGGATACCATCCCGAGACAGATGGCCAGACAGAACGTGTGAATCAATGCCTGGAGCAGTATTTACGGTGTTTTGCCACAAGTAGGGAGACAACCTGGGTCCAGCATACTTGGTTGGCAGAATTGGCATATAATAACGCCACACATGCATCCACCAAAAAGACTCCGTTCTACTGCCTTTATGGGCGACATCCACGGATCCTCCCAGTGGCCATTCCAGCTTCAGGATTTGAATTGCCTACGTTGGCTGGACAACGGTTGGGCATAGAGCAGGTTTGGAAGGAGGTGCAGGAGAATCTCACAAAGGCCAAGGACGCATATAAACGCTATGCAGATAAGCGTCGTCGACCCAGCCCACTTTACAGTGTGGGAGATAGAGTGTGGTTATCCACTCGCAACCTTCGCATGGAAGGGCCCAGGAAATTACAACCCCGATATTTGGGTCCATTCCCAATAGTTAAAATTGTGAACCCTGTTGCAGCAAAATTGACCTTACCTCCCCAAATGAAGGTACATCCCACTTTCCACACTTCGCTCCTGAAACCCGCTCCACATGGGACAATTGCTAGAAAACCACCTCCCGTTATGGTGCAAGGGGAACCTGAGTACGAGGTTCGAGCAATATTGAACTCTAAACAAGATAAAAAGGGCCAAGTGTTTTACCTCATTGACTGGGTGGGGTATGGCCCTGAGGAACGCACTTGGGAACCCTCCCAGCATGTACATGCCCCCAGGTTGCTGCGTGCTTTTCACAGGAATTATCCTAGTAAACCCGGAACAACTGCCTTCTGTGGGAGGGGGAGTACTGTCAGGGACTCAGGTAGGCAGAGACAAGGACAGGCTAGGCGCAGGGGTGTTGTGGGTACTGTTGTGGGCACTGGAGGGGAGAGACAAACAAAAATGCAACCATACAAAAGGCTGCTTTGCCCCATGTGCAGGAGAAAGGGACTAAAGACTGCGTTTCCCAGCAGCCGGCGCCAAAGGACTACAATCCCCAGCATGCCCAGGGACGTTTTGGGCCAATCAGGGACCAGGAAGGGCGCGGCCGCCCCATCGCACATGCGCAGAGCCCCGAGCACGGGGCTTGCGCTTGAGACTCCATGCCGACAAGACGTCTGGACCGGAGCTCCAGCAAAACTACACGCGAGGGGCCCAGCCCCACCCGAGCAGCAGCCCGGCCCCTCGCCCACACGAGATAAGTATTCCTCTTGCTAAGGGCCCAAGGGGATCGAGGGGGAGGTGCAGGGGGCGTCAGCTTGCCACCCCAGAGCCCCAGCACCGCTACGAATTACGAAGTGGCTTAACTTCGGCGCTCGATCCGCCGGCGGCATTCTTTGGGAATAAATCAACCTTTGCACGGGTGATTTTGTCATTTGGAGTGTTTCCGCCTCTTGGAGACCTTAGTAGACCCGTGAGGCGAAAACACAGCACTGGAGATCCTACCACAGTTTAAAGCACATATTGCTCACGAGGGTCTGCAGGAAGACCGTTTGTGCATTTTGTCGCATTTGCAGGGGTCTGCAGGGGCATTTCAGAGTGTGTCAGTGTGAGTGACTTTGCATGAGGTGAATGCAGACTATGACAGAGGGCATGTTTTAATGCTTGTTAATTTCTTTTAGCTTGGACCTTTTGAAAACACCCCTCCAGACGTGCCAAGGACGTGACTGCTCTTCATGGACAAGACACAGAAGACCAGAGCTAAGTTGCATGCTAACTCCTGTACTGATCTGATGACTTAGGGATAGGCAGTGTTAGAATGTTCTTATGTGCAAATTGGTGCTTATGTATAAGTAGTTAGTAAGGGCTGAGGACACAAGAACAAAAGTGCGCAGCAACCAATCTTTCCCTGCAAAGAACCCCATTCCCACCCATAACCTCTACCTCACCCTCAATCCGGTTTACCTAATTCCCCCCTACCTATCCAGCCATCGAGACCCTAACCCTCCTTCCCTGCTCTGGTCCAGGAAGCCCGTGTAAGCTCTGACTTGCGGGCTCCACGACCAAAGTGGGGGTGGTTGGTACTACGTCACTCCTGCGCCTTGGATTCTGGACTTCGTGACACTCCTGTTGCCCCCCATCCCCGCTCATGCCCCATGTCTGTCTCCTGTACCCCCCACCCCCCACTCATGCCCCGTGTCTGTCTCCTGTACCCCCACCCACCGCTCATGCCCCGTGTCTGTCTCCTGTTGCCCCCCCGCTCATGCCCCGTGTCTGTCTCCTGTTCCCCCCACCCGCTCATGTCCCGTGTCTCTCTCCTGTTGCCCCCCACCCCCTGCTCATGCCCTGTGTCTGTCTCCTGTACCCCCCCACTCCCGCTCATGCCTCGTGTCTCTCTCCTGTTGCCCCCCACTCCCCCGCTCATGCCCATGTCTGCCTTCTGTTCCCCCCCACCCCAAGCTCATGCCCCGTGTCTGTCTCCTGTACCCCCCCACTCCACGCTCATGCCCCGTGTCTCTCTCCTGTTGCCCCCCACCCCACCGCTCATGCCCCGTGTCTGTCTCCTGTTGCCCCCCACCCCCCCGCTCATGCCCCGTGTCTGTCTCCTGTTCTCCCCACCCCTGCTCATGCCCCGTATCTGTCTCCTGTTCCCCCATCCCCCGCTCATGCCCCGTGTCTGTCTCCTGTTCTACCCACCCCCCCCGCTCATGCCCCGTGTCTCTCTCCTGTTCGCCCCACCCCCGCTCATGCCCCGTGTCTGTCTCCTGTTGCCCCCCACCCATGCCCCGTGTCTCCCTCGTGTTCCCCCCTACCACCGCTCATGCCCCGTGTTTCCCTCGTGTTACCCCCACCCCACCCCGCTCATGCCCCGTGTCTCCATCGTGTTCCCCCCACCCCCCGCTCATGCCCCTTGTCTCTCTCCTTTCCCCCCACCCCAGCTCATGTCCTGTGTGTGCCCTGTACCCCCCCGCTCATGCCCCGTGTGTCCCTCGTGTTCCTCCCCACCCCCCGCTCATACCCCGTGTTTCCCTCATGTTCCTCCCCACCCGCTGCTCATGCCCCGTGTCTCTCTCGTGTTCCCCCACCACCGCTCATGCCCCGTGTTTCCTTCCTTTCCCCCCACCCCCTGCTCATGCCCCGTTTGTACCCTGTTCCCTCTCACCCCCCGCTCATGCCAATGTGTCTCCCCTGTTCCCCCCACCCCCTGCTCATGCCCTGTTGTGTTCTTTATACACCCCGCCTTCCCTTTCAATGGTGGCCATCTTGGTAAAAGTCCTGGTGTAGGAAGGAAAATCTTTTTGTTTTTTTTACCACCCGGCGTTCCCACTTTGAGGACATAAGATGTTAGTGGTCTTCATCTATTGAAAAGGATGTTATGGTGACGTTGCACTAACAAAAACCTTTAAAATTTAGTTTAAAAAAATGTTACAGGGACGTTATGGTTAAGTTGCACTAATAAAAACCTATGAAATTCAGTGAAAAAACTTTGTCAAAGGGACGTTATGGTTCCAAGTAAAACCGAAAAACCCTTGAAATTCGCCAGTTTTGGTAAGCTAAGCAACCAATGTCATCAATGACATTTGTGATGTCATCTTTGATGTCCTAGGTGTTAGTCTTAGCAGTGCACGGTGGTGGCGCGAGTTATGGTTGCTTAGCTTACCATAACTAGCGAATGTCAAGGGTTTTTCGGTTTTACTTGGAACCATAACGTCCCTTTGACAAAGTTTTTTCACTGATATATATATATATATCAACAAAAAAGAGGAAAGCAAAACCGCACTCCCGGCGTGGCAAACGGACATCTCCACAGCAAGCCCTGAAACAATGAGGAACTCACATGGTAATACACACAAGTTTATTCCTTACAATAAAAAGATGATAGCAGCAAAAAACACAACAACAGCAGGACGCCATGGGGCAAGTCCTACACCACAACGCATTTCACGCTACACTGAGCGCTTGATCACGTTCAGGAAACTAGGTAAACACACTGGCCCTCATTACGACCCTGGCGGAAAGTGACTGACCTGACCGCCATAGCGTAAATAGCGTTTCCGCCATTGCACGACGGAGCAAAGTGCGTCTAATTCCGACCCATCGGGCACGAGCACTACGCCATGGCGGAAGTGCAAAGTCCGCGATGGCGGAAATGTCCCCAAAACGGCCCTCACCGCCGCCGTACGGCGCCCTAGGTGCAATTCCGCCACCCATCTTAGCGGTCACCGCAATGAGCGGCAATCGGAAAGTACGGTGACCGTAAATATACGGAAACGGAAGTAAAAACATGGTCCCGGAACGGGAAACAGCACGCCGTACACCTATAAAATCACAATTTCCACACAACCATTAAAAATACTACCCTGAGACTCATCCCAACCCGTCATCCACCCTAGTGAAAGCAATAAAAATGGGAAAAGTAGCGAAAAAAGCGTGCGACCGCAAGCGGCAGGTCCACTTCTCCCGTGAGGAACTCACCGTGCTCACAGAGACCCTCCAGGAGAATGCTGCCGTCGTCTTCTCGACGCAAATGACCAGGACGGCACTTGCGAACAAGAAGGCCATATGGGCCCTGGTGGCACAGCGGGTAAGTGCGGTGGGGACCGCACCCCGCAACCCACAGCAATGCAGAAAGCGATGGGACGACTTGCGGATACGCGTACGGAGCATACTATCCGCCAACCGTAACATTGCCACAGCTACCGGGGGAGGATCGGAATCACCCATCAAGTTGACCCCCTGGGAAGAAATCTGTGCCTCCACCATTGGAATGGAGAGTATAGAGGGAGTCGGAGGGATGGAGAAAGGAGTGCAGACATCCGAAGAATCAGGTAGGTGGGCCAAATAAAACAATGCTAAATCCACAATGTCCAATCATGTGAAGTACCATGTGTCCACATAGTGCAACAGTAACACATGTCCAGGAGAACGTCCACATACATTGGCCTGATAGCGCACTTTAAAAGTCACATTAAATACATAAATAATTAAAAATCCTAAAAACACCCTCTACACGTGCAGCAGGCACACCCTAACTGCAGGCTGCAAAACAACTGCATCCTCAATCCACACAAAAATGAAACCACCTCCAAGGCCCCAACCCAAATCACCCTCAGGTACCACCCCAATGCATGTGATACATTGCCATTCCAATTTCCACAGACCCATTAATAACGCTCGCCCTCCTTTACTCCACCACAGGGTCCGATTCAAACGATGAGCTCCAGGACACCCCTACCAGCACACCTGCAAAGAGGGCCAAGACCAACGGCCAAAGACCCTCGACCTCAGCTGCACGGATCAAGACACGGCAGCAGCACAAATCAAGTGGCAGCACACAGGAGGGAACTTCAACAGGCACCCCAGCAGCCAGCATGCCCACAACAGCACCACCACAGGTCCCCCCAATGGATGCCACAGAAGGCACTGCTTCTGGTGGCAGCAGCACCATAGGTGACACTGCATTAATGGCAGCATGCTCCGACACAGAAAACGGGGATGTCGAAGTAAGATCCATCCATGACCTGTCTCAATCCCCCTGTTTGTTCCATCCCGTACACCATGAGGATACCACGCAGGGGCACCCACAAGACGACGACTGGCCATCCCCCACAAGCCCTGTGGCAAGGCAACATGAGGTGACCAGCCCCTCTGTGACACCACCGCAAATGGCCATGGCACAGCAGAGGCAACAGTCCCTCGACCAGGTGATCGTGCAACAGCAGCAACTGGCCACGCTCCTCAAGGACCATGCTGATGAATGTGGGGGTACTAAGGCAGCCATAGAAACATCAACTGAGACACTTAGGGCAGAAATGGAGAGAAGTACAGAGACACTAAGGGCACAAATGGAGAGAAGCACCGAGAGCCTGAGAGTACAAATGGAGAGAAGCACCGAGAGCCTGAGAGTACAAATGGAGAGAAGCACCGAGAGCCTGAGGGGGGAACTGCATGCGACGTCCAAAGACGTATGTGCTGAACTTGCCGCTGTGCGCCGTGTGCTCACTGAGCTCTCACAAACCCTTAGGGACATGCATGGACGTGAGCAGGCAGAGACATCATCCGTTGCAAGTTCCGTCCAGGGCAGCCCCCAACGTAGATCTGGGAGGAACCTGCGCTCCACAGGCAGGGGTGCCCCTGATACCCGGAGAGGGGGCTTGCAATAGCGTCTGCCCACTGACAATGAGCATCTTCCGACACTGGTGTTCGGGGGGGAGGTAGGAGGGTGGAGGGGGTGTGTTGGGCTCACTTGGGTGGCGGGTCGATGGGGTGTGTAACATAATTTCACATATGCTATAAACAATGCACGATCATCCAATGAGATGTGTGGACATTGATCTTTGTGTACGAGGCCTTTATAGGCGTACAGTCCATATTGTGCATGTTCCAGACACACACAGTGCCACAAGTCCCGTGTCCATGTATCAGCCACCAGGCGTGAGTGCTAGAAGCATGCATCTATGATATGCTGACGAATGTCACGGCCCTCCTGTGCCTCGCGGACTCCTTGAGGTGCTGCCACATCCCCACCCTCATCATGACCATCTTCAGGTGCTTGCAGTTCTGCGTCAGGGGGCATGGGCACATTTCTACGTACGCACATGTTGTGTAGCATGACACATGCCATGACCATCTTTGCAACCTTCTCATGGCGGTACAGGAGTGCCAAGCCAGACCTGCTGAGGCAGCGGAAACGAGTCTTCAGTAGGCCGAATGCCTGTTCTATGACTACACGGGTACGTGAGTGGGCATGGTTGTAGTCCTCCTCATGCTGGTTCTGTGGGTTCCGGAGTGGTGTAAGGAGCCATCTCTTCAGTGGATACCCGGCATCACCTGTATGTGGACAATAAAGGATGTTTGTGGAATGACATTGCTACGTACGCACCCCCCCCCCTTCCTGCCAGGTCATTGCCGCATCACATACCCCACATTATCATGCATGAAATGAGACTCACCGAGTAGCCAGGATCTGTTCCCTGCGTGTCGCTCCATGTAGCGTGGTATTGTAGAGTTCCTCAAGACCATAGAATCATGGGTTGATCCAGGAAATCGGGCACAACAATGTGTAATGATCCTGTTGGAGTCACACACCATTTGTACATTAAGAGAATGAAATTGTTTTCGGTTGCGGTACTGGGCCTCCATGGCATGTGGGACGACCAATTCCACATGGGTGCAGTCGATGGCACCAATGCAACCCGGTATGCCGCCAAGTGCATGGAATCCCACTTTTGTGTTCGTAATTTCCTGCTCCGAGCGTGGTAGAGAGATGTAGTCGTCTGCGTGCTTCAGGAGGGCATCGAGCACTTGCAATAGTGTCCGTGAGAACACTGGCTGTGAAATGCCATGCAACTGTCCGACTGTGTGCTGGTAGGTGCCTGTGGCCAGGAAGTGGAGTACAGACACCACCTTCAGTAGGGGTGGGATGGCGGTTGGGCTATCTATCATGCTGACAAGGTCAGCCTGTGTCATGTCCACAATGGCGGTTATGGTGTCCCGGTCCAAACGGTAGAGGGTGTGGATCTGCTCAGCAGTGAGGTTGAACGGATGTGCTCGGAGGCGTGGGATTGCGGGCTGCCTGCGTGGTGGTAGTGGCTGTGCTGGCGGCCCTTGCTGGCCCTGCCTTGCCCTCCTCCTCCTCCTGCGTCTCCTCTGTGCGGCCGGTTGTTGTAGTAGTTGGTGTTCGTCTTCTTCTTGAAGTTGGAGTACTTGCAGTGCTATCAGGTCCCCCAGGGCCAACATCGATAGTCCTGCCGGTAGCATTTTGGAGTGGGTGTGGTTGTGGGAGGGGGTTGGGTGTGCAATTTATGTGTTTTCAGGCTGTATAGCCTCCACCTGTGGTGATTCATTCCACCTGTGAAAGCTGCAATCCCCTTTGGGCGAGCACGTCCCGCACACAACGCTGCAATTCGACGAATGGCATCTTGCTATTACAATCATGTATTTGTTCCCGATGGCAGTGAAATATTGGTTCATATGTTCATTCTGCTATGGTCCCATTGTTTCACATACTATCTTTGCAGTCGCGAACAAACTTGTGAAGGGTCAGTGGAATGTAGTACTCGATTAACGGTGGACCCTCATGCAGCACTGTACCGAGGTTCACCGACGGGCGGGGCGTCCCATTTGTGAGTGAAGCCAGTTGCCATTTTCACACACTGCCGCACTACATGGATGAATTTGTGATTTCAAGCGGTCACAGATGCCTTTTCGACGTGATGTTGCAAATGAGGAATTCGAAGGACGGCGCTTTCGGTTTTCAGCTAGCGGCGAGGAGATGCCCACAGGTCTGACTGCAAATATAACGTTCTATTGTTCAATGTCCTTGGGACAGGGGCCATGGCGAGAATGCAATGATTGATATGAATAGTATGGGATGCGCAATAGCGTAGTGGACGATGAGGCCGGACGTTCCCAAATACATGTTACTTCACAACACTGGAATTACGGGCTGGAGCACAGTGGATTTTGCAGACTGCATAACGCACAGACTCAATGGAAATTTCACATGTTATGTGAGTATAAAATCAGGCGTTTTCATACCGGGATGAGGGAATGATGTATGGATGCATGGACAGATGATTTAATAGAGAGTTTGCCATGTACAGGGCTTTTTGGAATCTATCCACCTCCCCTGCGCTATGTGATGCAGAGCTGCCATAGTGGGACCATCGTCTATCTGCCCTTGTTGAACCCTCCCTGTCTCGACGCGCCTTCAAACACTTGTGTCTATGCACGTTACTAATCCCATCTAATGGATTCTGTTTTAACAGACGCATGCACACAAACACTCGTTTGTAATAGTGTTTTCACCTCGATTTATATAGTTATGATTCGCAAGTGGTTTTTGGGTGGAAATAATCCTTTGGAGTGGGCTAGCATGCATATGGCTGTGGATTTAGTGTGATCATTGAAGTGAGTAATTCAAATGAAGTTCTGATGCCCATACTATTCTTTTTCATTTCATTTGGGTGACAGGTATCTCCTCCCCTTTTGCCACTGCCATCTGTATGCCACTCCTGCAGATGGATTTTACTCCCGACACCTGCTGCTTCGTGTTAATCAGTGGAGCACCATTACGACCTTATGGGACGATCGCCAATGGGCCACATGCCCTTACGCAGTACTAGTGGCTAGGAGCAACATATCGGCCTTTCAGCTGGACTAGTGCCTACCTAATGGGACGGCCCTGCGGTTCTAGGCGCTTCCATGTTGCCTTTTTGAACGTGAATGTAGCCCCTGTGTACCATGAAGGAACAGGGCGTCACACAAGAAGAAGCTGGTCATTTATTGCGGATGCAGCCCACAATAATGAAATATATTTTGGAGTTCATGACCTAATGGCTGTATGGGCTTGGTGATTTTGTTGTGCATTAAATTTCTATTCTGATATTAACCGTGTAGCGTTCTTCTTTGCAAGTGATGTAGCATATTCCTATTTGTGGAGCGATGTATTGTGAGGAGATCTGCATTGGGTTCCAGCTTCGGAGTATAGTTGCGTGGTACTGTACTGGGCGCGTTTGCCTACGAAGCCCAGTGAGGTCAGGGATAGGGGCTGCCATTATGACTGTTTTAATGATGTCATGCTCAGGGGCGGGGGATTAGCTTTTGTGTAACAGATGCCGGTCAGCCAGGTGGATTGGTGGAATGATGTGATTATCAGAATATGGCTGGTCACAGGTGCCTGTGTTTGCGTGCGTTTCTTGGAGGGAGACTGAGGTCATGTCCATTTGAATAGCTTCTGTATTCGTGCCATCTGTGCCCTGCAGCTCCCATTGGCCCCTCTTGAGATGAGCCTGGCTGCTCAGTCACTCTGCCAACTTGTGTGGTACATGCTTATGCTGATGGTTGGTTTGTTTACTGGCAGGAGTACAGGGCTGGTGCAGTGTCACTCAGGATACTGCTTTGAATGTTGCCTTACACTGGTGTCAGTCGATGGGGGGGCCTGTTTTTGTTTGTCTCATTTTTCTGTTCATGTTTCTGGACTTGACCCTTCACATGCCTGTGCTGCATCAGTGCGGCAATGGTGCCATGGCAAATATGGATGGCCACTCACAAGGCACTTTGAGCCCCTAGATTCATTTGTTCGTCGGCATGCATGGGTGACTTGTACATTTCACTGGTTGCATTGTGTGGCTTCATTGCACCTACGAGGAGTTGTGCAATGTGGCCAGGGAGTGGTGTACAGGCACTCAGTAGGGCCGTTTACGGTTGGTTCGCGATGCCGTACTTCTCACCATGGCGGAATGTTACTTTCCGCCATGCTTGATGGCGTTAGGTACATGTCCGCTAGGGTCAGAATTCGCGTACCGTTGCGCCATGGTGGTAATTACGGTTTGGCATGGCGCGCGTGCGCGTACTTGGTGCAGTTAGCGTTGGCGTTCACTACGGTGTCGCTAATGGCATCGTACTTTACGGTGACGGGTCATAATCGCACCGAGCGCTATTCGATGGCGGTATTGCATTTCCGCCATCGTTTTTCGATTTCCGCCAGGGTCGTAATGAGGGCCACTGTATACATAACAGTGTTTAGTCCTACCTCTATTGTGATTTCACTCCCAAAGTGTTGTAGCACAGTGCGGCCTGCGTGGCAGCCATCTTAGAACATAGCGGAATCAACGGTATGAATCTTATTTTCCGATATGATCAGACCGTAATAACGGGAAAAGACTATTTACAAAGTGCAAATGGGAAACAGGGGAATGCAATGCCCTAGAAGGGACATGGTGTAAATACAGACCAAGTCCATAAAAAAAATATATATAAAAAGATGCTGTCAACGATGACCACACTGATCGCAACCCATACATAAAATGTATTTACAAATCAGAAGCCAACATCAGCCCGAAGTGGGGCTTCATTTGGCACAGTAGATAAAATAGATGGACAACAGGGTACGGGCATAACGTAGTGCTGCAACACAAATAATTAATAAGTACATGCAGTATTGAACCTCAATGCTCTTGAGAAACAACCATTCAATTAGTGCTGTATAGCACCAATGAGGGGTGATAATATTAAAATGTCCATGACATAAAAGGAAAAGGTGCAAATGCGGCCGGAATTCAAAGAATACCAAATGTAAATTGCATCCACAGTTGCTTAAATAACAACAAATTAGCAATCCCTATAGTTATTACAATTTGAATAGAATGAAAATGCAAATGCAATCATACTTAATAACACTGCAGATATAAAATGCAAACATGATAGCAAAAAATAGCAGCATATCAGGGTTCAAAATAATTAGATTGATCTTGACATATAGGATAAAGTGCAAGTGCAATCTGAGTTCAAAATGCTCCCAATCTAAAGTGCAACAACAGTGGCTTGAATAGCAGCATATCAACTACACCTATAGTCAAACCACATTGCAAAGAATAAAAATGCAAATGCAATCAAACATATTAGAACTCCAATTATAAACTTGTTATCATGGCATATTGCATAAGATGAAAGTGCAAGTGCAATCAGACTTATTACGACTACACATATATCGGGCAGGCACTGTAATACTCAAAGGAACCCACTGCGGAAAGTTATAAAAAATAGTTGCAGCACCACATAGTCCCAAACAAAGAAGAAATGTCCATGTCCACCGATAGTCCAAATATGAAAAAATACACAGAGAGTAGTACGAGGAGGACAACAAAGAAAAAATCAAAACAAATAGAAAGACCAGTAGTCACAATTAAAAGTAAGTGTTCCCCATGTAGTAATAGACAAAGACAGCCAAAATATAAAAGAGAGATACCAGGCAAAAATGTAACATTAACGCTTGGGCCAAAAACAGGTACCACCCTCTGGCAATACTAAAGATAGTATACATATAAGAAAAGTGATGACTAGAGCAATAGGAGAATGGAAAAGCACAGAAAATGTAGGTGCCCAAGAATGTATGTAGCTTCTCATCCACATTATGACCATTGGGGTACTTTGTATCAAAATCTAAGATAAATCTTGTCTCCATTTGTCGTGATTTCAGAATACGGTCTCTACCTCTCTGATGAGTAGGGACATGTACCACTGCAAAAAATGTTAATAAATGAAAATCATTTTCATGTTCTTGCTTAAAGTGTTTTGCCATTGGGTACGCCGGGTCAGAATTTTTAATAGCTCTGAGATGCTGTAAAATCCTTAATTGCAATTTACATGTAGTGCTCCTGACATACCACTTCATGCACGGACATGAAAGAATATACACAACAAAAGTAGTGTCACAATTCATTGAATAATTGATCTCCTGATTAGGTTTGGTAACAGGGTGCATAAATGATGTCAATACTGTTACGTGTGCAAAGGCCCTACACTTGGAACATTTAGGAAATCCGATAGGTGAGCCAGATAGCCAATTGGTCAAAGAGGAGCTCTTATCGATAGGAGGCAAAAAGCTGGGAACTAGCCGGTACTCGTTTGTAAGTCATGGTGGGACGTTTAGATAACAAAGGGCAAAGATCTTTGTCCAGAGTAAGAATACGCCAATGTCGCTCAAAAAATTTTCAAACATCAACAGAGGCATTATCAAAAGAAATAATGAGTCTAGGTTCATCATTCTTCATGGTTTTTTCAGTCTTAGTGCCATGCAACAGTTTTTCCCGGGAAAGTCCACATGCTCTCATATAAGCCATTTCAATTGTTATTCTTTCATAGCCTTGTTTTAGAAAGTCAGCCGCCAGGGCACAGTAATGATCATATTTGGCAATATCTGTGCAATTCCTATGAAAAAGAATGCATTCGCCATAAGGAATACTTTTTTTTACATGATGACGGATGACAACTGCTTGCATGTAGGGGCAAGCCTGTATTGGAAAGTTTTTTATGTAATGCCGTATGGATGCCTGAATTGTCAAGCATTATGACCACATCAAGATATACAATTTCGGTATAGCTGTGGCATTCAGTGAACTTTAAATTAGCCATATTGATGTTGATACTCTTAACAAATAAAAACCAATCACTTTCGTTGCCCTTCTAAATTATAAAAACATCATCAATATACTGCCACCATGCAATAACCTGAGGAGTTGAAAAAGTAGACAGAATTAAATCAGATAAAAAGGTTGCCTCCCACCATCCCATTGTTTAGTTGGCATACGATGGGGCAAAGGTACTGCCCTTCGCAGTGTCCCTGACTTGTCGAAATAAAGAGCCTTCAAATGAAAAGACATTGTTAGTCAAACAAAATAGTAAAATTTCCAAAATCATGGAGGAATGTCCCAGATGATTGAGCGATCGAGTGTCCAAAAAATATTTGCATGCTGTCCTGCCCAAATCATGATTAATCGAGGTGTATAAAGAGACATCAAGAGTTGCCAGAATGAGCCCCTCCTCCCACGGAGTGTCAGTGATTGTCATAAAAAATCCTTATATCCCCATAGATAGGATGGCAGAAAGGAGATAAATAGAAATAAACTTTCATCAACAAACTGTGCCAAGTGTTCCAATAATGAACCACACAGAGTTACAATCAGTCTCCAGGGGGATGAATGTGGGATTTGTGTGTCTTGGGTAGAAAATAAATGGTAGGTATAGTGTAAAAGGAGGGAACAAGGAATTTAACCAAATCATCCTCAATTAGACCTTTCTCTGCCCATCTAGCACATAAGGATGTAAGTTCAAGATGTATTTCCGGAAATTGATTTTTGGTCAGCACAGCATAGCACAAATGGTCACGTAGTTGCCGATTCGCTTCATTCACATAGTTGACCCTGTCTTGGATAACAATGTTAGAGCCTTTGTCGGCCGGTTTAATGACAATGTTAGATACATTTTGTAATTCCTCAATGGCAGAACGTTCTGTAGCAGTAAGATTATGTTTGATGTTCATCGTTTTTTTCCATAGCTTTCGCAAGTCATTGACACAAAGATCATAGAAGGCATCAATACAGCCTTCCACAGAGAACTGCAGATGAAATCTGGATTTATTTTTAAGTTTCGAACATACATCCCAATTGGGGTCAATATCAAAGTCAGTAGGATCAAAGTTAGAAGGTTCAAACAGGTCATCATCCAGACAGGCCAACTAAACCAGCGAAGGAATATCGGAAATGAGAAGATCAGTGCGCCCAGTTCTTGGAACAGAAGGTTAGGCCGCTGTGGGGTTAATGGAAAAGAACTTTTTTAGTCTAATCTTACGAAGGAATTTGTCTAGGTCAAGACGCGCTTGGACATAGTCAAAAGACATAGTTGGGCAGAAGTTAAGGCCTTATAAAAGAAGAGAAAGCTGAGGCCTTGTTAACACATGGGGAGACAAATTGATGATTTGACACAGCTTCATGGCGTCTGTTTTTAATGTTTGACTCCAGAGTGCATTAGCCTGCTCTGTTGCTGCACCTTTGAGCCGTTTCCCACGTCGGCCTCGGCGGACTTTTGTTTGCCTGTGATTTGTGCTCTCCTCCTCTTTCCTTGCCGCGACCCCTGCCTCGTTTTTGATTTCTCCCATCCTGGCACAGCAGTTGCATTTCTTCTATAAAATTCGACCTCACTGAGGGTTCATCGTTATCAGAAGCTGAGACGTCTGATTCTGAAGAGGTTGCGCCCAGGTCCCCAGACAAGATTGAAGCTGGCTGTGTTATGGGAGTTTTTCGCAGGCATTCAAAACGTCTGGCAAAAGTGAAGACTTGTCCTTCCTCATAGTCTGCTTTGTCCCTGATAAACTTCCTATGCTTGCGCTGTTTGATTTCATCTTCATACACAAGTATACCTTCTTCTATTTTGATGTGTAATTGTTTACCCTCTTCTGTACTTCATATCTTAATTAAGTCAGCCTCTGCCTTTTCCAATTGTTGAAGTGCCAACGCTCTGTCCAATTTGGCATATTTAACCAAAATAGTCAGAAATTGCACAGAACATCCCTTACTAGCTTGTCCCCATTCTTCAAGCATGTGCTGATCTTGATCCTCGAATGAAGGCATCGTCATTATGCGCAAACCACGTGGTACACAACCAAGTTCTAGATAGTTCTGTAATGAATGTTCCTCCCACCATTTTGAGATTTCCTTTTTTTTTCAAAGCTTTTCAATCTCCTTAAGCAAAGTCACCTCTTTGCTAATATTGGTATCACTTTTATAGCCCCACTAGTAGGCAAAGCCACAGGTATCTCTTGCTGTTCACTAAAAAGGTCCTTAGCCTGAAGTAGGCGAGCTGCCACCCAGGCGTCCTGTATGTTGTGAATGCTGCTATCAAAAAATCTAATGAAATACAGGGTGCTATGGAGTAGCCACGCGCAGTGTGCCAGTCTATCGGAAAGCAATATAGATAGGCAACAAGGGAAAGAGCCGGTGCGGAATGAATGCAATACACAGTACTATTCAATAGAAGGCGAAGAGAAAAACAGGTACTGGAAACACACTTACTGTAGGGCTGGGATCCGTGCGTTCTCCAGCACACATCACACAGTCTGCAGGAAAGGGCAATCCGACCCCAATTCTCTTGTGGGTGCTGCATTTCAAATCCTGTGTACAGAAAATCTGTCACCAGCGGCAGCAGATCCACTCAAAAAGCAAATATGAGCGGGAATATGCCATATGAGAGATCCAGGTGCTGGTTTAAAACATGGAACGCTCCATGTGACAATATCAACAAAAAAGAGGAAAGCAAAACCGCACTCCCGGCGTGGCAAACGGACATCTCCACAGCAAGCCCTGAAAAAATTAGGAACTCACATGGTAATACACACAAGTTTATTTCTTACAAGAAAAAGATGATAGCAGCAAAAAACAGGTAGTAGGCCATGACCCCAAGATTCTGGACAATGGTCACATTCACTATAGTAATATGTGTATAGTATTTATAAGTACTGACGGGGGAGTATACTGTATTAACAATATAGTGGGATGATATAATTGAAGTTTACATTGTATTTATGATTGCAGTGAAATTGAGGATAGTGGTGATGGAATGTGTAGGGGACGAAAAAAGGAAATATAACATTAGATACTTATTTGCATATGGAAATAAAGTTGGCATCTTTGGTTCAACACAGTGGTTTAAAACATTATTTGCATTCAATTGTACATATACATTTACTTTGTAGACCCTCATAAACAGTACATTTTAAGTACCATGTTTGGTACTTACAGTGTACATGATACATGGTATAACATTAGTTACTTACTTTTAAATCTTTATTCAACATTAAGTCATCAGGTTACATATATCAAATATAAAATATGTTAAACTCACAGTTATCACGAATACACAAAGTTAATAACACAGATAAAAGATATAAAAACAAAACTAATACAGGTCTGTGATAAAAAATCTTCCACGGATTCGCCATATTGCCACAGATAACATAGCAAGATGGCAATTAACAGGCCCAAGAGGATTACTGGAGCAGCAGGAGAGCTACACTCGCCGCCTGTTGCCCAGTTGAAGTGCTGCCATTTTTCTCCTCAAGATCCATGCTCTATGCAAAAAAGCAGACCACAGCACCCACAATTGGGGGGAAATTAATTAGACAAGAAATTTCACGCACTGGAGGACGGATCTCAGATATACGGATCTTAACCACTGGAATGATTTACAAAATAACATGAAATGTCATATTGACTCCTTGGGGGCATCACAGAGTGGGCATCTGGCAGAGCCAAGAAAGCGCTGGTAGGCAATGTACCTAATTAGTATGTGTTATACTTTTGTTGTAGTGACTTGAAATAATCATTGGGAAAGAAAATCCATAGTGGATACGAAAGAAAATGACTACATTTTAAAGAATATACATGTTACAGAGTACATGTGTTTGGTAGCATACATATACTACAGGTAGTGGCCCTGTAGTTATGGTTAAGTTGCTGAACTCATAATAAAAAGAGCACTTTTTGGGCGGCCTATAACTTTTCCCCCCTGGACAAATCCTCACCAAGCATTGCAAAAAAAGTATATTGCCCCCTCAGAATAATTCTGTAAGGTTTGGAGCAGTTTTGTCCAGGGTGGGCAAAGTTATAGGGGGATCCCAAAATGTGTGGGAAACCTCATAGACGCAATGGAAAGAAAATGTGCTTGTGTGTACAGCCCAAACCACTGGATGGATTGTTACGAAATTGTACGGAGCGGCAGCTTGGTTCCAAAAGCGTGCTTTTGAAATTTGGTGTAAATCTGTCCAGTAGTTTAAAAAAAATGGCCAAAAAGTAGGTCAACAAAAATTAGTGATATCTGGGTCTGGTCTGTGGACTCATTTCCTGATTCGGGGTCTGCGGATGCCTCTTGATCAATCAGGGTCCGGTGTGATATCCGTGTACATCGTACGCGCCTGCTGATTAGATAGTGAAAAACGTGAGCTGCGTCATATTTTTGGAAACGGTTTTGATGTTGGATCCGCGGACAACCGCCGTTGTCCGCAGATATTGCAGTGAGGAAAAAGTGGGGAAAATACATTTGGGTTATTTGGTGGCCAAAAGAGTGTCTGGAAAAGGTGGGGGAGTGGAATAAAGTTGAAATGGAGATGTTTTTATAGGTGAAAAAGGGTCTGCAGGTGCTGCCGAGTTCGCAGTTACTTTTACTGTCCGCGGACACCATTTGGTTTGCAGGGAGTTTAGGATGAGTCTTATTATTTGAAGGTGTATTGTATGTACTGGTTATATGGTTTAATTTTATTGTGGTGGCCACATACAATATAGTAATATGTGTATAGTAATTATAGTATTTGTAATATGGTGCAATGATATAATTGAAGTGTATATGGTATTTATGATTGGTACAACGTCCTTTCATCGCGAGATAAAATTTCACTGTTTTTTTTGCTGTGGTTTTCATAACGAAAAAAATCATCAACATTTTTAGGGGGGGTTAGAAAAACATATACATGGGGTGTGGTTGTTCGGGAATAGATACAAATGAAATGGGATGGGAGACTGGGGCTGGTTTTTGAAGATAAATAGCAGTTGTGCTAACATTCTTCCAAGCATGGGCTCTATCCTGGAATGCAGATGGAAAATTTGTAAGAATAGCTCTAGGAGCCGTGCAAGGGTACGTTTTCATCTTGAAACTTCCTAAATCAGCTGAAAATACACACTCAAACTGTTTGCAAAGCACAGACCCATTTTCAAAGCGCAGATTCATAATGCTGCGTGCGCAAGTAATCCATTGACAACGTCCAGAAAGTCTGTGATGACGTCGAATGTCGTCGAATGTCGGTGAACAAAAAAACAGTGCAAAAAGTTGCTGAAAGTTCATAGAAGTGTTAAAAATGTTGCTAGGAAGTGGGGAATGGCACAATTTTAAGGTGAAACTTTCTATATCATCCGAAAATGCTGCTATATTGGGTGTAAGTATGATATTAGGACCCTTGTAGCAAATTAGGGTACACTTCTTCAAGGGACGTTATGGTTAAGTTGCACTAGTAAAAACCTATGAAATTCAATTAAAACACATTGTTAAAGGAACGTTATGGTTACAAGTAAAACTGGGAACCTCCATAAATTCGCCACCTATGTTAAGCTAAGCAACCATAACTCGCGCCACCACCATGTACTGCTAACACTAACACCCAGGACATCAAAGATGACATAAAAAATGTCATTGACATTGAATTTCATCAGTTTTTATTAGTGCAACTGAACCATAATGTTTTTTTTTGCTGAATATATATATTCACTAACAAAAACATTGTTAAAGGGACGTTATGGTTAGGTTGCACTACTACAAACCTATCCCTTTTACTGAAAAAACTATGCTAAAGGAAGGGTCTGGTTACAGTGGCCTACTAAAAACCTATCAAATTCAGTGAAAAAACATTGGTGAAGGGACGTTATGCTTCAGTTGCCCTAAGAACAACCTAGCAACTTCAGTGCAAAAACCTTTGTTACAGGAACATTACAGTTACTTTCACTAACAACAACCTAGCCATACTATGATTACAAGTAAAACCAAAAAAAAAAACGAAGTTCGCTAGTTATGGTAAGCTAAGCAACCATAACTCATGCCACCACTGTGCACTGCTAAGACTAACATCCATGACATCAAAGATGACATCACAAATGTCATTGATGACAGGAGATCGGAAACAGAGGCATGACCTGGGCAAGTGGATCCTTCATCGCAAACAGCACAGAAACTTGTGTAACATGCTGTGCAATTTTCCCTCTACAATGAAGAACAATAATGTCGGCATGATCGCACGTCACCAAAGTGTCACACAGACAAACCAAAATCAGTCACTTCATTGTAGGTACTCCACAGCAGTACTCATCCAAGTGAAAGAATCCAAAATGTGCAGCCACTGCAAAGTGTTTTCCATTCACTTTCAGTCAATGTATTTAGAACTCCCCCAAAAACTGTACCCTGTGGCTCATGAAACACACAGCCATAACCGCACCCTCTGCATTTCTGTCGACAAATACACTGTGTACCACAGTCATACAAATCACACCCAGAAACCTCATTGACCAATCCCGTAGCCTCTACAGGCCCATTTCTATGGCTGTCATCTGCAAAAGGGGCGTATGTAACACATGCAACCCTGCAACTATCGCTATGTCCGCTGACTTTTCGTGTTGTGTACGCACAGGAGTGGGGGAATACATTTCAACCAGGGTAGGGGACGCCGTTAGTTGTGGCGGCTCTGAAACACCTTTTTTTGAGGTTTTTATTAGTATTTTTGTGTTTTGTAGGTCAGCTCACATTCTTACAATAGGATCTTCAATGCAGCCTGTAGAGTGTGAAATAAAATATCATTGCCACTGGTTGACAAAGACATGCCATTTGCTTTGAAAAGGTGTATATATTGAGAACCAATGTTCTCATTCTCACAGGAGAACATCCCAGCAGCACTCAGGAAGTCACACATGCTTCTGTTGATGAGACCCCTTACGACCTCTGACTGGCGACAGGAATCATTGGAATAGTCCCATACTATTCTCAGTGGTATACATTAGAAAAGCACCATGGCAGTGGGAATAATGCGCTTCACTGCTTTTATCAACTTCTACAGTTGACGGTACACACGGGAACAAGCCATGGGACCCAAATGCAACGCTCCATAGTGCACGACTACACCATGTACAGTTGGGAAAGTGGCAACTCATTGACATTCTGCAAGGAGACAGCCAAAACTGCACAAACCGACACAGCACCACAAAGCCTCTACTCCCTCCAAATCGAAATTGCCATAAAAGCCTTTTTCCACGGCATACTGCAACAGATCTTCCACAAAGGTATCACCAACTATCAAAACAGTGTGTCTCTCCATCTCTGCCTGCCACCCTCACTACACAGAGTAAGAAAAAAAAATGTTGCCGCCCTTTCCCGTGACGCACACCCTGAGCACCTGATAGGACAATTCACACAGTCCCATTTCCATTGGCCAGCATGGTGAGAGGCGCAGAATGTGTCACGTGCACTTCCCCAAGTATCATGCGGGCCGTACAGCAGCAGCAGTCCTCCTTCACTTTCCACAATTTTTTCCATTGCTACCTAATTGGGTATTGTGAAATAGTCACATGCATCCACCAATGGCATTCGAGATGTTAGCATCTAATACTGTCACTTCTGTACAACACTGCATATGTACCGTTGCACATTGAGCCTCCAAGTATCGTGTCATTGGAAAACACGTCCAGTGGAAAGTTCAGTAAAAGAATACATGATTTGTGCATCAACATTCATCTACATGAGCACCATAACCACAAAGTGGAGGTATGAAAACTGTTTCTGCAGAATGTTTACAACTCTGTCATAAGTGCCTGTGGGCACAGTATCTGCCAGTGAGCGTCCATTACATTCTTAAAAAGGTTACTGTTTTTTTCTCCCATCCGCTATCGTCAAGTGGCACTTGAATTGTATATGCTTGCAACATTTCCATTTACCCGTATCACCCATTGTAATATTGAAACAGAAACTTCTTCTTTCCTTCTGACAAAACTACGATTTTGTTTCACCACTAAATAAAACGGCATTGCCAATGATGGTAAAAAAAATGCCACTTTCATGGAACCAGTACAATTTTCGCTCATTAATGAAACATCCCAGCAGTGGACATAAATTGACACAAGCTTCTGTTAATGAAACACCTTCCGATCTCTGGCTGGGGACAAAAAACACCGGCATGATCCCATGCTCCTCTTGGTGGTATGCTTAAGAAAACCACCTTGGCAGTGGGAAAAATCTGCATCACTTCTTCCAACAACTTCTTTAGGCGACAGAGCAAACGTCCACACGACATGTACCCCAAATGTACAGCTCCATAATGCAGTACGACAACATCAACAGTACCGAGAAAGGCCACACATCTGCAAAGGTCAACCATACCGCCGAAACTGCCATCATAGACAATGCCCCAGAAAGCCTCCACTCCTTCAATGCAAAATTAGCAGCCATGCCTCTTTGTGAAGCATACATCTACAGATCTTGCACAAAGGTATCACCCACTATTAGGACTCTGCGCCTCTCCATCGCTGCCTGCCACCCTCACTGCTGAGACTGAAGGGGAAAAATAGTACCAGGCCTTCCTGTGAGCCACACCCTCAACACCTGATTGGCTAATTCCCACAGTTCCACTTCCATGCCCACCATGCTTAAAAGGGCAGGATGTGGCGCGTGCGCTTTCTCAGCTACAGTGAGGGCCGCGCCCCAGTAAAGCATGGACAGTCCTTCTTCCCTTTCGACTCCAGCCATACATCTAAGGTGCTAGGCCCTCACCACAGACAACACACCATAGTACACCTTATGTTTAAATGCTCATGTCATGTGCAAATCACTCCCCATCTGCAATTGAGCCTACCAGCTTTCACCCTCGCCACATGTTTGCATGCATGGCTGCATAACATTGCGTTGAATGTGCTGAACGGTATGTAGGTGCTGGTGTACATTGGCCATATTTTACATGTGTGGTGCTGAGCACTTCCTTTCCTACCACAATATCTTACAGCACTTCGTAAAGCAAGGGTTGTATAAGGGCACAAACACAGCACATGGAAATGGTCACATGTGGCTCCCTATTGTGCAACCGGTGCAATGATGTACACAATATGCTAATCTATGAATAGCAGCTCACTTCTGCTGTTCAACCAAGTCTACAATGTCCTCCACAACCATTGTGTAAAAGTCACCAACTTCAAATACATGCAGTGTTACAACCTGCATTGTGTTGTGGTGGCTCTGATGAAGGGCTAGGCTGTTGGGTGCATGGCCTACGTCGTACGGTCTTTGGCAATGCATCCAACAGTCTAGGCTTTGGCCACCCCACCACAACATAACAGAGCCATGCAGGCAAACATGTAGCCCGCTTCCATAATTCACAAAGGCAACATAGGCACCAGCACTTCTACCCAACCACCGCCCCATAATGCAGCGATGCATGCTAACATGTTCCAGTTACCATAATCCACACACATACCACATTGGTTAGCACCCCAACCCACTTCCATGCACAAAGCATTCTATTACTGCCAACCAAACAACACATTCTTGACAACATTGGTCCTGCTCCCAACACTCTAGTAAGTGCATAGAACGAACAGTGCACAGTGCACGACAACACTTACTAATCTGCGCAATGCAGACTACTGAAGCACATATAAGAACCAGTTCAACCGTACCTCTTCTATATGGACACTAATCCAACACTGCAACCTGGAACACCACTGTGCACTGCGGCATCTCCACCCATGCCGCCACAACTGTAACAAGTAACTGCATCCAAGCAATAGTGCAGAGTGCAGTACAACACTTAATAATGTGCTCAATGCAAACTACCCAAGCACATATTGCATCCACTCCAACCATACCTTCGTCCATATGGAGAGTATTCCAACACTGCACCCAATAGACAAGCTGCAGCACTGCCCACTGCAGCATCTGCAGCCATGCACCGACAACTGTAAGATGCTCTAACAATCACCACACCCATGGAACCAACATGTATGCAATGTATCCAAATCTCACACACAAAGCAACAATGCCAAACCTACTTGCAACCAGTTCACATACTTGTCGGTGCAAGGGCTCCAGCCGTGCATGCAACGCAACATTTGAAGGGTCTTATAAAGTGCAAACCCTGGCAAACGCAAATGGTCACATGTGCCTCCCTAATGTGCCACACATGCAATGATCTGCGCCATAGGCTAGTTGTGGTGGGAGTGGTGAAGACTTAGGCCTAGACTGTTGGGTGCATGGCCTACGGCCTACAACTTTCTGCCATGCGCCCAACAGTCTAGGCTTTGGCCACACCCACCACAACATAACAGAGCCATGCAGGCGACCATGTAGCCATGTGCTAGAATTCACAAAGGCAACACATCTTCATCCATGCACCGACAACTGTTAGATGTTCTAACAATCACCACACCCATGTAACCAACATTGTATGCAATGTAGGCAAACCACTCACACAAAGCAACAATGTCAAACCTACTTGCAACCAGTCGACATACTTGTCGGTGCAAGGGCTCCAAGCGTGCATGCAATGCAACATTTGAAGGGTCTTATAAAGTGCAAACACTGGCAAACGCAAATGGTCACTTGTGCCTCCCTAATGTGCAACACGTGCAATGACCTACACCATAGGCTAATGTACGAATAGCAACTCCATTTTGCTGTTCTAGCAATTGGACAATGTCCTCCACAAGCATTTTGTAAAGGTTCTAATGAGATATATCAGATGAAGCACATCTCACTCCCTGTCACCACCTTAGCCCCAGGCCAAGGAACTCGGGCTCCCTGGCCCACGCCACAGTATTTTAACAAGGCTCGAAGGGCCCAATTCTGCCCCTTGGTGACAGGGAGTGATAAGTGCTTCATCTGATATATCTCATTAGAAGAAGATGGTGGTGTGCCAGCAGTATCCGTGCATACTATGCCAATTCGCGGTTACCTCACCAGGCAACAACCTTGTGTGGTGATTGCAGGCAGCCTTCGTTATGGCATGACAGCTCCAGCTGCGATCTCTTTCTGTGATGATTGGTGGCAGGCTGAATTGCAGAAGGGGAGTGCAATCCACATGGCAACAGCATTAAAACATAGAATGTACTATGGTTTGTCGTGTGTGGTTAGTCCATAGCCCCTTTGACGCATGGCTGGAGTCCTTGCACAGAAAAATACACCCACTGGTTGAATATGTATATCCACTGGTTGCAAGTAGGTGTGACATTGTTGGTTTGTGTGTGTGATTCAGGTGCCCTGGAGTCAATCCTGGCGCCGTTGGCATCAGACTCACATGGCAGGTGTGGACTCCAATGGGCAATAAACTAACATGGCTGCCCCCACTAGGATCAATGGGGAACTGCAACAAGCAGTCTAGCATCCAGGGCGGGGCCCGCCCTGAAGGCACCTGGCATACCTGCTGGGTATTTAAACCACACACGACCCGAGACACGCGCTTCGTGTTATTCTGCTCTTGCAGCGTGACGTTCACCGGGTCCTGCTCAGCATTTTGGCCTACACGAGCGAGAGAAGAAGAACATCCTTACCTGCCTAGTCTCCAGCTCCGCCATCCATCCGGAGTCTTCCTGGACCTTCGCTACCTATCTCCAGCAACATCCCTGGGAAGAAGGACGAGAATAAGACATTAATTAAGCTTACTTACCAAGTTCTCCTGGAAGTCCACCGCCACTCGAACATGGTCCATCCGGCGTCAGGTTTCTTCGATCACCATCTTCCAGGATTCCTCCCGTAACCTGCAAGGAACAACAGCACAGGTTAGCCAACTTTCAAGGACGATCTTAGCGACGCGCGTTGCACTCCTTGCCTTCTCGAGCTCAGCCTCCTGCATCTGCTCAACTTCTCCATCATCCCTTCGGCATCTGCAAGAAAGAAGGTGAAGGTTATCCGGGGGATCTACAAATACAGACATTCATTCTTAATACGAAAGACTTACCTCAAAAGTGGAGTCGCAGCCGGTTTGGACTCCAGGCACACGCCAGTGAAGTAACTCGGCGGTGCGGTGCCCAGCGACGACGCGCCCCTGCCCAGCACGGCAAGAACGGAGAGCACACCTTACCGAAAACCAAGGTGAGAAAAGTCCCAAGGGGAACCGCAAGGGGAGCATGGGGAGGTGGGCCTTGAGGGAGAGTGTAGTAGCTAAAACCCACCTCCTGCCTTCTAGAACTGTCCCTTGGCAGCACGAATCCCGGAGAAGGTGCAGTGTTTCCAGAAGCGTCCAGACCTGTCGAACGGTGTCCGTGTGGATACAAGGTGAGCGTTACACTCCCCCACCCTTTCCATCCCTTCTTCCCACCTCCAGATGCCAGAAAGTATGTTTTCCAAGCCCTTTCAGCGCCACATTGTCCTTGGACACAACATGCCAGTGGTATGGAAAACCTATGACGCACATCACGTCACTGCACACTGCAGTGCAATCAAATTTTTGATCGTGCAGCGACCATGGAAATGGGACACCGGAGCGGAGCCAGATATGACTAACTTTATTGGGCACACTGGTACGTAGAAGAGCCCCAGCCATGCACACAATGCTGTAAGGGCTTTGCAGACACACCACAACACTCTCCTCCGATACACCATGGCAACGTTTGCCAAAAACTTTGACACACAGCACGCTTCCCTCCAGCCAACCACCGGCCGTGTCCAAAGTTCGCCGACAGCATGGCGTACTGCAAGCCAATGAGACTTCTGTCCGCGGAGCGAACAGCGAAGTGGGTACACAGTGCAGAGCCAGATATCACAAATTTTTTTAGATGTACATTTCAGTTCTTTTCACCAAAAGTACTGATCAGATTTCCACCAAACGTGCAAAAGCACGCTTTCTGACCCAAGCCCCCGCTCCTGCCGCAGATTTGGAGAACGTCTGGCCTGTGGCCGGGCGCAAAGTTTTTCCCCATTCAGTCTATGGAGAAAAAAAATATTTGGGACCCCTTATACCTATGCCCCCCTGTATAAAACCTCACCAAACTTAACGAAAAAATTCAGAGTGGCCGATATACTTTTTTTTGCAAAGTTTGGTGAGGATTCCTATAGGGGGAGCGAAGTTATAAGCCGCAGAAAAATTGGTCTTCCTATGAGTTTAGCAACCTAACCATAACTACACGGCCGCTACCACAGGCCGTGTAATAACATATTTTTATTTTATTTACTTAGCATTTTTAAAGTGCTCACACAGCCCACGGGCATCGAGGCGCATGTTACAGGAATTGTTTGATTTTTAGTTGTGCAATTGTTTTTTTTTGGTCTTAGTTGCGTATTTATAACACGCTTAAACACCCAGAGGTTTCAAGGCGCGGACCCGGGGATTGAACCTGTGTGGCTTTGTGTTGTCTTGCTTCCAAGGAGCACAAGTTGCTGCTGAGCTATCTGTTACGCTCACTAGGTATCCACGGGGACGCTACGCAGCCCTGGTTGGATGTTATGTGCCTTGAGCCCCCTTCCCGATCCCTGATTAGTGCCTCTGACGGAAGTTTAACCTGAAATACAGGAGGGCTGGATTCAAGACTTGGCTGTATTCGGTAGGGTGTCTTCCCACCTCCCTTGGATTCAAAACATTCCCTTGGCCCTCTCCTCACCTTAATTCTTTAGAAGGTGTGCTCTCCGTCCTGCTTTTTGTGGCAGGGGTGCGTAGTCTCGTGTAGGCGTGAGCGACCAAGTTGCTTCACTGGTGTAAGCCCCTTTTGATTGTCTTTAAGGTAGGTCTTGCTGCTTTACAGTCTTAGGGGGTCATTCCGAGGTTGGTGCTAAGGGAAAAACAATGCCGGTAAAGGATTACCGGCATTGCTTACCGCTACGGGCTATTCTGACCAGCCAGACCGCTATTAGCGGCATCGTAAAGTACGGTGCCTCTAATAGTGGCATGAGCGCGGGCACGCAAGCCATCATGCCGGCAATAGCGGCCCGCCGTAAAGTGGAGGATATCAAAAGTGAAGCGGACATGCAAATAACGGCATCATGAAAGCGTTAAAAGTGGTTACCGGCATGCCTTAAATACCGGCAACTCCGACCTACCGTAAAATGCCTTGAGCAGTGTTCCCAACTGCCGCAGGTGCACACAATCAGTACAGGTGGAGGCAATGGAGTCTGCCCAGTACAAAAGGAGCACACCCACACACAACACCCCCACCCACACCAAGATGATTCCTATAGTAGTAGCATTACTGGAGCTGGAGGACATGCTTGCATTGCCACAACATCAACAACAACAACAGCCGGCACCACAGAGGAGATGCAGGAGGAGAAGGAGGGTAAGACAGGCCCAGCATGCCCCACCAGTGCAGCCACCGTTAGCACGCAGGCAGCCCCCAATCCCTCGCATCAGAGCCAGTCCTTTCAACCTAACCCCTGAGCAGATCCACACTCTGTACCGTCTCGGACCGGGACACCATCACCCCCATTGTGGACATGATACACAACGACATTGTCAGTCTCATTGAAATACGCACCGCCATCCCCCCTCTACTGAAGGTAGTGTCTGTGCTCCACTTCCTTGCCACAGGCACCTACCAGCACACAGTGGGGCACCTGCATGGCATATCACAACCCTTATCTTCTCGGATTCTGAACCAAGTGCTGGATGCCCTCCTCAAGCACACAAGGGACTACATATTCCTAGCACGGACTCCCCAGGAGATATTTGATACAAAAGTTGGCTTCCATGCACAGGCAGGCATGCCAAATTGTGTAGGTGCCCTCGACTGCACCCACGTGGATTTGGTGGTCCCGCATGCCATGGAGGTGGTGTACCGCAACCGCAAGCAACACCACTCCATCAATGTGCAGATGGTATGCGACGCCAGCAAGATCATCACACATTGTTGTGCCCGATATCCCAGATCAACTCATGACTCTATGGTCGATGCGGAACTCCACGCTACCACGCTTCATGGAGCGACATGCTGGACGATGTGCCTGGCTTCTTTTTAAGTTGCAGGACTGGCACATGGCATTGAAATGGGGGGAGAGATGCACACACCACCATGCTGCCAATGTTGATGTGACTGCACAATGTGCACATCACTGAACACTGTGCCCCAAAGCATCACAAACGGTATATGACACCCAAATCCCATAGGAATGACGTAAAGTGGACACCTATCACTACATGACTAACAGGAAACCACCCCACATCCCACAACACGTGCACCACTGATATGCGCCCCTCACCCCCCGTAACGCCATCCAGCACCATGCAGTGCACATTCACTATGTTGCCGTCTCAAGCAAATCACCACACAGGACAAGCATCCCTGGGAGTGCATTGAACTGAACCAACTAGGGAATCCACTGTCTGTCACAGGGCCGCCACACCCACAGGAGGGCTGCATGTCACCATGGGAATGAACAGCGCTGATTGCCCAATATTGCACAGACTAATGCCAACGCTCCCTCTAAGTAAATCTCACAGAACACAACACATTACAAAGTTGACACAAACACAGCTGTATGCGTACACGATGCATGTGCAACAAAACATCAGTGCACACCATGTATCATCCTGAAGATGCAACCCACACCATTATTGCATGGCCCGGACACATTGAGGGACTGAAGATGGCGTAAATACTTCCCGGGAGATGTGCATGTGGCCAACGATAATCTGCAGGCATGTGTGACCAGTACAGCTGTCCATCATGAATCGCCTAACATTTACCCTTCATTGCCTCTCATGCAGGTGATAGTGGCTATCCCTTGAAGCCGTGGCTCCTCGCCGCTGTCCGAAACCCACAGAACCGGCACGAGGAGGACTACAATCGTTCCCATACCCGTACCCGTGTGGTCATCGAGCAGACATTTGGTCTGTTGAAGGCACGATTTCGCTGCCTCAGCCGGTCGGGTGGGGCACTCCTCTACAGGCATGAGAAGGTGGCCAAGATCATCATGACATGTGTCATGCTGCACAATATGTGTATCTGCTGGAACGTGGCCCTGCCCCCTGACATTGAACTGCTACCACCTGATGATGATGAAGGGGATGAAGACGATGTGGCTGGGCATCATCTTGGTGCCGATGCACAGGAGGGACGTGCTGTGCGCCAGTCACTGATAGCACAATATTTCTGACACACATGGCAGCAGAGGGTGACATGATAGTTGGACAGAGGGCACTGGGTGTGGGGGTACATGTACACTATGCACTGTATATGAATAAATGACACATGCGCAATGATGAATGTCCACTCTGGTCTTGATTTTCACACAACGGGTGTATTAAATATAACAATGATAACAAAAGTGCAAAATCCCTCCACCACCCTCTTCCGAATCCCCCTCCCCCTCCCACAACTCCCACACACACCCTGATCCCGCCACCCCCTCCAACCACAATGCCCCCACACACCCTCACCTCCCTGCCCCTCCCCCAACAACTCCCCCACACATGTCCCATCGAGTCACCAATGCCTACATGAGGCTGCCCTGATTATCAATTGGCACTCCCTCGTCCAGATGGCTGCATGTCTTGCCGGCACAGGGTACGTGCTGACCTGTGGAGCGGGCTTGTTTGGGTCGAACTAGATGATGAAGGTGTGGCCGCCTGCTGGGATTGGATAGCCGGATGCCCTGCCTCCATTGCATCCGCTATGCTGCCTAAGACCTGGCGGAGGGCCGAGACCTCCTCGCAGAGGCGGCTGGTGTTATCTGCAATGGATTTGGCCATGGAGGCGGTGCTCTCCGTGATTGATCTGCCTAGAGAGGCGAAGTTCTCACGCCACTCCTGTCTGGCCAGTCTGTTGTCCTCGAGAAACTGCCGCACAAGGGTAGTTAGCTGTTCTGACTGCTGCGTCCCTGCGGGTGCACCTGTGGAGGTTGATGCTCCATAGCTGTCCTGCTCAGCCTCCACACTTGGCAAAATGGGACTGATGTTCCCTTCCATCTGCTCCTGACCAGACTGCTCCGGGGTGGCGGCGTGGTCACTTTCGAGGGACGATATTTGGGGGATGCCGGTGGACTGGGCGTACGGACCACTTCCAAATCATCGTCCTCAACGGGCACCCAGATGTCATCCTGCGGGTCCTCCACAGCCAGGGGTGCTGTGGCTGCCACCTCCCCAGCCAAACTGGACTCCTCTGAATGTGGTGCCTCGCCTGATTCCTCAGGATGGCCAATGGGTGGTGGTGGTGCTTCGCCCTCTACGGGCCTTGGTGGCACCGGTGTAATGGCTACCTGGGGTGTCTTGCCTGTTGGTGCACGGCGGCCCCTGGGTTGTCCCCTCGAGGTCGAAGGGCAGTCTGTGTCATCCCGGGACCTCTTCCAGGGTGTGGTCTTGGCGGGGGTTGCGTCCTGCCCATCGCTGTCATGGTCAGAGCCTGTGGGGGTCGAAGAGAGGGACGGCATGAGTGATGTTTTGATAGGCATCATAAATACATCTGGACAATTGATCATCCACACAATTGGGGGTAATAGGCATTTGTGGTTGGATGAGCAAGTTCTTTGATACATGGGTGGGTTATGCAGGCATACGTCGGCATCACTCATGTTGGCCAAGAGCTATGCTATCTGACATGCACATTATTTGGGGCCTGCCCGCTATGTAACTCATGCCATTTACATTTTTGTGTGGTATGTGTCAGGTACGGCATTGCCTTGCAGCAGGCATCTGCATGTGTGTGTGATGCGTCCGCCTACTTTGCTAGGAGTGTGTGTGTGTTGTACCATGGCTTGACTCTTTGGACTGACATATTGGCCGACTTTCATCAGACTCGGCATTACAATGTTTAGTTAGGACACTCACCTCCATCACCCGATGTTGTGGCGCCACACTCCATCTCGCCAACACCTTCGATCCCCTCCATCCTGCTCATGCTGGCGCAGATGTCCTCCCATGGGGTGAGCTTGATTGGTGAGCTGGGACCTCCTCCAGTTCCCATTGCCTGGCTCCTGTTCACTGAGAGAATATTTCGAACTCTAAGTCGCAGGTCGTCCCAGCACTTACGGCAGTCTTTGATTGTGCGTGGGGTGTTCCCAACAGCATTGACCTTCTGAGCAACAAGTGCCCAGATCTCCTTTTTTTTAAAGTATTTCCTCCTTCTTCATGTTTTTTGAGAAAACTATCCCAGCATGTTTCTGCAGTATGTCAACCAGCATCTGCAGTTCATCCTCATTAAATCTCTCCTTCCGCAGGCGGGCAGCTCCCTTCTTCAGGGCCTTGGGCATAGTGGTGTGATAGTAGGATGTTTTCACGACAACAGCAGAGTCGAACCGGTCCTGTGTGGTGAGGATAGCAATGGATTATGTTTTTAAAGATGGCCGCCGCGCTCCTTCCCGTTCCTTTGCGATGACACTACTTCCGGTTCTGCTTATTAGCGGTGACCGTTATTAGCGGTCATCGCTAATAACGGTCACTGCTAATGCCGCATTGGACATTGTCGGTAGTGGTATCTGCGCTATGCTTGATACTGCTAAGGGCATTTAAGGTGCCTTTAAAGGCATGGCGGTAATGACCTTACCAGCATGGCGCAAATCTCGTGCCGGCGAAGTCGTAATAGTCCTCTATTAGCGGACTGATGAATGCCTGGACACGCTATTTACGCCATGCCGGTAAGGACCGTTACTTACTTCCAACCTTGGAATGACCCCCTTTGTATCCAATTTTGTTCTTTCCTTCCTTCCTCCTTGTTATTAATGTCTTATTCCTTCTCTTTTAGGTGTGCAAGAGATTCTGGCCTTTTTCGTGCGGGTTGGAGTTAAGCACGTGTCGGTAAATGAAGGCGCGGTGTGCGCAAAGCTGTTCGGTAAGTAATGCGCGATACGCGGCACTGTTTTGCCTTGTATATGCTAACCTGGGTCTTTCCCCTTCCTTCGTAGGTCGCGGTACTCTTCGCCGGTTGTAGTGATGTTCCGGGGCGATGCTGACCAAGAGGCGACTCACCAGGTATGAATCTTGTGGTTTTAGCTGTTCGCGTGGATTGGATTCGTGAGTATGCACTCACTAATGCTGTTCTTCTCTCTCCTTTTCAGGTTTCAGCGCTCCGGGAAGCATGCGGTGCCCTGAAGATGGAGTTCGCTGGATCGATTGTCTCCGGGTAAACAGAATCAGGAGCTGACGATGGGCTGAAGACAGGATGCTACTCGCAGGTAAGATTCCAATAACGATGTTCTTTATCTCCCTGCAGGCACGTGGTTCCAAGAATAGCTGGATCCAAAGAATGCTGGAGGTCCGACTGAACACGTTGAGCGTTACGCTGCAAACAGCAAAGAATAACGCGAAGCGGGTTCTGCTGTTTGGGTGTGGCTTAAATAGTCTTTAGGAAAGTAGTCCAGGTAAAGTAGTCCCAGGCCAACCACACCCTAAACACTAGACCGGATAGCTCAGTTCTTGGTAACTGAGCTATGTGAGTACCTCCATGTTGACTGCAGCCCCAAAGAAAGTAGTCCAAGTTAAATAGTCCCAACTTAAAGGTGCTCTTCATAACGACTATGAGCCTGGTACCAAAGGTGCCAGGACTGACTCCAAGAGAGTCTCGAATGAGGTTTTAAGGTCTTTGAGGCCATAATGGAACCCCGAAACCCGGCCCTACCTGGCAAGCTGACTTGCCAGTGGTGGTCAGGGGTTGGGGTCATGACAGCACTACCCCCCAAAGCCCCTCTCACGGTAGTCCTTCTGCCCGGTCCCGTTTTAGTTGAAAAATTCTGATGGAATCTTTTAATCAGACGTGGTGCATGGAAGTTCTCGCTAGGTTCCCAGGATCTGTCTTGAGGGCCGTATCCCTTCCAATCGATTAGGTAAAATAACTTGGACCTGGTGTATTTGGAGTCCAGGATATCCTTCACTTCGAACTCGGGTTCTCCGTCGACCAATACAGGTTTTGGTGGTGCCATAACCCGTGTACCAGGTTGTACCGGTTTCAGGAGTGATAAGTGGCACACAGGGTGAATTTCCATTTTGGGTGGTAATTCTAATTTGACAGCTGCTGGGTTGATTATAGATGTGATGGAGTAAGGGTCCAGATACCGAGGACGAAAGGTCCGGGTTCCTTTTGTGGGTACATATTTCTTTTTCATAGAACTTTTTATTGGCATTTATATTTTATAACAACAACTAAACAAAGTAACCTTTACCCCCCTAAGCCCCCCACCCACTCCCAACAACCCCTGCCCTCCCACCCCCATGGGTCTTGGTGCATCGCCACATCTCTCTTAGGTTCTGTCCTGTGTTAACGTCCTCGCTTCGCCCGTCTCTCTCCCATGATGCTAGGCAGTCCAATTTCCACCATGTGGAGACGCTCAGGACACTGAGTCCTCCCATTTCGCACCCCCCCTCTCCGCACCCGGTCCCTGGCCCCCATATTACGCCAGTCCCAGAAGCTTCATGCTGCGCGGTCACCAGGCCGCCCTGAAGTCTCTCTTGAGAAATTGCAACACCAAATCCCAGTCCAAAAGAAACTGCTGGTGTTCTCCTCTTAACAAATATGTCACTTTCTCCAGAGCTGCTAGCCTCCAAATCTTTCCTACCCATTAATGTTCCGTGGACGCTTCCTTCGCCTTCTATTTCTGTGCTATTAACTGTGCCCCTGCCATTACCAAGATCACATACACCTTCTTGTGGGCATTCGTCTGCATCTCATCCAGGGTACCATCCAGCCCCAAAATAAACAGCCCATTGTCTGTCCCCCCAACTACAGCAACGCCCATCATGTCAAGCACCGCCTCGCGAATCATAACCCAGAACGGGAAACCTTCGGTCATTGCCACCAGACGTGTCTCCAGGAGCCCTCTTCCCCACATCCCCTCCAACACTGGGCGGTCTTGGACCGATATATTTTAGCTAATCTGCAGGGGGTGAGGTGCCATTGATAAATCAACTTCACCCAAGTTTCTTGGATTTGTAAAGTATTTTGTCAGCTTGGGAATAGACGCCCATAGGGATTGCCACTGTTCTAGCGTAATAGATTGCCCGACTTCTTTCTCCCATTTGGCCATAAAGCCCCTCTTGTCCGCCACTTCCCCCTCCTTGAGCAACCTATACAGATCCCCCACTAGGTGTCTGTCCCCTGCTTTGGTAGTCACATATTTCTCGAATTGGGTAAGATCCCTTATGGCCGCCCCCTTTATAGCTGGATGCAGGGTCCAATGTCTTAACTGCACATACCGAAATCGCTCTTCTTCCCCCCCGCCCCCTGAAAATGCTCTTGTAGGTAGAGAAGTCTCTCACCTGCCCCCTTCGTAGAGGTCTCTAAGACACCTACAACCCCCCTCCTGCCACGCGTCAAATCCGGAATCACCTCCCAGCCCCGGGGTAAACTGAGGATTAGCAATGATAGGTGTGAGAGGTGAAGGAAAGGTAGTGAACTTTGATCTACACACCGCTTCATCCCATAACCTACCCACCAACCCTTCAATTGCGCTGCAGTACATCCTCCTGGGCCTGTCCTCCCCAGGAAGCCACAAAAACCCTCCATCCTGTATCCCACCACTGCTCTATCCATTTCCCTCCACACCTTTCCCCTGTCACCCCTCGTCCAATCCTGTATTACCCTCAACAAAGCTGCCCGGTAGTAGTTCACCATATCCGGTTCCCCCATACCTCCTCTATTTCTGGGCAATTTCAAAAACTTACTAGGAACCCTAGGTTTCTTCGTCCCCCATATGTAGGCCTGAATAAGCCTGCTTATCTTTCTAAAGAAGGGGGCCGGCACCCTAACTGGCAGCGCCATAAATAAATACAGAAGCTTTGGAAGGATAACCATCTTTAAAGCATTGATCCTGCCTAACCAAGACACCGCCAGTGGTCCCAAGCCCAAAAGCAACCCCTTGATTATCCCCAGAAGCGGGAGATAGTTTGCCTCGTACAGTTGCTTTATCGTCCCTGTAATAACAGTCCCCAAATTTCTTATCCTACCCTTCGCCCAGGTAAATTCAAAGCTCTCCTTCAACTCCTTATCCACCGCGGGGGACATTTGTAGACACAACACCTCCGACTTACTTTGATTAATCTGTAGCCCTGCAAATTGGCCAAACTCCCCAAACACTCTCTCGACTGCTTCCAGGGATTCTCGGGGAGTTCGTCAGGGTCAGCAACATATTGTCTGCTAAGGCAGCCACCTGTGTTCCCTTCCCCCAAACATCACCCCCTTAATCTCCTGGTGAAGTCTGATTTTACTCAGAAGCGGCCCCAAATATATCGCAAAAAGTAGTGGCGATAGCGGACAGTCTTGCTTCGTACCCCTGAACACCCTCACCAGATCAGATGCCTCCCCATTAATCATCAGGCGCAATGTGGGACTACAGTAGTTCGCCTCTATTTTACCCATAAATGTTTCCCCGAAGCCCATTTTACGCATAGTGGTGAAGAGAAAGCCCCATTCTTTATCAAACGCTTTCTCAGCGTCCAGGGCCACCACAATAGCCTCCATCTTAGATTTGTTCACCTTCTCTATAATATGAGCAATCCTCCTGGTGTTGTCATGTGTTTGCCTCCCCCTAACAAACACAGACTAATCCAGCTCCACTAGGGATGGGAGGAGGGGTTCAAGCCTGACCGCCAAAATCTTGGTAAAGATCTTCACGTCTAAATTGATTAGAGCAATCGGTCTGTATGCACCACACGATGTAAGATATTTCCCCTGTTTAGGAAGTAGTACCACTTTCGCCTCCTCCATCGATGGGGTTATCCCTTTCCCTCGCCCAAAAACATTACATAAAGCAACCATTCTCGGGGCCAAGACATCCCTAAATGTTTATAAAAATCCACTGTGAAGCCGTCAGGCCCGGGGGCTTTATGAAGGGGGAGAGCCGCAATAGCCTTGTGGACCTCATCTATAGTTAAGTCCTTCTCAAGCTCTTCCCTATTCGCTACCTCAATCTCAGCGAGATGGCACCCTTTCAGAAACCTCCCCTGGTATCCCTCCACTGGACTGTCAGATTTGTAGACCTCCCCGTACTACCTCCCTCCCCCCGCCGTCTTAATTCTCAGTATTGTTCCATCTTTCTCCTCGCTCCTCAGCTTTCTTGCCAATAGCCTATCCGCCCTGTTCGCCTTCACGTAGTACCTCTGCTTTAGGTGTAGCAGAGCCCTCTCCGCCTTAGCCGAGACTATCATGTCCAATTGGCCCTTAATCACCCAATATCTCCTCAAGGTCTCTGCTGAGGGTCTAACGGCTAATTCCTGCATGACCGCTTTCAAGTTAGCCTCCAAATCTTCCTCTATCTTCCTACATTCCCTATCCCTCCTAACCTTGATCCCAATAATCGTCCCCCTAATGGTGGCTTTTAAAGCATCCCAAATTATCCCCGGATCCAAACCCTCAGTGTCATTCCTCTGAAAAAAGTGACCAATCTCCTGTCGCAGCTCCTCCCGCAGCACCTCGTCCTTAAAAATGTGAGAGGGGTACTTCCATTTCCACAGACCCGCCGCCTGCAAAGGCAACGCAAGCTCCATTACAATCGGGGTGTGGTCTGAAATCGAAATTTTGCCCACCTCAATCTCCCTAAGCCCACCTACCAGGGAACGAGACAACCAGACATAATCTATCCTAGAAGCTGATCTGTGCACATGAGAATACAAAGTGTACCCACTATCGTCACCCCTCTTTTCCCGCCATGCGTCAACCAATGAGAGGTTCTCCAATTTGGACTGCAGCTCTCTGGAACGTTTAGTCTGTGCTTGAAAAAGTCTCGCACTTCTATCTCTCGCTGGATCACAAGGTAAATTGAAATCCCCTGTGAGTATTATGCTGCCCCTAGCATCCCTTTCCAATTTACCCAGCATTGTTTGTAGGAAGTGGTCCTGCCCCGTATTCGGCACATAAAGGGTAACCACTGACCACACCTCCCTGCCTTTCTGAAGATTCAACACCAGAACCCTGCCCAAATTGTCCCGGAAAACGCCTATGACAGCCACATCTAAACCATTTTTTAGGGCTATGAGGACACCCCCTTTCTTCCCCTGGCCATTCGATTGATGTAGGCGACTAAACCCCTTCAGCCTCACCCTCTGTCTGTCCTTTTCTTGTATGTGAGTTTCTTGAAAGATAATAATGTCCGGGTTCTCTCTCGCCAGCATGAGCTCCACTTTTTTCCTCTTCACCGGCGAATTCAAACCCCTGACATTCAGGGAGAAGATTTTCAAGACTTTACCAATTGCCCATAGAGACTCTGGATCCACTCCCAGCAGAACCAACACCCCTACCCTGATTCCCTCCCACCAGACCTGTGACCCCCCCTTACTGGGTGCGCTCTGCCGGCCTCTAGCCCCCCCGCATCTTTCCCTCGGGAACAGTGCTCCTTCCCCGCCCTGGTGACCCCAATGGCAGGTCTGGCCTGACCCTTAGATGACCCTCCATGACCCCAACCCCCCCCAGCCACTACAACCTCTTCTGGACACCCCTCCCCGGGTACCCGCAACAACCAGACAGCTCATAACCTGGAAATCAATTTGGTGACGAACCCCGTGCCTCCTCCCCCAAGCTCGAGGCCCCTCCACCGGAGGGAACCCCCGCCGGGCCCTTCCCCCTCCTCACTTTCCTTCTTGGCGCCTGGGTCGACCACTCCTACTCCCTCTGTTTGGGGTTGGCTTTTTCCCTGTTCAATGATTCACCTGAGGAGTGGTCCACCACCACCTATCCCCAGGATGGCCGCACCCTGCTCCACTGATGTAACCCTCCTTTGCCTACCGTCCAGTTCAAACACCAAACCAAACGGAAATGTCCACTTGTACCTCATGCCCCACTTCTGTAGCTCCTACGCTATCGGGCGCATCTGCCTCCTCATGTTGAGAGTAATAGCTGACAAATCCTGGTATAGCTGAATGGAGAACCCATTGAAGCTGATGGCGTCTGCCCCCTTCGCAGCCCATAAGATTTTTTCTTTTTCGAATAGTCGTGCAGCGCCACTAACACATCCCGTGGTCAGGCACTGGGCTCATCCCTTCTGGGCCCCCCCTCTATGAGCCCTGTCTATTCTGAACTTGAGACATCTGCCAGGGGAGCGAACAGCAACTTCATTGTTTGTAGGAGATCTGAGTCCGTGACTGATTCCGGCAGGAATTTCACCCTAATGTTGGCCCTCCTTGACTTGTTCTCAAGATCTTCGGTCTGGAGCTCCAGATTGTGTGTGGCCTTGGTAAAGCTCTCCACCCATTCTTGCACTTTATGAGAGTCCTCTGGTAGGTCTTGGGGAGCCCTTTCATTAGTCTCCATCCTTGAACCTAGATTGGTCAAGTCGCTCTTCACCTCCCGGATCACCCCCGTGAGGTCCTCCTTCATTTTATCAAGTTGTACTTGCATTACATTGACCATTCTGTCGCCAAAAGTTTGAAAACAATCCTCCAGGAGCTTCTTTGTGACCCTTTCATCCCCTTGGTCATCTTCCAGGGCCGTCCCCTCCTCGCTCCTATCCCCCTCCTTCCTTCCCTTGGGCACTGCTCCCTCTTCCTTTCTCCACAGTTTCTGAAGCATGCCCTCTGGTGATTTCTTATCACCTTTTGCTGGGGTTCCTGGAGCTTTTCCTCTGTTCATAGACATTTTAATAAGTGGTGGGACCTCTTGGTACCGCTCTCCCCTTCAGCTTCCCTTCCTCCCACAGATTTGTTCTCACTGGTCACCGCAAGATCTCTGTGCCACAATCCCCCCCAGACCACCGTGCACTTCCAGCCGTATACCCCGGCACTTCTGGGCTCTTCATGCCCTCCTGCTGAGCAAGTTCGACCCTGCAGTGGCCTGGGGCCTTTTAGAACCGGCCCAGAGGGGGTGGAATTGGGCCTCCTAATATGAACAGTCTCGGAGCTCTTTACACAGCCCAGCCCCGGGGTGGTCTACCGTATCCAGCTCTCCTGCCAGGGCAGGCACTGTCCCAATTTAAAGTGGGGGTATAGGGGGATGAGGGGATGATGGGGGGGCAAGGGGCAGGCATGCTGCACAGGATCCTAGTTAACTTGTTTAGTTTTTAGGCAGGGACCCTGATGGCATGGAAATCATTAATAGCGGAATTGTTTGGAACAACACAAGACCTGACAGAATCCACAGAAAATGAGACCCAACGTGAGCAGCAGATACGGAGGGCATAGGGTCTTCCCCCGGGGCTGCTCTGCTTTGGCCTTCACCACGGGGCGGGGCCCTCCTCCTCCCTCTGCGTGGGCCTAGGGCCGCCCCCACTCCACACCTCGGGGTGCCTCCGCCTCAGCCCCCACCCCGCAGCAGCCGAGAGCCGGGGAAAGTCCCAAGAGAGGGGCGGTCCCACACCACTCGATCCCGCCCGAGCCTCTGCCTCCACGCCAGCAGCGCTCCCACCTCGGGCTGCGCGAGCGCGGCTCCACCGGCGCGCACCCCAGGCCGCGCCGCTCCGCCTGGTCCCTCTTCTCTCCGCTGATGTGCCCCTCTTGCCCGGGGCTGTGTTGGCCCCACGCCACTGGCGCACCACCGCAGGCCAAGCCTCACCACACCAAATGGCAACCTTCCCTTCGGAGGCGGCACCACCCCCGCTCCGCCACCAAGCGCCACCACACCAAGCCTCCAAGACCAGCCCGTAAGAGCACCCGGGGAGGGGAATTGCTCAACTTATTCTGCTTTTCTGGCTGGGGGCTCCGGGAGCGCTCCTAGCACAGAGTCATCTCCCCGGCGGCCATCTTGGAATCTTATGGGTACGTATTTTGATGCTAACCAAACCTTGTCTCCAACTTGATAGTCGGGGGCCTTTCTACGATGTTGGTCAGAACATTTCTTTTGTCTGTGCTTGGTTTGGATTAGGTGTTCTGCTGCCTTTTTAAAGGCCTGGGAAATGGTTGCATGTAGGTTTTTTACCGCTGGCATTTCCAAATTGGTTGGAAGGTCCAATTCAGAAGTACGTCGGTGTCTACCATACAGGATGTAGAAAGGGGTTTGTCCAGTGCTGGAATGTAATGAATTATAGTAAGCATATTCTGCTATCCATAACAAGTCCTTCCAATTTCCTTCCACTTGATGCAGCATGCAACGCAAGTATTGCTCGAGTGTTTGGTTAGTTCTTTCTGTTTGGCCATCTGTTTGAGTATGGTGACTGGTGGATAGTCGGATGTTGATTTGGGCCATTGAACAGCACTTTTTCCAGAAGTTGGACACAAACTGACTGCCCCGATCAGAGATCAGAACTGATGGGAAGCCATGCAGCCAAGCAATTCTTTCCAGGAACACCTTTGCTAAACTGGAGGCATTTGGAAGACCTTTAAAAGAAGCAAAGTGTGCCATTTTTGAAAATAAGTCTACGGCCACTAAAATAGTGTTGAATCCTTGACTGGGAGGTAATTCTGTAATGAGGTTGAGGGAAAGCGTGTGCCATGGTGCGGGAGGGATTTCCAATTGTTGAAGAAGAACAGCTGGTTTCTGCTTTTGCAATTTATTTTGTGCGCACACGCCGCATGACTGGATAAATTGGATAGATTCTTTACGCCAAGAAGGCCACCAATAGTTTCGTTTTCTCTTGGCTAGGGTTTTGGCAATTCTAGGGTGACCTTCCATCAGGGAATCGTGATAACCAGATATTACTTGCTGTTGTAGTTCTTTTTCAGGCAAATATAAACGGTTCCCAAAATATGGTAGTTGGTCTTTAATGGGGTATTGTTCTCCCTGAGTACAACATTCTAGCAAAGTGTTAGAATCCATTACCTTCTGAATCTTGTCTTGGAGTTCTGTTTGTGTCAAAATTGTTGTAAGGCCCAAAAGTTTGTCTTGTGGAATGATGGCTACTTGGTCTGGAGTTGTATATACCGTTTCATCAATGCCCATGCGGCATAAGGCGTCAGCCTTTCCATTCCGGACTCCTGGTCGATATGTGATTACATAATCATATTCGGCGAAGAACAGGGCCCACCGCAGTTGATGTGAGGATTGAGCCTCGTAGTTTTTAGGTATTGCAGGTTTCGATGATCCGTTATTACTGTGACAGTATGTCTGGCTCCAAGGAGATAATGTTGTCAAGCCTTAAAAGCTGATTTAATAGCCAAAAGTTCTTTGTCTGTGATAGCGTAGTTGAGCTCTGGACGCGAAGACTTTCGCGACCAGAAGGCCACAGGATGTAACTGGCCAGTTTCAGGGTCCCTTTGTGAGAGAACAGCTCCCATAGCCATACTGGAGGCGTCTGTTTTTACGATGTAAAGGAGGTCTGGACGAGGGTGTCGTAAGACTGGGGTGGAAGTGAATTTTTTCTTAAGCACTTGGAAGGTCTTCTCTGCTTCTTCGGTCCAAACAAACTTCTTATTGTTTTTTCGCAGTAGTGACGTAATCGGATGCACAATTTGAGAGAAGTCTGGAATAAATCGGCGGTAAAAGTTTGCAAACCCCAGAATGCTCTGGATTCCCTTAAGTGAAGTTGGTGACGGCCAACTCAAAATTGCATCTACCTTGTGCATATCCATTCTGATGCCTTTCGGAGTAAGGATAAAACCAAGGAACTCAACTTCGGTTACAAGAAAAAAGCACTTTTCGAGCTTAGCATACAGGTGGTGTTGGCGGAGCTTGGTAAGAACGGAGTGGACATGTTTGACATGGTCCTGTTCTGAGGTAGAATACACTAAAATGTCATCTATGTAAACCAAGGCACAAACGTCGATCAATTCCCATAAGACATCGTTCATGAAGTACTGAAATGCGGCGGGAGCGTTGCAAAGTCCAAAAGTCATTACCTGATATTCGTACAAGCCATATTTGGTACGAAAGGCGGTTTTACATTCATCTACTTTCTTTACCCGGACCAAGTGATATGCTCCTCTAAGGTCTAGTTTGGTATAAATGTGGGCGTCCTTGACTTGGTCTAATAATTCGGGAAGTAGCGGCAGAGGATAATGATTCTTTATGGTGATCTGGTTTAATGTGCGATAGTCGAGGCAAGTCCTCAAATCTCCTTCCTTCTTTGGTTTCGAAGAATAAAGGACTGGCTGCCAGTGACGGGTGGATAAACCCATTTGCCAGGTACTGGTCTAGGTAGGATTTCAAATGGAGATTTTCTGGTTCTGTGAGTGCATAGATTCTGCTACAAGGACTTTGTGCACCAGGTATGAGGTCAATCTGACAGTCGTAAGGCCTGTGCGGTGGTAGCGTATTAGCTTGTTCTTTCTGGAACACATCCTGAAAATCTTGGTATTCACTTGGTAAGGTACTAGTTGTGCCAAGTACTAATGCCATCGTGCTGGAAGCCGCAGATGTGCCTAAGTCGGGTTCCTTCTTTTCACGATAATAGCAGGTAAGAGCACAGTCATCGGAAAAGGACAACTTCTTGGCATGCCAATCTATTTGAGGATTGTGAGCTACTAACCATGGATCAAAGGAAATAGATTATCGATGTCCGTCCTGGCACAGTAGAGTTAGTGCTGCTGTACATTGGGTTATTGGTCCGGAAGCTATTTCTGTCCCATCCACAGTGGTAACCTTTTCAGTGGTCGACTTTGAACATAAGGGAAGCCCCATCTCTGCTGCCAGTTCTTGATCTATGTAATTCCCAACTGCTCCGCTGTCTATGTATGCTTCGATGGCATGCATTCGAGAGGGTTGTTGGTGATCGACTAGGTTCACTGGAAATGCAAAGTGTGAGGTCGGTGGCTCATTCTTCTCACTCAACAAACTGACCTCTATGCTTGCCGAACTTGGTAGTTTTCCGACTCCTTAGTTTCTTCCTTTTCTGTGGCCCCTACACTTCTCCTTGGAGGTCTGACTGGACAGTCTTTAAGGACGTGACCTGATTTTCCGCAGTACAAACATAGTTGCTGTTGTTGTCTCTTTCGTTTTTTGTTAACGGGGGTCGAACACCTCCGATTTGCATGGGTTCTACATTGTTTTCTGATACTCGTGAGACATTATCCTTAGACCGAACATGCTTTGCCCGAGTGTCTAATCTAGTCAGATCTGCCTTTCGGTCTTGTAGAATGAGATCTAGTTGCACAACTAGATTGATGAATTCAGCACAGTCTTTAGGCGGGTCAACCACCTGAGCTAGGACGTCCTTCAATTCTCCCCGTAGACCTCTGTGAAATAGCGTGGTTCTTTTGCTTTCAGGCCATGCAGCTTCAATGACTAATCTGTTAAAGGTTGCTATATACGTTAACAAGTCTTGATTTCCTTGACGGAGTGATAACAGTTAGTTGTCTAACGCTTGTCCTTGGGTATGTTGAGCAAAGAGTTTTTCCATTTCCATCTGAAACCCCCCAAAGTCATGTAACAATGGATCATCTTGACTTACTAATGGTACCGACCAATCTGCAGCACTACCACTCAGATACGACGAAACAAAAGCAACCCGCGGCTGGTCGGTGGGAAATGCACCAGGTCTGCAGAGGAAATGAAGACGACACTGGTTCATGAACGTAGCGTACCTCCTGGGATCCCCCGAGAATCGTTTGGGTGGAGCTAGAGGAACTGCCCCAGGAAGAGTTATTTGTACTGGACTGGTTGATGAGCTTGGTGCTTGTGCCGGCGGAATGTTTCCAGGCAATGGGGTTTGTCCTGCCTGCGATTGGAGTAGTTATCCATTGAGTTCATCAGATCGATCTTTAGTAACAATAAATTCCCTCCTGAGAGCATTGGTTTCTTGCCTGGCTGAATGTACTTCGGCACGTAACTGTCCCAACAACTGAGCCAATTGGTCCATTTCTGATGTCTCCATGACGGCCAGGTGGATTATGTTATTTTTAGGCTTCGCATTCTGTTACGCTCACCTGGTATCCATGGGGATGCCACGCAGCCCTGGTTGGATGGTATGCACCTCGAGCCCTCTTCCCAATCCCTGGGTAGTGCTTCTGACGGAAGTTGAGCCTGAAATACAGGAGGGCTGGTTTCAAGACTTTGCTGTATTCGGTAGGGTGTCTTCCCACCTCCCTTGGATTCAAAACCTTCCCTTGGCCCTCTCCTCACCTTAATTCTTTAGAAGGCGTGCTCTCCATCCTGCTCTTCGTGGCAGGGCTGAGTAGTCTTGTGTGGGCGTGAGCGACCAAATTGCTTCACTGGTGTGAGCCCCTTTTGATTGTCTTTAAGGTAGGTCTTGCTGCTTTACAGTCTTTGTATCCTATTGTGTTCTTTCCTTCTTTCCTCTTATTGTTATTAATGTCTTATTCCTTCTCTTTTAGGTGTGCAAGAGATTCTGGCCTTTTTCGTGCGGGTTGGAGTTAAGCACAAGCTGGTAAATGAAGGTGCGGTATGCGTGAATCTGTTTGGTAAGTAATGCACGATACGCTGCGCTGTTTTGCCTTGTATATGCTAACCTGTGTCTTTCCCCTTCCTTCGTAGGTCACAGTACTCTGAGCCGGTTGTAGTGATGTCCCGGAGCGATGCTGACCAAGAGGCAACTCACCAGGTATGAATCTTGTGGTTTTAGCTGTTTGTGTGGATTCGTGAGTATGCACTCACTAATGCTGTTCTTCTCTCTCCTTTTCATGTTGCAGCGCTCCAGGAAGCATGCGGTGCCCTGAAGATGGAGTTCGCTGGATCGATTGTCTCCGGGTAAGCAGAATCAGGAGCTGACCATGGGCTGAAGACAGGATGCTACTCGCAGGTAAGCTTCCAATAACGATGTTCTTTGTCTCCCTGCAGGCACGCGGTTCCAAGAACAGCTGGCTCCAAAGAATGCTGAAGGCCCGACTGGACTGGACTGGACGCGTTACGCTGCAAACAGCAGAATAACGCGAAGCGTGTTCTGCTGTTTGGGTGTGGCTTAAATAGTCTTCAGGAATGTAGTCCTGGTAAAGTAGTCCCAGGCCAACCACACCCTAAACACTACACTGCATAGCTCAGTTCTTGGTAACTGAGCTATGTGAGTGCCTCCATGTTGACTGCAGTCCCAAAGAAAGTAGTCCAAGTTAAATAGTCCCAACTTAAAGGTGCTCTCCATAATGACTATGAGCCTGGTGCCAAAGGCGCCAGGACTGACTCCAAGAGAGTCTCGAATTAGGTTTTAAGGCCTTTGAGGCCATACTGGAACCCTGAAACCCGGCCCTACCGGGCAAGCTGACTTGCCGGTGGTGGTCAGGGGTAGGGGTAATGACACTATCCACCCGGGGTAGTGAAGTGGCTGCAACATTATTATTTCTATGGTTCAAATATGTGCACAGTAAGGTCCATTGACTGCTGAGAAACAACAGTAATAATGAGAAATAAATACGCACGTTGTGACCCCAGGCCAGCAGACCTTAAATCATGTGTCCACTCCTGAATATTTACAACATACTGCTGCAGTGTCAGCCATTTATCCTGTCCCCAAAACCAACAGAAATGATGCACAGGCACTCACCACAAAGCACACCAGTCTAGCTGGCTGAGAGTCAGACTTGCAAGAAACTCACTGACAGAGAATATGCAAGAGCCTCCAGACTCTGAAGGCCCAGCTCCTCCCCTGGACAACTTGTGGAAAGTGAAACTAGGAAGAGAAGAACAACCAATCCCCTCCAATTGGCAGGACCCTAAACCATGTGACATTTTCAGTTATGTGTGTATAAGAAAGAGTTAATGCGCTTTGAAGCACTTCACCTGTGTATAAGCGCATTATAAATAAACAATCGCATTACATTGACTATGCTATATGCAAGCTTCTCACTACAATGTGTAAAGATTCTCAACATATCATGTATATGTTAGAACATGTAGTATATAGATTTGAGTGAAGGACATACACATTTTAATAATCAATATATATGTTTTGACATGGAGTTTACTAGATGTATGCATCTCAGTATACAGTGAATATAGGGCCTCATCACAAGTTGGGCGGTATCCCGGCGGTATTACCACCACGATACTGCCCAGGCTAATAGCGTTACCGTCAACTAGTCCGGCGCTATTAGCACCAGATCAAGTGTTGGGCGGTAATGGGTATTCCCCATTCCCTATTGGATCCATTGGACACAATGGGGAATTTTCAGCGCAATTACTGCTAGCTTAGAGCTGGGGTTAATGCTGCCAGACTTGAGATTGAGCGGACCCTTAAATCCGGCGGTAATAGCGTTACTGCTGCATTTAAGGGCTACCGCCCAACTCGTTATGAGGCTGATAATGTATTGATCTCAAAATACTGTATATACGTCTCAGAATAAAACGTATACACTTCAGTGTACAGTGTGTACACATACTTACTTAAATATATCATATATGAATTTTTCCCTATACACTATATACCTCTCAGTATACAATGAATGTATCTAAGGGTACGGTGTGTATATTCCAGTATCTAATTTATGCGTCTCAATATATATCTCAGTATGTAATGTATGCATTTCAATGCTCAGTATATACATTTATGAATCTTGAATAATGTCCCAAATGCCCCCCAATGATTCTCCTACTTCAGATGTAAGCAGTTGTCATCATTTTACACTTATAGTTTACTAAGCGATGGCCAGAATTCTTCATTTCATTGCATTTTATATATGTATACCTGACATTTCTCCAGTACTGACAGTCCTAGATACAGAAGCTATGCGCTTTGTGTTCTAGTAAAGCCGTGAAGCCGGAGGCCCGATTGAGTTCCCAGGACGTGGGCTACCTGCTTGTAGTCTTTCTACACTTTCCACATTTGTTGTTGGAGGCTGACTTTAAAAAACCTACACCGGCGCAGAGTGCGCGGTGTGTTCAAGTGTAGCTGTGAAGGCGGATGCCCTATTGGATTCCCAGGACGTGGGCTATTCATTTATTTATTACATTTGTTGTACGCCCAGACCCTAAGGTAGCAGGGCTAGCTGCCTGTAGTATTTCTACACTTTCCACATTTGTTGTTGGAGGCTGATTTTTATTATTATTTATTTAATTTGATTTAGTTGATAGACAACTTTTCAAATATTAGTCATATACATATTAGTCATATACATATAAAAGAACAATCATTTCAATAAAGATTTTTCCATTCTTTAACAATGTACCCGAACCCAAGACATGAATACAAAATACAAAATATAAAACGCAAGGGCACAGATTACCTTCATCCTTAACCATAACAACAAATCAGATGAATAAAAGAGCCATAATCAATAACAGAATCAGTAAAACAATGAAACAAGATCAATAAAACACCATTCCATGCACAGAGCGCTTTACCCCTCAGCATATAGAAAAAAAAAGGCACCATTAAAATGTTCACCAAGTAACCCCACCTGGAAGAAATCGTCACAGGGAATACATCACCCTTAACCTAACCCAGATACTCGCCGGAGCAAACACCACCAATTATGCCGATAATGTTAACTCCTGGAATCTTGTTAGATTTCTTCTCCACGAGGCAATACCAATCTTAAAAATTGCACTATCGCTATCTGTACCCTCTCTCTTGGGTTTGAGAACAGCATTTGCCAAATTTGGTCAGAAGAAATTTGAGTGTGAGTCATAAACACATCGTTAAATTATCTTACGCGGACCTTCTTAAGGGCACCACACTCAACCAGCAGGTGTTGAAGAGTTTCCCTTTGCTCAGCCACTAGGCAATATCTGCAGTAATTTCATTCTGTGGGAATCAATTTTCGCCTACACAACACATCGCGGGTGCCCCATAGGTTAAATCTAAACCTTAGAAATTCAGCACGAATCCGTGGTGACAGGGATTTCACTAAGTACGGGGCCATAATACCATAACCTTTTACTCCAAAGGCCCAGATATTGAAATCCTTGTAGTGTGTACACCTGGAAAGAGTCTTAGCCCAGTTTGCTTGAAAGAGCTTCACTTTCGCACGCTCTGGGTTAGCATCTAACAATTCCAATGTGACATCAGCCTCCACCAGGTAATCCAGCACACCAGGAGGCTGATTTTAAAAACCTACACTGGCGCTGAGTCCACATTGTGCGCTGTATATTCTAGTGTTCCAGTGGGCTAGTCGGGCAGCCAGCCCTCTCTTGGATTGCAGGGATTTTGTATTGCCCGCCTTTGGTGCTAAAAGCTGGCCTAACAGAACAAAAGCCTTTGAGGTCTGCGTTGGTCGGCGGTGAGCAGAGTGAGTAAGAAAGCACTTTGTGATCTGGAAATTTGCAAAAACTTTCATTTAAATAGTGGTTTGGTGGAAGGTTAACTGCTGCTCTTCTTTCTTGGTAAGTGACTAAGCAGTTCTGAATCTTTTTTAATTGTTGGACAAATCGCAATACGATTAAAATGAAAAAGAAGAACATTTGTAAATACAGTCCGCACAGCGCCACTGCATAGACAAAGAAACAGCTGAGCAGTATGGCGGCCTTGCTAATGCCAATCTGGCATCCCAAGAAGGACGTCTCTGATGACAACATAGAAGAATGTGCAAACATTACACATTTCGCTGTCTGATATCAATAATGCTAATACTGCAATTGTTTCTGAATCTCCTGCGAGAATAAGAAATGAGATGGGAGGAGATACTGATGAGAACACTATGGGTTCCTCCCCCATTGATAATAATAACTACTTATTGAAACTATGTTTGGGTCTACAGAAGGAGTTGGCTGGTACAACCATGAAAACGATGAGCCCTAAAATAAAGTACAACAATGTGATTGGCATACAATTCTGGACTATGCCGGACTTGGAATGTTTGGTGTCAAGCTCGCCATACTTTTCTGAAAGTGATAGTGACTATGATTATTCTATACATTCGAACCTCCTGGTTTCAACTCCAAGGAAGTTGTGTGCCCGTCTGCCACAATGAATGCTGTAGCAGCATCCGTAGATGCCCTATTTTCTCTCTGCTCCAACATATCAAGTGATCAGCTTGACTTGAAACGAATTTTAGTGCAAGAAGTTGGCATTATTCTTGTAAATTCTGGTGTACCTCCGGTTGCTGATGCTGTTTTACTTGTCTCTGTAACATTGTCTTTAAACCTGCCCACCAAAGCTTTGCCGCAATTGGAAAAACCTAGGATCGACATGATCTGATGTTGAATATTCAGGATCAGGCTAATTGTTTTTGAAGAAAGCTGCTACCCCCAAGTGGATGGGGGGGGGGTTTAACTCATAGGTGCAAGCTTCATTAGTGGGCTTTTGGTAAGCAAGATACGTGTATAAATAAATGCTGAAGAGGTCACCAATTAAATCTCACTAAAACAGGGACTTTGTTAGCAAGCGCGATGTGCCCTGACCCAATAGTAGTTACAGCAGAATCCTCTAGTATTCAACGGGTCGTTTCTGCACAAATACAAGTTACAAAAGCATTGGAAGATGTCACTATTAGGCGAGTATTACTGCAGGACCCATGGACAAACGGGTGCAGACTGCCCCCGAGTTAAAGTCAAATGAACTTTTTCAGCATGTTGTAGATCCTATTGCTGACTCTAATAAGGACTTGATGAATCCTTCCCAAAGTGCATTAGTAAGAGTCAAGACGTGCTGCCTGTGACACAGTGTTTACAAAATAATGCAAGAAAAGCTCATTCCAATCTCTCTTCACAAGAGAGTCGTAGACCTTTCTGGTAAATGGGCTAAGTCCGAAGAACTGTATCCAACAAACAGTAGCCCTTTCATGAATCAGAGATTTTTTCTTGATTTAGTTGACAAAATTGAATCTTTGAAGAATATCTGTTCAGTTGACATCATTTACATAGAATTACACGAGATTGACAGCCCCACCAACTGGGCTATAATAGAATTTTCATCAGCTGCTTTGGTGGCTTTATTGAGCTTGCATGACTCTGATATATGAAACCTGGGGTTTCAATTAACAGTATGTAATAAATACACAACGCTAGTGCCAAATAACAATGCCCAATCTTTGGCTGAAGTGACTTGGGCTTTATTTAAAACAAAAAATGTTTGATGAAATGGAAAAGAACACTTTAATGGCATCTGTTGCAGTCTCTCAACCTAGTAGGAGGGACACAGGGACACAAAGGAAGTTGCCAGCTGGGATCCCTTCACATTTCAGTGTGAGCAGTATTGAGGGTGTGTTAAACCGACTAGATGCAACTGGCTAACTTTGAATACCTGCGGATTCAATTTTTTTTTTTTAAATCCTCTGGGCACCTCACTTGTTCTGGTAATTGATATTTTCCTACTCCAGGAGTCGTGGTTATCTGAAAACTTTAGTATTGGTGGGTATAATGTGGTATGTTGTTATGCTAGACCTAATTGCAGAGGTCGCTCTTCAGGTGGCCTAGCTGTAGGACTCAAAACACATTTTAACATTAAATTGTTTGTATGTGATCCCCCTTCACCTTATGTACTTCTGGTATATACGACAAATGGTAATCTATCTAGAAGTTGATTGCTAATTATTAATGTTTATGATCCACCGGGTGCTTTGTTTTGTAAAATCATTCAGGAAAAGGTAGAAGCCCTGATGGCTGCATGGTTTGACACGTTTCCAGGTGCTAATCTGGTCATCACTGGTGACTTTAACACTCACCTATCCTTTGAAACCCAGAGGTTGCGCGATAAAGACGATGCTGATAACTTTCTATCTTATATAATACATATGCAAAAACAGAGTTGATCATGTATGGGGGAAACTGTGAAGCTCCACTGACCTTGATTCTCTTAAAATGAAGTGATTGAAGGGCCAGACATTGAAACAGACTTGGTCCAATGGTAAATACTGTTCTAATGTAGATGGCTTCTTCCTGGATCAAGTGTTATGTATGTGCTCTAGTACTCTCATAATCACTGAATTAGGAATCCGTGACATTTTCCTATCATTTGGACACAGATTTTGAGTAGTGCTTGTACTTTTGTATTAATTGATTATAACTGTAGGGTAAACCCACAAGGGAATTGTAAAATATGGTCAGATGGCAATGTCATGAGAATATCTGCATTAATACATCTTGACCCCCTTACGTTATAACATTGGTTTAAAGAAAACAATTGGGATTTGAGAGCTCCTATGATCTTTCTTAGTAGTCGACTAAACCTGAATCAACCAAGAGGAAACTCCCTATATTGTAAAGAAGCAGCAGTTGATATAGCCATCCAACAGCGGAAAAGGCAGTTTCGAAAAGCAAAAATAAAAATCAGGAAGGATTATGGCATAGCTAAGAACGAGAAAGTTACATTTCTCACCGTTCTTGCAAACAAGTACAAGAATTGGCTCAGATAGCACAGGCATAATAAGTACAATAGTGATTGGAAATTTCTGTTTGGACTATTAAAAAGTAACAATATCAAGACCTTTTGGGCATATTACAGACAATATATTAACAACGAAAATGCCCTGGAAATTAATGTGGTATCAGAAAAGTCATGATTGGAGCATTTAACCTCTTTAAACTGGGATGTTACTTTTCAACAAATTAATTTGCCATTAGAAGGCTCCTTTGCTGAGTTAATCCTAGCTGGGACCTAGATGACATCCTTAAACTGATATATAAATTGAAGTCATCTAGGGTCCCAGGTCCTGATACTAGCTGGAGGGATTCCATCCTGATGCCGGTTCATGAGGGGGTGACAAGGTGGATCCCTCCAACTATAGACTCCTCGCCATGCTTGATTCTAGTACAAAGATATTTGCATCATTATTGTTAAAGCAGTTGACAGAGTGGGCTGAAGAAAAACCATTTGCATAGCAGGTTTCAAACTGGCTTTAGGAAGGAGCAGAGTACGATCAATAATGTATGTGCCGTATAATATTTGATTGAAGAAACTTAGACAACCCGACAGGAAACTGCATCTCTGTTTTGTTGATTTTTCAAAGTTGTTTCGACTCATAATTGTGGCACAAACTCAGAAATTTGAGTCTGGATTGTACACTTATGTATTTTAGTTGGTCACTCTACAGTGATACGAAGGTGACTGTCCATTTAAACCAAGAGGGAATGCTCTCTAAGCAGACAGCCACTAACCGGGGATTGAAACATATATGCGTCTTGGCACCCATGTTATTCAATCTTTATATTTCAGACATGGGCCTCATCACGAGTTGGGCGGTAATGCCAGCGGTATTACCGCCGGCAGTATTAGCCCTACCGCCAATTCCCACTGAGCCCATTCGGGAATGCCCCATTCCCCTTTGGGCTCAATGGGGAATTTTCACGCTCTTACCGCCGGCAGATTTCCTGCCGGCGGTAATAGCGCGAATTTTCGGCAGATTTACCCCCAGCTCAGAGCTGGGGAGAAAGCCACCGAATCCCTGATTTGGCGAACCCTTAAATCCGGAAGTAATAGTGTGACCGCCGGATTTAAGGGTTACCGCCAAACTCATGATGAGGCCCATTGACAATGCATTTGTTCCTTGCATAACTTACCTCCACAACTAGATAATGAAGCAGTGCCGTGGATGTTATACGCAGATGACGGCGTATTACTCGATCGCACTCCCATTGTATTAAAGCATTCTATCACTTCTCTTTCTATATATTCTTCATCAAATTACCTTACCATCAACGAAGCAAAATCTAAAATAATTATTAATAAGCATACTGCGAAGTGAACATTTGTGTGGAAATTCGAACAGCATCCTCTGGAAGTGTTCGACAGGTACACATATTTAAGATTCCCTATAAAATCTCCTCCTGTGAAATCCTTTTATGAAGACCTCATATTCATTAAAACCTGGAGGAAATGGGAAATAATTAAGAGATTCATAGCACATAAATGTGGCAACAACGTTGAGGGGTAGCCTATTTATTCTACTAGCATTGTGCCTGGCCTCTTGTACTGCCTTGAGGTATTATCAGAGAGACATGTGGAATGGCTGGAACACGTGGAAGGTAAAACATTGCGTTCCATTCTAGGTTTGCCCAAATCGGTCCCAGCAGAGGTAGCAAGAAGTGAGTTGGCTGTTCAGTCTATCAGATCACGCTGGCTAATGCAGCATTGTAAGCTTTTCATACAACTCTCTGCTATTGCTCCTGGAGACTGAACCTTAATGGGGCTTAATGGGGCTGTCAGCCGTGAACATTAAGGAACAATGTGTGAATAGATTTCTTAATGGTCAGAAGGGAACTGTATTGTCCCATTTTACCAACATATTTCTTACTGTTGAACAAATGTTGACACTTCCTAATGCCTGGCTTGTGTTGAAAAAAACACATTCAATTGGGATAGTGTTGAGAATGTAATGAAATTGCAGGGGAAAAAACGTTATATTGAATATATTCTCCAGAGTAAGGAGCTTGGAATCCCACTTCTTACCTTACCAAGCTATGTGATGGGAAACTGAGAAGGTGCATAGTTTATCTGCATCTGAATATTCTCCTGACTTGGGTATATTTTGGTATTTCATAATATATAGCTGTTGAAGAGAGACGCTACAGGTTATGTAATGCTGCCAAACTTTTATATGTTAAAAGATATCGGGACCTGTTTGCTTATATTGACTTCATCTGATACATTTTTTTTAAGTTCTATAGACTCTGCAGAGTCATTAGTTATTACTGTTGCTGCATTCTATATATGGCGCAAGTTCTTATCATTACTCACAGTCCACTAACCGAGCCTCTTGTATGTATCAGCCATGAAATGTTTAAGCGCTAGATATTGAACAATGTTTAATCAAATTCATGTGGACTTAATATTCATGATCTTTTTAAGAATGGTCTATCTTTATGAAGTGTTTTTTTTCTTTTTTGTATGACATGATATGTATGTGCCTAAGATTATGATTAGCCAAGTGCACTAAATAAAAAGAATAAACAATGATACAGCAGCTGATAAAGTATAACGCTTCAATTACCTTTGGTGTGATTTTCTACAATATGTTCAGTTGCATGTTCTGTGACTTCAAGAAAAATTCCACAATGCTTTTTCTGAGAAATGGTGCATACGTCATATAAAAAAGACTCACTTGATGCAAGTTCTGCATTTTGAAACAGCTGCAAAACAGAAAATAATAAAGTGTTTATGTATAGGTTGCAGAAAATCAGATCATACTTTCATGTGAACTTTGGTTTGCACGATTCAGTGGTCAGATTAGATATACAAGCTTGAAATATTACATCACTGTACAGTTTGAACCACACAACACTGTGACACAGCAAGACATCTGCCCTGCTTCTGAGACACTAGTCAGGCAAATGGGAGAATGTACAATGTGATGCACAAGCAGCCGCTCCTGAATAGCAAAGATGTGACCATTGTGTTCGAACCTCATTGTGCATAGCTGTGAATTCAGTTGTGGAGGCATGCAGGAGGCAGCAGTCCGCCATACCTAGAGCTGCATGTACAATCTGACTAGTGGTTCAAACAAAAACAAAGTGCATTTTAAAGTCATGTCAGTGTCCTTTCTGGACTGTTACCTGCACCCACAATGCAAGGTGCTCCTGCATACTCCATATAAGCAGTACCGCATGGGCCGTCTACAATTTGGAAATGGTTATCACTTGCTCCTGTTAGTTTGTACCTATTCAGTGCATTTCAATTGCATAAGTGTTTATCTTTTGCCCTGTTTGTTTCAAGAAAGAATGGGAACGCCCGTTACACACCTCCTTACATTTTAGACTTACAAGTGGGCCTCATTTTGAAACTACTTTTCATAGTTGCAAATGCTGCTTTGAAAGCCAGCCCGTTTTCATTGAACTGGTTTTGCAAATGGAAAACAATTTCATGAATGTTAAACAAGATGGTGACCTGTGCTTTTTAATGTGCTTTCTCAATCACTTAGGTAATTTCAGATTTTTAATACAAATACTGATTCATGCACATTAATCCTCTTAATTTGTCATTACTTCACACTAGGGCTATATTCCAGTATAGCAAAGTAAAGTCAAATTGAATCGGCTTAGTAAGCAAAGTAAGGTCAGATTCCATCGTGCAAAGTTAACAAATCAGTGCCCAGTAACCACAGCAGTGCCAGATGCCACTGTGCTCAGTTAATATATTAAGTACATATTCCATTATTACCAGTTAATACGTCATGCTTCATTATCCCCTCCTTCTTCCCAATTATTGCACACAGCAATACTAGATTTTATCACGCCTGCTTCCGATAATTAGGCCAGATTTGAGTATCCCCAGTTAGCACACAAACACCAGCTTCCATTCTGTCTACATAGCATAGTAACTGAAAAAGAAATAGACATGGGGATACATACAATGGCATTCCCCAGTTCACCAAGGGCGTATACCTCTGCCCCCTTGCATTGCCTGCTTTACAGTCACCCAAACCCATCCCTTTAGTCTAAACTAAGGCCAAATGCATTCTCAGGTGATGTACACAATGACTCACTCTATTGTGGAGCCTTGTAAGCAGGAAGGTCACTGGATGTAGCCAGGAGAGAGAATCAGAAAGGGGTTCCTATATATAGTCTGGGCTATCATTTCCCCACGCCCCTAAACGTGCAGTAATATCCCTGACATTCACTTGTTCCTCCTCTTACCTTTCAGGTCCTGCTTAGGACCAAGTGGACCCAATGGAAACGACCTGCTCGTAGTAGTTAAAGGTTAGTCCTCTATCTCTCTCTCTTTGTGGCCACTATCATTACTACCTGATGCTTCCCTCTTTACTTTCCTCTCTTCTCCTGATGTTATCCTTTCTGTCCTCCTCTCCCCTCTGTAGCAAATGTAATTCAAAGACAAGATGAGGGCAACGCGTCCTTTTAAAAACAAACATGTAAGCTGTGGCCTTTTCATTAATATGCAGAATGGTTACAAAGGGGTAGATATAATGTGATGTCACTTTTGGAACACTGGCCAATCACATACATTGACAATAGATTAAAGACATTTTACACACCTCAAAAGGGAGCGGTTTCTGTTCTATAAAAGGTAAAACACACACTCACTTGAGGACAGACTCACTCGCCCACTCACTGACTAATGGGAAAGAAGGAGAGAAAGGAAAATTAATAACACGAGGAAGGAGAATGAATAGATGACTCTCCTTTTGAACCCCAGATTATTAAGGAATTGGGCAAACTGGACCCAGCTGTGCCTAGGAGAACATAAAAAAGTGCAGTGTATTTAAATTGTTAAAATCTGCGTGTGAAGGTGTAGAGTAGGCCAAGTCCAAGGCCTATGCTAGCTAAAAACAGAAATAAATGGTATACACCCATGCAACTGTGCATGTCCTAAAGAATTCATGGACTAATTGTCAGTGAAAGCAACTAGTTTTAATAACAATTCAACAAAGCACCAACATCTATACAGCTTGTATAATATGTCTATCTACGCCAACACTTCTTTCAACCCTGCTGGGTACTTATCAAGGCTAACTGGTGGAGGTAACCAAATGGTGCATCTACTAATGATTTAAAAATACAGAACGAGTCTCTCAGAATAAATATACTGTATTAACCTTCAAAAAGTATCATGAAAAATTGCGTGGTGGATTGTTGTTAGGGACATATTTGGCCTCTATTGGTGTGCAGAACACAGTATCTACATAATTTAAATGAAGGTAAGCAAACCTCTATTTACTTGTAATATGTTTAGAGGGACTTCTCACACTTTTTTGCAATAACTACCTTCTGTCACATCTATTGTTAGTGAGCGTAAGTACCCTGCACATCTTTTTTCATCACATATTCAAAAAAGGTAGCCAGCACCCCTCTCTACAAAGAACATAGCATAATAACCTGTTCTGTGTGTTTTTCCCACTTTGAGAGTCCATAGCCATCGCTTTTTGCTCACTGTACTTTTCACAAAGGAGGAATAACCATTTGCATATCAGTCTTTGTCCAGCCCCCAAGGACAGTCCAGCACCAACATGCCAGGCAAACCTCCATAGAACAAGAGTACCAACAGCAATCACAGACACTCATTTCAGCCTTGTTGGGCTTCATCAGTGAGGTGGAGCTGTGCCTCTGTGACCACAGTGAGCAAGGGGTCCATGCCTGGGTCCCCCCAGGTAACTTTGGGTGACCAACCCTAAGTTCCTTACAAAAATACAAAAAAGGTAGCAGGCGCCCCTCTCTAGGAAGAACATGGCATGATGACCTGTTCTGTGTTTATTTGCCACTTTGAGAGTCCACAGCCATTGCTTTTTGCTTACTGTACTTTTGTCACATACTAGGTATGGTATCCCAGTTGCCGCAGATGCTACTCTCCCAGTTCCGGAGAAGTAACCTTCTGTCTTCGAACACGAAGTCTCCAACGTGATATGCCAAAGACTTCCCTCCCAAGAGCTCAGCCTACAATGAATCTATTCCACCTGTCAGGCTGAGGGCTTGAGTGAAAAGGCAGGAGCAGACTCAGCAGAGCTAAAGGAGGGAAGAACAGAGCAGACGTTCAGAATGCAGCCAGGTATTGCCGAATCAACAGCAAACAACACCCCCCAAGTACCCACTCTTACCTGTTCCGTAGCAAAATGTACCAGTAACCTACTAGTAATGGACACAAAGGGGGATTCTTATATCAACGGTGAAGGAGGAGTACACCAGTGTCTCAGGACTTCAGTGCTGCAAAGCGTCCCAAGAAGATAGCCACAGGGTTCCAAAGTAGAGTCAGCAAAGCGTTCCAAATCAAAATCCACAGTGTTCCGAAATAGACTCAGCAAAGCATCCCAAAGAATATCCTAAAGTGATCCAAATCAAATTCAGCAAAGCGTCCCAAAATGTCCAAAGCAATCCAATTGTAGATTCAGCAAAGCGTCCAAAATAAACAGTGTCAAAAAAGAATGAATTGAAGTAAACAAAATGAAGGGCAAAGAAAATAAGCGTTACTTCACGCTAGTTCCTTTATTTTCGTGTTCGAGTATATTAAGCGTCACAGCCAAAGGACTTTAGCAAGTGGAGGTCGAGATGCAAGCCGAGTTCAAGGATTCCGGGGAAATCAGTCGAAGAGGGGCGGGCGTTGGAAAACGGAAGAGAAGGCAGGGGCGAAGGTTTGGAGTTAGCACAGGATCCAGGATTAAACAGGAGTCAGGAAACAACGCTCGAAACTAACACAGTTTAGGAGCGCTGGGCACTCGAACAGACAGTACTAAATACGGTCTTCAGAAGACACGGCAACGTGGTGCGTGCGTGTCAGGTGACCAACGTAGCAGGAAGATGGGAATTGTAGTTCTTTAACGGGTTCTGTGTGTTGAAGAGCGCTCATATAAATGCCATGGCAATTTCCAACAAGAACGGGATGTGACAGTACCCCTCCACAAAGGGCGATTACTCCTGTGCCCACGCAAGCGATGTAACCAGAAAGCACGCAACAAACGGGGTGCACTCAGATTAGAGGCTGGCTCCCAGGACCTGTCCTCTGGGCCATACCCCACCCAGTCAACCAAATAGGACCGAACCCCACGACAGAGGCGGGTGTCCAGAATGGCACGCACCTCGTATTCCTCCTCACCACGGACAGTAAGTGGAGCCGGGATGGGAGGCAATCGGGTGCCAGGTACAAATGGCCGAAGCAAGGAAACATGAAAGATCGGGTGCACTCTCCAATGTGCTGGGATGTCCAGACGAACAGCAACGGGGTTGAGACACCGCAGGATCGTGTAAGGACCCACAAAACATGGTAAAAGTTTCCGTTTACCCCGAATGGCCAGGTGCTTTGTTGAGAGCCATACACGGTCCCCACAGGAATAAGGAGGAGCCGGAGCACGCCGCTTGTCCGCCTGTATCTTGGTGCGATGTTGTGCAGCTTGCAGATGTGCCAATACTGATTTACGGATGGCAACCAACGAATCCCTAACTGCATTGACTGCAGGAACTTGCCGTAGGGAAGGCAAAACAGGTGGAAGGGTCCTTGGATGCAACCCATATAATGCATAGAACGGAGAACAGCCAACCGATGAGTGCAGGGAGTTGTTATAGGCAAATTCCGCGGCACCTAAAACCGACAGCCAATTTGATTGATGCTGTAGACACAGACATCGAAGAAACTGTTCCATGGTGCCATTGGTACGTTCAGTCTGGCCGTCCGTTTGGGGGTGGTAGGCCGAGGACAAGCGGGCATCAACACCCAATGAGGAAGTGAGAACGCGCCAAAAGCGCGAGGTAAACTGAGACCCCCGGTCGGTAATTAGAATCGTAGGTAGACCAAAAAAGCGTACCACATTGTCAAAGAATAAGTTAGCTAATGTGGGAGCAGTTGGTATTCCCGAACACGGTATGAACCGAGCCATCTTGGTAAAGACGTCCACTACCACAAGAATTGTGGACATACCCCCGATACAGGGGAGTTCTACCACAAAATCCAGGGTCACCGTGTGCCATGGGTGTGGTGGTAGAGGCATACACATTAGAAGACCAACAGGTTTACCAGGTGGTCTTTTGCATTGTGTACAAACGGCACACCTACGGACGTATTGTTCGGTATCTTTCTTCATTCCAGGCCACCAGCACCAACGGTGCAAAAGATCGTAGGTTTTTGCCTGGCCAGGATGGGCTGCTAACGGGAGGTCATGGGACCATTCAAGGGCCTTCCGTCTGGTTTGGTTGTCAGGTAGGTATAGCAGACCTTTAACGTAAGGAAGTCCGGAGATCAGTTCAGCGTCCATTTCCTTCAGGACAGAAACATGATCCTTGGCCCATCTTCGTAAATTGACTACAATTGTGGGAGAGACAGAACAAACACATATAACAGCCCCTGATGGTAATACCGGGGTGGAATGTTTGACAGTTTCCGTGTCAGTACCAATGCGGGATAGGGCATCTGCCTTTCCATGTAATGGACCAGGGCGATATGTCACCGTGAAATCAAACATGGTAAAAAACAAATGCCAACGTATCTGTCTGGCGTTGGTGCATTTCACGTGCGACAAGGCCTGAAGGTTTCGATGATCTGTATACACAGTTGTCGGGTGTCTTGCGCCTAAGAGATGATGCCTCCACTCCTTGAACGCCACCTTGATTGCAAGGAGTTCTCTTTCCATAATCGTATAATTACGTTCAGCTGGGGTAAGTTTTCGAGAGTGGAAAGCTACTGGGTGTAGGCGTTGAGTAGCGAGGCAAACCTGCGAAAGGATGGCCCCTACTGCAATGGCTGAAGCATCCGCTTCCACGATGAATGGGAGAGCTGGATTGGGGTGCTGTAATACAGGAGCGGTGGTAAATGCGTCCTTCAGGTTCCGGAATGCCGTTTGCGCTTCTTCATCCCACAAAAAAGGAACATTAGGACTAGTCAATCGAGTTAATGGGGCTACTATTTCAGAAAATGAGGCAATGAAACGCCTATAAAAATTGGCAAAACCCAAGAAGGATTGAAGAGCTTTTACTGAGCTCGGAACGGGCCAATCCAAAACCGCCCGAACCTTGGAGGTACACATGAGTACTCCTTTTTGGGAAATCTGAAACCCCACAAACTCTACAGATGATGCATGGAACACACACTTCTCCAGTTTTGCAAAGAGAGAGTATTCCCTTAGACGAAGTAAAACAGAGCGCACATGCTGTATATGTTGGGGCAAAGTGTCTGAAAAGATTAGAATGTCATCCAAATAGACAACAACATAGCAATCCAGCATATCCCTGAGGATGTCATTTACAAAATGCTGGAATGTCGCCGGGGCATTACAAAGCCCAAAGGGCATCACACAATATTCATAAAGCCCATATTTTGACTTAAAGGCAGTCTTCCACTCGTCTCCTTTTCGCATCCTTACCAAATTGTATGCTCCCCGCAAGTCCAACTTGGTGAAGATAGTGGAGGAGGTCATTTTATCGAGGAGCTCAGTAATAAGTGGCAACGGATACTGGTTCTTCACCGTGACTTTATTAAGGGCGCGGTAGTCAACACAGGGGCGCAGATCCCCTTCTTTCTTTGGCACAAAAAATATTGGGGAGGCCGCTGGTGAACGGGATGGACGTATGTGTCCAAAACGTAAGGCGTTGTCAATATAGCTCCGTAGATGTTCTTCCTCCTTCTGAGTAAGGGAGTAGATTCGACCATGAGGAATTGCTGCTCCAGGTATCAGGTCGATGGGGCAGTCATAGCATCTGTGTGGGGGCAGTTTTTCCGAAAGACCTTTGTTAAACACATCAGAAAATTCCTGGTATTCCAAAGGGAGGACCGAAACGGGGTTAGATGACGTGGCATTGATAGAAGGGAGGCAATCTACCATCGCCAAACAAGGGGACAATACCGCTACATCACGGGACGTAAAGCACCTCTGTATACAAAAAGAGGAAGAGAACCGTACGGTTTGTTCAACCCAGTCAATTACAGGATTGTGACTTTGCAACCAAGAAAGCCCCAGAATGATGCCGAACTGAGGGGCCGTGATAAGGTCGAAAGTGATGGATTCCGAATGTCCTTGTAATGTAGACATTTGTAGTGGTCCTGTTTGATCCGTCACATATCCGGATATTAAACGTGAACCATCTACCGCATGTATTTCCTCAGGTCTTTCTTTAGGTAATATAGGTAGCCCGTAACGTTTGGCCAACTTAAGATCCATATAATTCCCGCTAGCCCCTGAGTCTATCATTACCGGATTGGAAAAGGTAATGACGCCGGGAGCCGCAAAGGACATGGCAAGGTAAACATGCAAAGACAGAAAACACTCACCCGGGCCTGGGATCATTTGACTCGTCCGGAAGGCCCGGTTCAAGGGCGAGTCCTGGCGTTTCCCGACGACTTAGCGGGTCTTTTAGGACACAGACGGATGTAATGGCCTGACTGTCCACAATAGAAACATAGGTTATTCACCACCCGCCTTTCCCGTTCAGTTTTGGACAATGGACCCCTAATCGCCCCGATTTGCATAGGTTCAACTTCCCCCTGGGAAACAGGGGTACTTCCATCTGATCGAGGGGTGTTGCGAATATCGGGATAGCGACGTTCGCCTCGTCTTTGCCGGAGTCGAGCATCGACTTGTAAGACTAAGTCTAGCAATTCAGGGAAGCCAGAAGGAAGAGCAGGTACCACTGATAGGGCATCTTTCAGGTCATCTGACAGACCTTTATAAAACACAGCCGATTTCTTCTGTTCGGGCCATGTGGTTTCAGCCGCTAATTGATTAAAACGGGCAAGATAAGTCAAGAGATCCGATTTGCCTTGACTGATAGCCAAGAATTCCAGATTCGAGGACTGTGCTTTATATCTCATATCAAACACACTGTTCATGGCTTGGATCAATCTATCGAAATCATACAGAGCCGGGTCATCTGCTTCTAGCAATGGATTAGCCCATGCTGCAGCAGTGCCACCCAGATGGGAAAGAACAAATGCGGCCTTTGTAGTAGCATCTGGAAATGCCAAGGGACGACAAAGAAAATGAAGGCGACATTGGTTCACAAAGGTCCGGTACGTTTTGGGATCACCCAAAAAGCGTTCTGGCGGGGCCAAAGGGAATGGCCCAGGGAGGACTACAGGAACTGGAGCCGGAGGTGGTACAGGAGGAGGCGCCGCAGCCGCGGCGTCACCAAATTCCTCGTCATGGGGTAAGAGCTGCACAAAGCTCTGTAAAACATCCATGCGTTGATGTAATGTCGCATGTGCTGATGCCATATCGGTACGAAGAGCAGAAAAAGCCTGCATGAGGGCTGCCAATGGGTCTGAGGCAGCCTCCATAACCGAGAGACGGTTTACAATTGAGGCTCCTAAATCTGTCACGTACTAGGTATGGTATCCCAGTTGCCGCAGATGCTACTCTCCCAGTTCCGGAGAAGTAACCTTCTGTCTTCGAACACGAAGTCTCCAACGTGATATGCCAAAGACTTCCCTCCCAAGAGCTCAGCCTACAATGAATCTATTCCACCTGTCAGGCTGAGGGCTTGAGTGAAAAGGCAGGAGCAGACTCAGCAGAGCTAAAGGAGGGAAGAACAGAGCAGACGTTCAGAATGCAGCCAGGTATTGCCGAATCAACAGCAAACAACACCCCCCAAGTACCCACTCTTACCTGTTCCGTAGCAAAATGTACCAGTAACCTACTAGTAATGGACACAAAGGGGGATTCTTATATCAACGGTGAAGGAGGAGTACACCAGTGTCTCAGGACTTCAGTGCTGCAAAGCGTCCCAAGAAGATAGCCACAGGGTTCCAAAGTAGAGTCAGCAAAGCGTTCCAAATCAAAATCCACAGTGTTCCGAAATAGACTCAGCAAAGCGTCCCAAAGAATATCCTAAAGTGATCCAAATCAAATTCAGCAAAGCGTCCCAAAATGTCCAAAGCAATCCAATTGTAGATTCAGCAAAGCGTCCAAAATAAACAGTGTCAAAAAAGAATGAATTGAAGTAAACAAAATGAAGGGCAAAGAAAATAAGCGTTACTTCACGCTAGTTCCTTTATTTTCGTGTTCGAGTATATTAAGCGTCACAGCCAAAGGACTTTAGCAAGTGGAGGTCGAGATGCAAGCCGAGTTCAAGGATTCCGGGGAAATCAGTCGAAGAGGGGCGGGCGTTGGAAAACGGAAGAGAAGGCAGGGGCGAAGGTTTGGAGTTAGCACAGGATCCAGGATTAAACAGGAGTCAGGAAACAACGCTCGAAACTAACACAGTTTAGGAGCGCTGGGCACTCGAACAGACAGTACTAAATACGGTCTTCAGAAGACACGGCAACGTGGTGCGTGCGTGTCAGGTGACCAACGTAGCAGGAAGATGGGAATTGTAGTTCTTTAACGGGTTCTGTGTGTTGAAGAGCGCTCATATAAATGCCATGGCAATTTCCAACAAGAACGGGATGTGACAACTTTTCACAAAGGAGGAAAATCCATTTGTATATCAGTCTTTGTCCCGCCCACAAGGGCAATCCAGCACTGAAATGCCAGGCAAAACTCTTTTCAACAAGAGTACCAACAGCAATCCCAGACACATGTTCCAGCCTTATTGGGCATCATCAGTGAGGTGGAGCCGTGCCTCTCTGAGCACAGTGAGCAAGGGGTCAACGTCTTGGTTCCCACAGGTAACTTAGGGTGACCAACCCCAAGCTCCTTGCAAAAATACAAAAAAGGTATCAGGCGTCCCTCTATAGAAAGAACATGACCTGATAACATGTTCTGTCTTTTTTTTCCCACTTTGAGAGTCTGCAGCCATCGCTTTTTGCTTATTGTACTTTTCACAATGGAGGAAAATCCATTTGTTTATCATTCTTTGTCCCGCCCACAAGTGCAGTCCAGCACTGAAATGCCAGGAAAACCTCTTTGAACAAGACTACCAACAGCAACCATAGACATGTGTTTCAGTCTTGTTGGGCCTCATCAGTAAGGTGGAGCTGTGCCTCTCTGAGCACAGTGTGCAAGGGGTCCACGTCTGGGTTCTCTAAGGTAACTTAGGGGGCCCAAGTTCCTTGCCAAAATACAAAAAAGGTATCAAGCTACCCTCTCTTGAAAGAACATGGCATGACAACCCGATCTGTGGTTTTATTCCCACTTGGAGAGTCTGGAGTCATCGCTTTTTGCTCACTGTACTATTTGCATATCAGTCTTTGTCCCGCCCACCAGGGCAGTCCAGCACCAAAATGCCAGGCAAACCTCCTTTGAACAAGCATAGTATCAGCAACCTCAGACACGTGTTTCAGTCTTGTTGGTCCTCATCAGTGAGGTGGAGCTGTGCCTCATTGAGCACAATTAGCAAGGGGTCCACCTCTGGGTTCCCCCAGGCAACCTAGGGTGACCAACCCCAAGTTCCTTGAAAAAACACAAAAAAGCTATCAGGTGCCCCTCTCTAGAAAGAACATGGCACGATAACCTGTTCTGTGTTTATTTCCCACTTTGAGAGTCCACAGCCATTGCTTTTTGCTCATTTTACTTTTCACAAAGGAGGAAAATCCATTTGTATATCAGTCTTTGTCCTGCCCACAAGGGCAGTCCAGCACCGAAATGCCAGGCAAACCTCCTTTGAAATAGAGTACCATCAGCAACACCAGACATGTGTTTCAGTCTTGTTGGGCCTCATCAGTGAGGTGGAGTTGTGCCTCATTGAGCACAGTGAGCAAGGGGTCCATGTCTGGGTTCGCCCTGGTAACTTAGGGTGACCAACCCCAAGTTCCTTGCAAAAATGCAAAAAAGGTAGCAGGTGCCTCTCTCTAAAAAGAACACGGCATGATATCATGTTCTGTGATTTATTCCCACTTTTGAGAGTCCACAGCCATCGCTTTTTGCTCACTGTACTTTTCACAAAGGAGGAATATTAATTTGCATGTCTGTCTTTGTCTTCACATAATTACCACCTTGCATCAAATATTTTACTTTGCATTGATTAGAGAGATCTTGCAGATGAAATAGCATGTAAATGAAACAAATTATTTTACATTATTGTCCAGACTAGGAGATGAACTCACAAAAAGCTGTGAGAATGTAATTGCATCTCTGAATAGACTCCCTCATTATCTCAACAATTGACCCCAACAGTTACTCAAAAACTCTCATTTAAGCTTGGCAACAGAATCTATGACTATTTACGTCAGAAACTAGTAAGAAAAACAGCCCCAATCAAACTTTTCTTTGATTTTATTTGCAGACCCATCATGATATTGAATAATAAGTTAATGCATATATATATATATCACTAAAAAAAACTTTGTTAAGGGGACGTTATGGTTAAGTTGTGCTACTAAAAACCTGTCAAAATCACAATTTTTTTTTTATAAACGTGACATAATAGTTCGAAGTAAAACCGAAAAACCCCTGAAATTCGCCAGTTATGGAAGGCCAAGCAACCATAACATCCCGCACCACTGTGCACTGCTAACACCCAGGACATCAAAGATGACATCACAAATGTCATTGAAGACATCAATTTTACGGGTTTTTAGTAGGGCAACTTAACCATAACGTCCCTTTAACAAAGTTTTGTTTACTGATTTTCATAGATTTTTAGTAGGGCAACTTAATCATAACATCCCGTTAACAACGTTTTTTTACTGAATATACACTTTCATGATGTGAATTTGGGAGGTCGGTACTATAATTCCCTTACTTTATATACATGTAACATAGAACATATAGAACCCCCTTGCTAATGATATTTGAAAGGCACGGACGGAGCGCCTGTCTGTGGACGGGCGCGGACGAGATCAACACTACCCAAACAGTCAGGGGGTATCTGAAATTGTACTATTGTGCCATATGAGAAATGCACAAGTTTAAAAAAGAACATATAAACACATTATAAGTACTAATAAGTAACCAATTGAACCTATACGTCTCAAACATTACCCATGCATTTAAATACCATGTAGAATGAAATGGATTATACCATAACAAAAAAAGATATGCCTCCAACGTAATTACCTCACAGAAACAGTGCAGCCAGGAGCGACAGTAGACGCACACAGCACAACGAACACAAATTACAAGAAAATAGTAAGTGAACTTCATTTTTCTTATATGTGTGTGTACTTTTTTGTATAAAGTGCAGAAAAAATAATGTATTTCTGTTGTTTTGACACAGAAATGTGCAGTACTTTGGAGTGGCTGGAGGAGAATTTTCCGCATGTGGAAATGTCAGAAGATAGCGATAATAATGGTACACCTTCTCTGCATAAGCAAATTAATACTCAGTATTTTATGGGCATTTAACATATATATATTTATTTTTAACAGACCAGGTACAAAAAGAAGAAAGTCCACCAAAGGACACAGAACAAGACCGCCTGAAATGGATAGAAGAGAAAATGGACATACTAAATGCGAATTTTAACAGTTTAAGGCAATTTGTGGAGGAATACGTGAGAGGAAAAATAAGGTACCACCTGTACCTGTCCCCCTTCTCCATTTCCTAATGAACCATCCCCAAACCCTCAAGAAGAACATAAACATTTTGACGAAACATCCATCCCATCATCCCCTCACAACCAGCCCGTGTTAAACCCTAATTCCCCTATATTCATTTCAGTATCTGCTTCCCCCTGTATTTCTCTTGATTGATGTATGTGTGTGTATTGAAAATGTTTTTATGTTAGTTGTAGTGGAATGATGTGGAGCAACTTTTTTTTTAAAAGAGTTAAAATGTCCGCGGACAGCGCGCCTGTTCGGGCTGGCCGTAATCAATATAATATGGATGTTCTAAGGGCAATACCCCTACCCATACCATTCGCAACCAAGATGGAACTAATCTTAGAACGCATCAGGTGTCCAAGTTGTCTATAAATGAACAAAATGGGGGCATCCTAAGGACATTATACCTCTCCGTACTGGTCACAACCAAGATAAAACATGGTTTTAGAACACACCCGGTGTCCAGGATGTCTGTAAATGAACAAAATGCGAGTGTCCTAAGGACACTATACCTGTCCGTACCGTCCGCAGCCAAGACGGAACTGTCCGTAGAACAGGCGCGGTGGCTGGCATTTCCGTAGTCAAACAAAATGGAGGTGTCCTCAGGACACTGTACCTCGCCGTACAGTCAGCAGAACATCTAGGCACATGCGCATCACACCCATAAGTACTGCCAACATTGCGCCTGTCCGTAACTATCCGTCTCACTTGTGTTGCACTTTTAATTAGTTTCAGGACCCGAACACTGTCCGTAGAACACCCGCATGCATGCGCATATCCGTTACTCTGCATTTGGTGTCCAATGGGCACCCATTTCCTTCGTGGATGTCTTCATAATGTCATCATGTGACCGCACCCACGCTGAGCGTGTGGCCTAATCTGCGCAGTTTGTGTACTTCCGCAACATTTCAAAAGAACTTATACAGACATGGGAAATTATTTTACAGTATAAAATCACCATTTTACATGTCCCATACAATGGCCGTACCTTTCAACGTATTGTTTAGAATTATTGCAATGCTCTTGAGAGATCGATATGGTCACGAGGCGCACCCCTCTACCCCTGTAAAAGGCCACACCCACGAGCTCATCTTCATTGTACTTCTGGCTATAGCAGATTGAGTTGTGCTACCTATACTGCTGTAGCAAATATTAGCCGACCAATCCTAATGGCATCCATAGCTGCTGTTGCTTCATTAGCCTCAGCACCACCCCCAAACCCTCCACCGCCACCACCTCCCCAAGGGCCTGCAGAGAGAAATAGGTGTGAGGATGTAGAGAGCGAGGAAGAAGAGAATGAGGTGGAGGAAATCCGCACTACAAGCACTCGCCGGGAGTCGTGGGTGTGGCAGTTGTTTACCGTTTGTGGAAACTTACCAAAAGCATGTGCAAACCAGGTCATGTGTAACCAGTGCAAGTTGGTGCTGAGTCGCGGGAGACCTGGTGCATACAACTTTGGTACGACAACCATGAAATGACACCTAACTTTGTTCCACAGTGCGGACATTTGCAACGTGGTACCATGTGAAGAACTTAGTAGGTTGAGTTCCTCCGCAGCATCCTCTGAGTCCGATCCTCTCACCACAAGAGACACTCCTGTGAGAGAGCGCATTCCTCCAGCTGCCTCGCAGGCCATTCACGATGCAGTTGACCCTTACCTTGCCAGGGTCACAATATTGTGTATGTTCTGCGACGCAGTACTCTGCATGGGGGAGACTCTTCGAAGTGCTTTTGAGACTACGGTCACGGAGCACCAGAAGAACTGCTCCCTACCTAAGTAAAGTACACCCTACATCTTTATCTCTTCACCTGCTCTTTCTTATCCCTGTGGTTGGTATCCCTTCCTTACCCTTCTTCACCCTCCTTTCCTAGTGTGTCGTGTGTTGAAAAAAAAAATAATTGAAAACAACAAAAATTACCAAAAAAGCTCTTTTCGGGGGCGTGGCTTGGAGCACCAACGATGTGGTCGCTCCGCTGAAGCCGCTCGTGGATTGCCCGCTGCCGCAGCAGAATTCATGCGGTTCCCTTGGCTGAAATGAATCGCCAACATCACCCATAAGGAGCGGAACCGGTGGAGCTTAAGCGGTCCGAAGATGAACAGCCAGCACAGAAGCTTTGGACCCGAAACCTCCGCCTAAAACCCAGCGCCCTGCGTCCCTCGAAAGAAGCAAGATGGCAGGCGCACTTACAAGTTTGGATGCGGCCAGGATATGGAGGCGGACCCTGCGGTGACACAGGAGCCGGAGGCGATGTGGGCCCAGGCGCGACCTGCAGCCTAGGGCCGGACGTAGGAGGCGACCCGGACCCATCAAGGGCATAACGGCGAGGGGGCCGGCGGAGCATCAGCTGGAAGGATCAGCCCCGGCTCCTGGGTGTGATACGTGGCAGCGGAGACTGCGGCGAGTCCGCACCCGCAAGCGGTTTGGAGCCGGAGCCCTGGCATGAGGCGGAGAGGCAGGGAGGGGGCCAACAAACAGAACCCGGCCCAGGAAGAGGGGAAACAGCGAGCGCGGCTGGACCGCGGCCCTGGTGGGGACCCCCTGGTGGCGGAGGCCACGGCTGAGGCGGGCGATGTGGTGGGAGTCCCTGCCACCCACTCCCGCATCTAGAGTGGCCCGATCGTGGGCTGCACCGTCAGAGGAGGACCCGGCTAAACATAAGAACCAGCGAGGGGAGCCACACTGAGGCTGTGGTGGTGGCCCCTCACATCTGAGACAGCAACTAAGGTGGGCAACACAGGAGATCAGCCTGGTGCCCACCTCCCACAGGAACTCAAAAGCAGGCCCTCAGCCCTGACGGGTATCGAAAAGCAGAGATACTGGTCACAGATAATGCAGTGGTCCTGAGACTCCTGTGGAGGCAAGCAAAAACCGCCAATGGTACTCAGCCCCTGTGTTTCATGGCCTCCCCCGCTGACTAGCTGAGTTGGAAGATTGCAGCACCTCTCTTCACCCTCTGCTGCCGCTGACTTTGACCCTCTATTGCGGACTCACGCCCTCCGGGCTGGGAGCTCCCTGAAACCCATCGCTACTGAGGTGGTCCACTCCCTTAGGGAGCCCATGCTGCACAGCGCAACCGCCAGTGCTACCGAACGCCCCCTGCAGAATTCTCCTCCGAGATCCGCCTCCCGTAGGTTTCCTGGGGCGCCCCGGCCCACATCCTTGCTCAGCTACACCGCCCCTCCTGGGGGAGCGGGGCAGTTCCCTGGGCCCCCTCCCCTCGGTGGGGGCTTCTGGACCCTCCGACCCACCTGGCCTTACTGGAAGAGCGCAACCTACCGGCCCGGGGGCATTGACGAACCTCGCCTCAAACCTACGAAACCCACCTCCTTAGAAGACGATAGTGTTCGCTGCCTACAGCACCCCCACCACAACCTTAGATCTCCTCTGGGATACTCCAGCATCTTTGGGTACATCTGCCCCACACAGCCACCATGTCTAAACAAGCAAAATCCAGCAAAAACCCGGACATAGCCACTATGTTCTCGACTTCAGACAAGGGTAAGAAACAGAACCCTCCCAGTCTTACCCCGCAGAAACGCCATGGAGGAGAAGAAGCCCTCGCTACCAAAGGAGACTTAGTGGCCTTCATGGCTGACATCAAGTCTGAATTCCGCTTATGCCTGTCAGAACTCACCACCAAAGTGGAACAGACTGACCAGAGGGTGACTGAGGTGGAGCAGAGGCTGGGCGAGGTCGAAGATTGCTCACTGGAACACACAACCACACTGGGGGAAGTTCAGCACTCAATCAGAGCCTTACAAGACAAGTACGAGATCCTAGAGTACAAGCAAGAGGACCTCGAAAATAGGGCCGTCGCAACAACCTCCGGATCCGAGGAATTCCGTCCTCTGTACCCGATAAAAACCTGGCGGAATACATTGGAGACTTCTTTCGGTCCTTGCTCCCGGGTCTGGACGAAGCCCAGCTTGTGGTAGGCCGCACCCATAGACTACACGCCAGGGAATAGACCCGGATCCCCCCCCAGATGTCATGACTAGGGTCCATTTCTTCTCTACTAAAGAGGCCATCTCAGCGATCAGCCTTACTGGGGACAAACTGTCCTTTCAAGGCGCACCACTGCAGATTTATCAAGATCTCTCAATGCTCACCCTCCAGAAAAGAAGGGCGCTCCGGCCCCTGGCACTCTTTCTCCAAGACCAAAAGGTGCGATAAAGATTACTATTTCCGACGGCCCTGCAGTTCTCAAACAAAGGCGCAGTGCGACGTATCAGCCACCTGGAAGACGCTAGTAATATCATGCACCCAACCTCGCCTAGAGAATCCGCCTTGCCAGACTCGGAGACAACTGGAGGCCCGGATCCGGCCCCTCTGCCGAAGCCTTGGTGGCCATCATGGTCAAAGGTGCAGCGGAGCAACCGGAAGAGATAATCGAGGATGGGCAAGGAACGCACCCTGTAGGCTCCCATCGCGCATGCCCACCGACCGTCTGGCCCTGCCGCGCGAGGATCCATCATCTTCAGGGTAAAGAACGTGCGCTGTTAACTGCGGTAGCGGGCTATATCCACGGCACATGCCCACTCCAAGGGACGTTCCAACTCTGAGTCCTTGTAAATCCACAGTACTGAGTTATTTGTTGGCCCCGTTGGCCAAGGGTGTGACTGCTCACACAATGTCGGCCCACCCGCTGGTTAAAGTTACGGCCCCCCATTGGGGGCTAATGTTAAAATCCCAAGTGCAGGTTCACCCCTTCTCAACTCTCACCTGTGATGGCGGTTGACCCAGGCGTTATCGACCCTTCCCCCCCAAACCAGTCAGCGGGGGAGAACCTGGCCCCGGACCACCAAAACCTAAAACTTCTCTCCCTCAATGTCAATGGGCTGAACTCTCCTGCCAAACGGAAAAATATCCTGCAAAAACTCCAGGATGCGGAGGCCGTGGTGGCTAATGCTCCAGGAGACTCACCTGCTACGAGCAGATGTCGGCGTCTCCGCTCCCGGCTGTATCCACTCGAATTTTTCGCCTCAGGTGAGACTAAAAAAGGAGGCACCGCAATCCTCTTCAGGAGAGATCTTCACCCTCAAATCCTGGACACTAAAACATGTTCATTCGGCCGGTTCATAGCAGTCAAATGCCTCCTGCTTGGAGACCTATACACCTTTGTCTCTGTGTATGCTCCCAAATCTGGCCAATCGAACTTCTATGACTCACTAAGCTCCTCTCTCTCACGCTTCATAGAAGGCCAGGCGATAAAAGGAGGGGACTTCAACGGAGTACCAGACCCGATAAGAGATAAGTCGCACCCCCCGACTCCAAATGACTTCACCCAGGCACTGAGCCTCCTACACTTATTCAGATCCCTAGAGGTGGTGGACTTGTGGCGGGTCTTACACCCCACTGAAATAGACTACTCTTTTTATTCTTATGTCCATTGAACCTTTTGAGGATCAACCTCCTCCTCGCGTCCCCACAAACTCTCGCCTTCGTCAAGGAAGTGGCCATTGGCTCAAGAATCCTATCGGACCACGCCCCAGTGATCATGGAGATCCGGGCGCAGAACCTCACACCTAATTCTCTGCGTAAATGGTAATTATACGACCCGATCCTCAATGACATGTCGGCAAGGGACAGAATCGCGACTGCGATTAAGAACTTTCTTGAAGAAAATCCAGCCTCCGATACCTCCCCAGTGAATAACTGGGACGCCATGAAGGCTGTAATTAGAGGCATCTTGATTGCACAGGGAGTAGCCTATCAGCGTAACAGGCGGCAGACCGGACAGCCTTGGAGGAAGAACTGAAAGCAGCAGAAGAACCCCACAAGGAAAAAGGCTGGTCCCCCAAAACGCAGCGAGCCCTACGCATAGCCAGAAAGAAGCTAGAAGCCCACTATGCGGTACAGACCGAGTAATTAATGGCCAAGGCCAAACAATCTTACTATGCAAAGAACAACAAGGCAAACACATTTCTGGTAGCCAAACTGGCCAAAATAAAACAAACTAATACTATCTCCGGCCTGCGCAACTCCCAGGGAGTCGTCCAATACTCAGAATCTAAAAAACAGCAATTGGCGGTAGCTCACCTGACTCAGGTCATGACAGCTACTCCGCGAGACCAGCTCAAACAGAAGGAATACCTGCAAAGCACAGCGCTGCCCCAACTCTCCACCTCAGCAAGGGAATCCCTGGAGGCACTAATCAGAGAAGAAGAGGTCGAGGAAGCCATCAAGTCGCTCAAGACACGGGCCCCAGGCCCGGACGGATTCTCGACGAGATACTACAAACTATTCAGACATCAGCTGACCCCCCCCCCCTTAGTGACTCTCTTCAACTCTTTCAGGGAATCTGGATCGGTGACCCCCTCGATGCAGGAATCAACTACTATTCTCCTGCCCAAGCCAGGGAAAGACCCGAGAGACCTGGCCTCCTACAGACCGATAGCACTACTGAACATAGACGCGAACCTGTATTACAAAATTCTTGCGAATCGCCTCGGTCGCATCCTGCCGGAGATAATCCAGCCAGACCAAGCAGGTTTCATCTTAAACCTGTCAGCAGGAGACAATATCCGGAGAACTTTAAACTTGGTGGACCTTGCCGCCCGAAACTCCCAAAAACTAGTACTGATGGCCTTGGATGCTTCCAAGGCATTTGACAAGGTGGACTGGCCATTCATGAAACGCATGTTGGGGGCCTTTGGCTTTGGAACAGCTTTCCAGACAATGGTTCTGGCCAACTACAAAGAACCCAAAACATTTCTGAAGACCAACGGATCCATCTCAGCCCTGATCTCACTGTCCTGTGGAGCGAGACAGGGCTGCCCATTATCACCTCTGCTTTTTGCACTTACCATGGGGCCCTTCGCCCAGAAAATAAGACAACACACCCATATCAAAGACCTGCAGGTCGGCCCATCGCAACACAAAATTGCCGTATACGCCGACGACATCCTGCTTACGATCTCGGAAGCCCGCTCCTCCCTGAAGCATGCCCTAGCAGAAATAAGCAGCTACGGTGAGGTATCCGGCTTTTCAGTCAACTTCGCTAAATCAACAGCCTTGGGCATTGGCCTCGCCCTGGAGGAACGGGAAACGCTGATGAAGATGAGCCCGATCAAGTGGGAAAAAAGAGACATCCCCTTTTAGGGGTGGGTCTACATTCCGGCAGACCCAAAAGAAACATGCCAGACTAATTTTCCCCGGCTATTTAAAGAACTGGAGGGAGACCTAAGACGCTGGACGACCCAGGAGATCTCATTAATGGGATGAATAACAGCCTGCAAAATGAACTTTCTTCCGAGGTTTCTTTATGCCTGCTCCTCCCTCCCAGTGGCAATTCCCGCACCAACCCTTCGAGATCTACAGAGGAAAATGGTGAAGTTCATATGGAGAGGTAAGAAAGCTAGAATCCCCCTACAAAACGCTACTGGGTGGCTCCAAAATGGGAGGGCTAGGAATCCCGGACTTGCAGGCCTACAGAGTGGCGGCTCAACTGGCACATGTCCACGCATGGCAAACAACCACAAACTGCCCCAAATGGGTAGAACTGGAACAATCACGGCTGCCCGTACCCCTATGATTCCTGCCACACATCCTGGCCCCCCTCAGAACACATTAGGGAGATCTCCTTCTGCAACCAAACACACCCTGAATTCCTGGGACTGGGCACTAAAACGGAAGGGCGTCCCGATGGGCCTGAGCCCGCAATCGCCGATTTTCCACAACCCAGCTTTTTCACCCGGGTCAAACCCACGCAATTTTCAACGCTGGATAAAGGGTGGCCTTGAGACCCTAGAGCAGATGTATGAGGGTAATGCAGCATTCACGTTTGCACGATGCAAGGAAAAGTTCCAACATCAGGAAAAGGACAGATTTACCTACATACAACTGCGCCATTGGCGCTCGCAACCCAAAATCCTACAAGCAGCAACGCGCGTCCTGTCTTCTCTGGAACTATCGCTCAAGGACCCCCCTGATTCAAGGCAGGATATCTACTTTTTATAGGCACTTTCTGGGCGATTTCCTGATTGAGAGAACCCGCAGCATGGCCCAGTGGGAGGCCGACTTGGGGCACCCGATAGAGGACCAAACATGGGTGGACATCTGGACCCGAGCGCACTCCTCATCCACCTGTGTCACCAATAGGGAATGTGAATATAAAATTATGCTGAGGTGGTACTATCCCCTTATTAGGCTCCATCACATGAACCCCAGGGTGGACAACTCCTGCTGGAGAGGATGCGGCCACCCAGGCTCCTTCTTCCACAAGTGGTGGACGTGCCTGAAAATCCAGCGATTTTGGAGACAATGCCTGGGGACGATTACACAAATCACCGGGGCAGCAGTCTCGCTGGAGCCGGGGCCCGTCCTGCTGGGGGTCCCGATCCCGACGATCTACCCACGCTCCGGGAACAGGGCAAAACTGTTAACCCAATGCCTTCTAGCTGGGAAATCGGTGCTGGCCCGCTGTTGGAAGTTCCCGGACGGCCCCTGTTTAGCTCAGTGGTAGACAAAACTATGGGACATACTGATAGCGGAGAAGGTGACAGCAGCAAAGGCCGGGGTCCTGCACCGATTCCAGAACATTTGGGGCCCGGTACTAGAATATGACCAGCGATTTCCCGCCCTAACCTATAAGCCTATCAATGCCCGATGGACCCTGGGAAACCGGGAGGATCCCGGAGGGGACGCATAAACTATGGGGTCACAGAATGGAGGGCCTAGAGAGTAAAGGTCTTTGTGGGTTAACGGAGGGAGGGGAGGACAGGCCCAGAGGGAAATATTTGAAGCTCAACACGTCTCTGCTGTTGTTTACGATGTATGCTTGTAAACCTGCCTTGATTTCAAATAAATACATTCAAGAAAAAAAGGCTCTTTTCAAAGCTGCCTTTCTCAGTTTAACAATGGAATTATCAAGTGGCCGGTGTAGGCCCCCGCGCATTTTTCAAAAAGTCCGTGGACAGTTGTAGGACTTACAAAAATGGAGGGTGCAAGCGGAGCACAACCAATGCACTTTTCGCTGGGAGTAAGTGGTGGCTCTGAAAAGAACCTTTTGGTGGTGATTTGGGTGTTTCAAAAACTGTGAATTCGAAAAAACAGATTGCCAAATAGGTGACTATGAATCCAAAAAAGGTTGCGATGCATTTTGAACATTTCGAAGAAAAATCTGATTGCCAGCATATGTGAGATGGACTCCATCTCTGCGAAAAATGAAAGTGCTGCGAAACAAAATGTTTTCATTGTGGAATGAGGACATGCCAACATCTCTTAGAAAGGCACAAACAGCCTTATTGACATTGTGCCTCGCCTTCTCGATTTGTGGACCAAAAGCAGAAGAACGCAGCCACATTTGTCTTTGCGCAATATGGGAAAAAACTACTTGGCAATTTGGAAACATGTCCATGACCTTCACAAGTCCTTCCTTCATTGCAAATTGCAAAGAAATTCCAGAGACATGCCCTAAACTGTTTCCTCCACAATGAATGATAATTATATCAGGATGACGCTCTGTCTGTAAAGTAGCACACAGAGGTACCAACTCCAGCAACTTCATTCCACGCACTCCATGCCAGTGCACTTCCACATGAGAAAATCCAAGATCTGCAGATATACCGCAACTTTCGACATGCAACTTCAACCAATTTATACATGAGTCTCCCAAAATCCCGATAATCTGTTTTCGAGCACACAGAGCCATAGCTGTCTGGTCTCCTGTCAGGAAAAAGACGTTCTGACTAAATTTCTCCATTCGGAACACACCCACTGAACTTTACTGACCAATCCCTAGCTTCGCACATTCTCATTTGCATGCGTCTCCACCCCAGAAACCACGTTGATAATACGCACTGCCTGCAGACTACCGCCATGTCCGCGGACACGTAGAGGATCTGAGCGTGACGACTGTACATTTAAATACTATTTCCCTTTTCCCCTTTAAGGTAGGCTCTGAAAAGAGCTGTTTTGTTTTGTTTTTTGGGCAGATGCCTGACGGACACCTGTTATTTTGTGTTTTTTGTTATTTTTTTCTTCTTATTTTACTCCTACAATCATTACAGAACCTTCTCCAAAGCAAGCCTTACATTCCAAAAGCACGTGGTATTTCCCAAAAAAGATAACGAAACACCATCTGCTTCAAAATAAGCTGCATTACTGGAAACAATTTGTGGCTGCAGAAAAACATACCAGGGCGTAACATGAAAGCATGCATGCCGCGATTGATGATACACCTCCCAATGCTTTGATCAGGGCAGAAAACAGAACTGTTGTCCCATTTTCCTCTAGGGAGTAAGCCAAAAAAAATTACTTTCACAGTTGGAAAGATATTAATGACTGCTTGTAGCAACTGTTCCAAATCTTCCAACAAAGTAGGTGAAGTCACATAGTTCAAATGGCAAGCACCGTAGTACAAAAGTACCACATGGGGACTGGTCAACCTACGCATATCTCTGCAAACTTGGAGAATTGCTGCAACATTGCAATCAGTCGCAGCACTCCACACCACCTCCACTCCTCGAACATCGAAATTGTGTGCCACATGCCTACTTTCGGAATAGTGCTGTAAACCATGGACAAAAATATCTCCGAGCACCAACACCCTGACTGTCTCTACCACTGCCATCTTCACTACACGCACCGTCTTTCGACAGAAATGAATAATGTGAACATCTGATTGGCTGATGCCTACAATCCCCTTTCCATGCTGGATTTGCTGTAGAACCCCATATGTGCCACGCCCTACCCGCAGACAAGCGCGGTCTACATGCGGCACGTAACTCTTAGCCAGTCCTTCTACCCTTTCCACATCACTGGCAAATCCATTCCCTCATTGAACACAGCTAAGCAGTCACACAACCATCCAGCAATCACATTCAAGATCTCTACATCTAACTCCGTCATCAGAGTTCCGCACTTCAAATGTACTGTTGATCACTCTGAATGCAAGTCGCATATCATTGCAAAGCACCTACTTCAAAAATGAATGTGCAAGTGTCGCAGATTTCTACTTACACCTCCATGCATACGCACATGCATGAGTACAAAGTACAGGTATGCATATTTTATTCAGAGAACATGTGCAACCCTTATGATTTCATTTAAACAAATTAATGCCACTAAATCTACATAGCCAATACATACAAACGCTCCCCCTTTAAGTGCAAGACTTCCAATTTTTCATCGAGAAACCGCACTACTTCGTACCGTCTCCCGCATAACCTATACATACGTAACAACCCTCCCGATTTAGGCGCAAAACTCGATTTTCCATTAGAAAATGTCACCATTTTTTACTGTCTACCGCCTAAATTAATGCTACTTCCAATGCGATCGTATGAGAAAAATAAACGTTCCTGATTGCTGTGGTGACATCTCCCTCTGAGGTTCTCCCGATTTTTCACATTCATACTTATGAAAGTAGTCACATTTTTCCCATCTACTATAATGACCTATCACTTACAAACCTCTCTGCTATAGACAACACAGCTTAAAAAAAACAAGGGGATTTCATTAACTGAAAATTGTACTCATTTGCGAAGCAGGTTCAACTAACATACTGCAAATAACATATAAAGGCTTCACATAGAAATAAAATGCACACATGCACTGTGTTGAGATATCAAAGGAGAATACTCTGACGAAAGATGCAAAATGAACGTGTACATTAACATCGCTGCTTTAAACACACAAAGTTACTAACTTCTTCCTTTTACAATTGCAGTGAAGACTACTCTCCTGAAAAGCACCAGCATCTACACTGCAAACAACATATCCGAAGAAACCTGGTCATTCCACAAAAAAAAGTAAGTACAGTACTACCTTTATATTCTTACTGTTCCTCAAAGAGACTGTGTGGGTTATTTATGTAATTTGAGCACCAAAAAAAACATTGCTTTCTGAACCATTCTACCCACAAATCCCCATTTATTAAACAAAGAATAACAGGCAGAATGGCACATAAATCGCTGTGTTCTTGGAACACAAATGACATACAGACGCCTTAGAATGTTAGTGCTACAAAACAAATAACTGTTTTAATTGTATACCATTACGTTTACTATTAATGCTTCTCCTCACCACTAGCTCACTTTCTACTCATCTGAAGCACAGTGTAGTAATATACAAACAGAAAAATAGCCTTCCCAACTCATTGTAACTGCCCAATGCACATTCACACACCACCACAAACAGCTTCCCCATCAAACTCATGCACGCATGTACACAGCACACATACATTGTACAACAGACCAAACCATGCTTTCTTGTTTTTCAACAGACCCCAAAGAATGCCTACCAAAAAGCAAGTCTGTAGAAAGCAACGCAGAAATAGAGCAAATGAAAATAAAAGTGTCCAAAGTAAGCATCCATCTCTAGCACAGTTTGTACAGAAAGATGGAACAAATCAGCTCATACAGTCATTTAGCGAAACAAAGGAAGCTTCAACTACTGAAACTTTGGCTCCTCCATCAAAATGTTGCACGAAACAGAAAACGCTTTTCAAAAAATCGGCTACCAGTACTGCTAGCAATGCTCCTATGAATCCTGATATAGTAACAAAAACCCATAGTAAAAAAAACTATTTTAGCAAAAATCAAAAGTCCTTCAGAATCTAATAAGAAGAGGAGCGAAATCATCCTCAACCCTTAAAACCTACCGTAAAAATTAATCCTACAAGCTCTCGTAGACAGTGCAATCCTTCTCAAAAGGAAGTTATTTATTTTAGTGTTAACTAGGATGAAACCACTAACAAAACTAAGTAATAAACTACAAAAGAAACTTCTCAATAAACGGAATATCAACAAAAATAACTTCTTAAATATTTGTGGAGGTGAATGGAGTCACACAACGACCACAGAACCATATTTTAATCAAGAAGCATACAAGCAAGGGGGGGCGTGGCTACGAGAGCCATGTAGGAGGACGCGTTCTGGAGGAGCTCCCGAGATCCTACAATGATCCGGGCAAATATGTGCGGTACGATGGACCACTGACCACCGACAATACACATGCCGGTGTGTGAAGGTGTGTGCTACGCACGGTGAACTTCTGGATGGCACAGGAGTAACGACGAGGGAGATCGGTGAGGATGAGTTAAAAGACGCCGGGGACAAAGGGCGACTCAAAATGGCCGACCAGGGTCCGGAACAAGGATAGAAGCGAGCCGCACGGTGACCCAGCGGAGAAGGCGCACTGTGTGCACACTTGTCACTCGAGCAGACTATTGATTCCCTGAGTCATGTCGAACAGGTCAGTGCGGCCAAAGGCGAAGCAGCCCACCCTGGACGACTTCACTAGGACGTCCCCGAGCCAGGACACCACCAAGAGCAAGGATGCGCTGGCCACGAGCAGCGCGATGTCTTCGTGCTCCAACCAAGAAATCCTGGCGGCGATTGCGGATCTAAGGGCGGCCTGGGAATCTAAGCTGGAACTGGCCGTCACTGAACTAAAAACGGCGCTGGACCTCAAGGTTGGAGAGGTCCAAGAGGACGTTAATTTGCTGCGACAGGATGTCAGGGCCCTGGCGGAGCGCACAGAGTCCCTTGAAAAAGAAGTTGGCCCGAATACTGCGGATTGTGCCTCCCATAAAGCCGACCTGCACGCCCTGATACAAAGGGTGGGCAACCTGGAGAGCAGAGCGGAGGAGGCGGAAGGACGAGCCCGTCGCAACAACATCCGCATCGTGGGCCTACCGGAGGGGATGGAGGGCCGTGACCCTACGGATTTCATCGAATCCATGTTCTTACAGGAGATACCCGGAGGGGCCCTATCCCAAGGATTTGCAGTAGAAAGGGCACATAGAGCCCTAACGAGGAGGCCGCCGCCGGGGAACCCGCCTAGGCCTATGATCGCCAAAATTCTCAACTACCGCGACCGGGAGAGGATACTGGAACACTTCCGAAAAGGAGGGACGATCACGAGAGGAGCGGCAAACATCACGGCTTACCCGGATTATACCTTGACTGTACAGCGTAGTCGCATGAATTTCGGGTCAGTAAAGCCGAGGCTGAGAGAAGCGGGCCACAAATATATGTTACTTTATCCTGCAAAATTGAAGGTCATTCATGCACATAAAACTTTGTTTTTTGAGACCCCGGAGGATGCCATGGGATGGCTCGATGCACAAGGATGCCCCCAGGAATCAGAAGATCGGCCTAGAAAGGGCTTGGAAGAGACACGAGAGGCATAAAATGGCGTCGCAAGATGGCGTGGCACGTGGGACTTGAATATAGTCGGTGCGAAGCCTTCGGTAAAGAAGGTCAGATGATTGCACTACGGGAGCCTTACGGAGCGATACTCTTTACCCCACGATAGCTTTAGTTGGGTGGCCACTAGGGCGACCTCGCCCTACTGGGCTCCGTGCATCGATCGGTGCTTGCGGAGCTAGATGTGGGGGTGCCTGAGCTCTGAGGCTGGAGCTGGGCAGCAGTTGGGGTGTGTGATGTTGGGGAAGGGACGGGGGGGAGGGGAGGGAAGTTGGGGTTTTGTTGTGTATATAGTTAAAGGGGGTTTGAGCTTATACGAGGAGCTACTGGAACGGGATGCCATCTGTATCACGTGGGCAGTTGGGAGTCGCTACATGGGAGGCAGGGAGATACGTACGTGCCATGGGAGACCTTAAGATTGTCACCTGGAATGTCAGGGGACTTAACAGTTATTTAAAAAGGAACAAAGTCATGTTGTACCTTAAAAGACAGAGGATTGACATCGCACTGCTGCAAGAAACACACCTGACCCAACATAAGTTGGAACTGGTGGGGAAAAAGTGGAGTGGCACGGTGGTGGGCTCCCCGTACTCTGCCTATGCCAGGGGAGTGCTGATCTGGGTGGCACCGCACGTTCCGCTCAGAATCACATGGGAGGTGGTGGACACGGAGGGCAAGCTGGTCATGCTAAGGGCCCTGGTAGAGAATAAAGAGGTGTGCATTATCAACACATACCCCCCCAACCAGAATACTGCTGCGTACTTCAGAACCCTATGCACTCACCTGGGCGCGTGGGTGGGGGGAGTGATTATTTGGGGAGGGGACTTTAACTGCGTTCTCGACCCAAAGGCGGACAGGTCTGACGGTAAGATTGATCGGCCCACCCCGGCGGCCAGAGTATTACAGGTATTACTGGACGACTTTGGGCTGGCGGATGTTTGGAGACTGAAACACCCTAATGCCTCGCAGTATTCTCACTACTCTGCCCCGCAGCAATTACACACGAGATTGGATTATTTCTTTGCCACGTCAGAGGTGGTGATAGCGACCACTCAAATTGAATATAGAGCGAGGGTCCTGTCGGACCACTCGCCCTTGGTGCTGACCTGGCAGTACAGTCGCCCCAGTGCACGGATATCTACATGGCGCCTCCGTGCGGAGGCGCTTAGAGACTCGGTCTTCAGGGAGGACATCAGGGATGCGATCACGCGGTACTTTGAGGTGAACACGGGCAGTGTAGATTCGGCTGGCACACTTTGGGAGGCCTTCAAGGTGGTGTTGCGGGGTGATGCCATTTCCAAGTCAAAGGGCCTGCAGGGTGGGGTCCTGACAGAACTAGAGAAGGCGGAGAGACAACTGGAGCGCGAAAGCAGCAGGGCAGGAGGGGACGCGGATTTAGTACTCGAGCTGCAGCAGAGGTGTGCAGAGCTTTGGGAAAGGCTCTGTAACCTTAACTACAGAAAATATGTTGAGAGGCAGCATGTGGGTGGGGACAAAACTGGCCGCCTACTGGCATGGTTATATAAGAGAGAAACCCCCAGGCCCCCGATCAGGATGATAGCTAGTGAGAACGGGGAGGAGGTTGACACCCAAGAAGGAGTTAATGAGGCCTTTTTTGATTATTATAGAGTACTGTATGAGGACAGAGGAGGAGAAAATCAGGAAGAGATCAGAGACACATTGAAAGACATGGAACTACCAGGATTAGTGACGAAGAGAGGGAGGAGCTAGATGCACCTATTACTCTGGATGAACTAGAGGAGGTAGTGAAACGATTGCCCACCTGTAAGACCCCGGGCACGGACGGACTCCCGAGCGAGTTTTATAAAGTATATAAGGCAGAGATACTCCCTCCTATGCTAGAGATGTTCAATGAATCCTTCGAGAAGGGTCGGCTACCAGATACGCTTAGAGAAGCACTAATCGTGCCGCTCCCCAAGCCTAACAAACCGGGACAATGTTGCGGCTCGTATAGGCCGCTGTCAATGCTGAACCAGGACAGCAAGATCCTGACGGCGGTCCTGGCTAATAGGCTACGAAGGGTCATCAGTAAACTGATACACCCGGATCAGACAGGCTATGTCCCCAATAGAAATATAACTCATAATCACAGGCGACTCCACCGGGTGATTGAGGAGGGGAACAGAAGTGATGAAGAGATGGTGGTAGTGTCCCTAGATGCAGTTAAGGCATTTGATTCGGTGAGGTGGCCGTGGTTGCTGGCGGCCCTGGGAGAGTACGGGTTTGGGCCTGGTTATATTAGGTGGGCGAAACTGTTGTACAGCGAACCACTGGCCAGAGTGCGCACGGGATCAGTGATATCTAAGAGGTGGCAACTCAGTAGAGGCACCAGACAAGGATGCCCCTGGTCCCCGATGTTATACATACTAGCCCTAGAGCCCCTAGCGGTGTACCTCAGACGACAATATGACTTGGTTGGCATCGAGGTGGGAGGAGAGAACCATTTAATATCCTTATATGCTGACGATTTGTTACTGTATCTAAAATATCCGGAGGAAAACCTCCAGTACATTTTAGAGGTCATGGAAAAGTATGCGGAATTGTCCGGCATCGCGGTCAATCACGGAAAATCGAGCATGTTTCCATTGGGGAGCTACGCAGGAGTCCCTCCGGAATGATTACCGGTGTTGTCCGTGCCTTGGACAGCTGAGTCTTTCCGCTACCTCAGAATTGATGTATATCACACTGTGGAGGAAGAACACTTGCACAATACCGAGGTGGCTGTGAAGAAAATCCGCACGAATATGCAGTTTTGGGAGAAACTACCGCTGGCAATGATGGGGCGGGGGGCGATGCTCAAAATGGTGGTCCTGCCTAGGCTGCTGCACTTTTTCAGTAACATACCATACCTGATACCCAGGAAGTTCTTTGTCAAACTTAACAGTATGTGTAGGGACTTCCTGTGGCACGGCACCCGCAATAGGGTGGCCCTATGGAAGCTACAGAACTTCCATGATAGAGGAGGCATCAAGCTGCCGAACTTTGAGGCCTATTATGTGGCCAGCCAATTGCAATATGTGACTAAATGGCTTTCTGATGAGGAAACTCCTGAGTCTAGGCTGGTTGGGCGGGACTGCGCCCCGTTTTACCTAAAAGAGATCATCTGGGTCCCTAGACCAGACTTGAATGAACGCCCGGGTATGTTGTTGCTTGGGTGGAGAATGTGGCGCAGAGCGTGCCAATTAATAGAGAGCCCGTGCCCGTGTTCCCCACAGGTGCCGCTAGTTGCCTTAACTAAGGGGGACAGCCAGTTTAGGAAGATAATCAGGACATACTGGGAATCGGTTGGGCTGGCCACATTGGGAGACATATGGCAGGAAGGGGCTATTAGGGAATTCGAAGACCTGGGAGAAGAAACAGGGTTGCATGGGGGCCAATATGTTACGTACCTTAGGTTGGTACAGATTATCCGTAAAACCTGGCCGGAGACGGTGCTGGCGGAAGAACCAGGTGCTCTGATTGGAACGATATATGATATATCAGAGGGCGGACATGAGATCTCTAGATTATATGAGGTGGTGATGACCCGGGTGGGGAAGGATTTGATGGACTTGAGGCTGGACTGGGAAGCGGAGGTGGGGGCGCAGCTGACCGATGGGATGTGGGAACGGGCCGTGGGATACCATAAGAAAGTGTCCAGGAATGCTAGATTACAGCAAATACAGCTATACATTACGCATAGAGCATATATGACCCCGAAGAGAATATCCAAGTTTGCGAGCGCAGGAAGACAAGCATGTCCGAAATGCGATGAGGAAGACGCAGACATGACACATATGTTCTGGTCCTGCCCAGTGATTGAAGTCTTTTGGGGGGAAGTGGCACGGAAACTAGCAGATAGCGGGGGTCCTGCTACGCATAGACACGGCCGGGGCCTGCCTCCTGGGAGGGTTCCCCAGACCACGGAACACCAAACATCTCGGGAAACTGAGAGACCTGGCGTATGTGCTTGCTAAGAGAAGGATAGCCATGAGTTGGAAGCAATGCCATAAGCCAAGGATAGAGATATGGTGGCGGGACTTGCAGAAATGGGCGGAGGCTGAAACGGTGGTATGGCAGGAAGCATGTAGTAGCAGTTGCGGGGAGGAAGATGTGGGTAACCTGGCGGCTTGGAGGATGTTAATTACAGGACTGTTTGGCACGGAAGTGGACCCTGCAGCTTTGGAAGGAAACGACACCCAGCCACACTAAGTTGATACAGAACCGTAAGGTTGATAAGCTCTTGGGGGGGAGGGGTTTGGAGTGCAGTAACATGTGTTAACTGATGTTTACGGCTTTATTGTACATAATGCTGCAAGTTTGGCTTGTATTGTTTTATTTTCAAAATAAAAAACTTAAAAAAAACAAAAAAAAAAGCATACAAACAAAATCAAACAAACACAATTGCCATCCATAGCAGTGGACGAGGGTATGAAAAAATCAATAATACCATCCTGGAACAAGAAACACTGCTTACAAAAGTATCCCCTGAAAACTCAGAATTACCTCTCCATTCAACTGAACCAGACAGTCCAGTATACAAATGGCCGTGCACGTCAATGTGTAACATTCCTAACAAATCTTTCAAATCTTTACGTCAGTTCCTCAATGAGTATGTGAAAGGTAAAGACGAAATAAAAATGAAAATGTTGCAAAATATGGATATCTGTCCAGTGCGCAAATACAAAGGACTACAAAAGCACCTTCCATGATATCAAAAGAATATCAATACATCATTCAAGTGTAAGAAATCTAGTGTACAATCTGTACTATGCTAAAAGTCCAGCTTTAGAATTGGCCAATTTAAATAACACTGTTCTACATGGTACACCCAAATACCTACAAGAAGAAATCGACCGTATCCAGAGAAAATATTTTGGAAGTGAAAGCCACTTACAAAATGCAATAGTTTTAGAACAGACTAGCAACAATTCTGCACATAGCAACCTTCTATTACACACATACAAAAAAGAAATACTAAAATTTAAAAGTACATCGGATGAAGTACCAAACCATGTGTGTGTGTGTGTGTTGCCGCAGAACGTTTTACAAAAGGAACACAAAAACTATACACGTAACATACAAAATAGAAGACAATGAAGATTCCAAATGGTTTGAATTAGCTCTCTATATTTTAGCAGAAAACAAATACCAAATAAGTGAACCCCTAATATGTTGCAAATACTGCACTACAAAACTGGACAACAACCAAACCCTTTCACGTGCTATCACAAATAATTTGGAATTATTCCCATTACCAAAACCCCTGCAACAACTCAATTTGTATGAGAGCATCATAATTCGAACAGTTCACCCATTTCAAGCAATAATACGCCTTCAACCAAAAACAGCAAAATTACCTCCCTCTGAATTGGTGAAAGGCATTCGTGGCAAAGTAGTTTATTTTCCATTAGATCTGACAGAAAATGTGCACACTCTACGAGTGCAACATCCAATAGAGCATTCTTTAATTGTCTTAGTAAATGGTGTACCAACAAAAGACAAAAAAGTTTGGCAACATCTGGTGGACTTACATAAAGTTAGACAAGCCTTGCAATATCTGAAAGACAATAATGAATACTACAAAGAAATACATATTGAAGAAACCCTAAGGGAAACAACTGAAATAATTCAAGAGTCATCAGAAACTGGTCAATTCGAACTTCTGGATCCTGCTGCAGTATCCACTCTTTTGTACCATTACATAATTCATCCATTGCACTCTAATGAGAGCATAGATGATGCACTAGAAACTTACCAAATGCGACAAACCAAAGGGTCAACAATGAGCATATGGGAAAAAAGTATAGAAGCACATGCTTTTCCACTGCTATTTCCTACTGGCAAAGGTGGAAGTTACGATGATAGACCCACTCAGATTACGGCATCAGAATACCGCTCATTACGAATGTATTATCAAGATCCCAGATTTAGACAAAATGTGGAATACATATTCCACCTACTCTTTGAAAGTGAACTAACAACCCTATGTTACGGAATTGCACACATATTGAAATCTGGAACCCACTTTCAAAATATGTCAGCTGCACAATTAATACAAAAAGTGTAAGAAAAAGATGAGGTTTTACAATCAAGTATAACAAATCTGTTTGCAAACATGCGTGGTACGAAAGAATACTGGTTCCGACGGCACGGGGATGTACGTTGTATGATCAGAAACCTTGGACCACCCACTTGGTTTGTTACATTAAGTTGTGCAGAGTATGCATGGGAAGATTTACATGAGTTCCTAGGCATATCAAACAACAACAAAACCAACATAGATATACTAACACCTGGACAATTTTGCTCTCTATATCCTGTTAATGTGTCAAGATATTTCCATCATCGTTTCATTGCTATGCTACACTTTATTTGTAATAAAACTGTTCCTCCCCTCGGAAAAGTGCAACACTTCTTTTGGAGAAAAGAATACCAAGCCAGAGGAGCACCACATATTCACATGCTTTTATGGATCAAAGGTGTGCCTAAATTTGGTCAGGACAGTGATGCTACTGTTTTGCAGTTTATCCAAAAATATGTCACTTGTGAAATCCCTTCACAACGGACACATAGTGACCTTCATGGACAGATTTTACAATTTCAAAGACACAAATGTGGCAAATATTGTCGTCGCAAATACAAAAGCAAAGGGAAATACTACACCAAATGCCGCTTTGATTTCCCTAGACCAGTTACAGAAACAGGTGAAGTGAACAACTTCATGTCTTCCGTTCGACATTGGGTCTCATTACACGGAAGGCGGTGAGCCATGGCGCTATTAGCGCCATGGCTCATGCCGGAAAAATACCGGCACCGCCTTGGCGGAAAGGGGATTTACCGCCCCATTCCAAGGTTGGTGGGGCGGTAAATCCCCCTTCCGCCATTGCCCTTCCCCATTCCCATGTCTGCCCCATAGGGCTCTATGGGAATGGGGAAGGCGCTAAGTACGGCACCGCAATTTTGCGGTGCCGTAATTAGCTCCGAGGTCCCTTAGCGGGTTGGTTTTTAACGCCTGCAAAAAGCAGGCGTTAAAGCACCAACCCGCTAAGGGACCTCGTAGTAAGGCGGTAGGGATTTACCGGCACCGGTATTTTACCGGTACCGGTAAATCCCTACCGCCATCCGTGTAATGAGGCCCATAGTGTTAAAGGTAAATCACCTAAAAACGCGTATTACTTAAAAAGAACAGAAGAATCAAAATATATCAATGATTACAATGCAATCATTGCCCTCTTATGGAATGCAAACATAGATGTGCAGTACATTGCAGACAATTCCACTGCAGTTGCACGATATGTTACAGCCTACTTAACAAAAGCAGAAAAAACAGAGCTTCAAGACCTCTGGAATGACCTATCATCAGACAAAACATTATCTCAGAAATTGTACACCCTAGGCATAAAAATGCTCTCTCATAGAGAATGTGGCGCCTATAAAGCGGCAGATCGTTTAACCGGTACTGCTTTGTATGGAAAATCAGAAAACATAGTATGGCTAAGTCTTGGCCCTGCTAAATCTAGAAAAAGAGTTCTGAAATCATATGAGGACATAGAAACAATTGCCAGAAATGATCCCAACAGCCAAGACATTTAAAAAAACTATTTACTGGACATATACTATCCGAACAGGAGCACCACTTTGGAAACCATTTGTCTATACCAAATAGCTCAAAACTTTGCATACAAAAATAATATAAAACCCGATGAAAGCAAAGGTAGATATAGAGTGACAGATTGTGAAGGCAGCTTAGTGAAACTTACCAAACGAAGCTTAATTAATCATGTCAAATTGTCATTAAAATTCCTCAACAGAAAGAACTATATTACATGTCCCTGCTACAACTTTTTAAACCATGGAGAAAAGAGGAAGAGATACTAGATAACTATGACTGCTATGAAGATGCTTTCAAAGCAAATGAAAGCACTATCACCGATGTGAACTTTACCCAGTACAAAACAATGTTGCACAATGAACAGCAACACGAAGAAGAACTTCAGGCCCAACTAGATAAGGACACTTCCGACAGTAGTCAACCTTCTGTAACAGGAAGTCAAGAAACACTCAGACAGCAAGTAATAGTAAATGAGGCAGAATTAGCTATGACAGAAGTGGAAAACAGCATGCGTCACTATGAAGAAAATGTAGAAGATTTAACTGTACTACAAGCAAAACTTAACAAAGATCAGCACACCATTTTTGAAGAAGTAACAAAAGAAATTTCACATGGTATACAACACGAAAATAAAGAATGTACCTGCAAAAATTACAAACCTATACTGCTGTACGTCAGTTGTGAAGCTGGGTCAGGAAAAACATTCTTAATCAAAATCATCAGCAATTTCCGATTACTACTCCTTCCAGTAGAACACCAAAACAAATTTAGACTATTACAAACTTTCTGCAGAAACTTCAATGGAACTACGGAGAGTATTAAAACAAATGAAAATGCTACTAATAGATGAAGTGAGCATGGTCTCCAACCTAAGGTTGGCTTTGATTCACCTCAGATTGTAAGAAGTACTTAAAACAAACTACGAACAACTCTTTGCAGGGAAACACATTATCGTTTTCGGAGATCTTCTACAATTGACACCAGTGAAAGGTGAACCTATTTTTAAAACCTTAGGACACAAACTCCGCCGTAAAACTGTTGGCAGCATAGGAAATGTGAACCTTTGGCAACATTTCTAATACAGAGAATTAACAGAAAACATGCGTCAATCTGCAGATCTCACTTATGTCAACATTTTTAAAAGTATTAGATTTTGAGTACTATCTCAAGAAGCTCAAGCAATATTGAAAAACCGGCACATTCAAGCACTTTATGGCGATAACGCATGTGCTACTGATGTTATGGAACAATTAGCGCACAAAAATGTCAATTGTATGGCCTTAATGCCAACTCTTGCAAGCTGCTTCAAATTCAATGAAACAATGTTAAAAAAAGAAAAAAAGAAATGCAACCAATAATGGAAATTCGCTCCACAGACAAACTAGACGTACATGGTATGACACTACCCATGTGTGAGCAAGCCACAACAAGACTAAATACCTTAGAAAATTCAATCTCCAACACAGCTGGGTTGGAAAAAATATTAAAATTATCCTTAAATTGTAGAGTAATGCTTAAACGTAACCTTGACGTGGAGCAACAGCTAGTTAATGGGGCACTGGGTACAGTTGTTGGCTTTCAAACATACCCAATTGAGAACAACATTCAGTTTGTCAATATTCGCTTTGACAAACTTTCAGAAGTGAAAAGGATAGGGCGCTCAACTGCTCGATTCCTTCTCTTCAAAGATTTATGTACGCAGAGAACAATTTTCTCTAACTCTTGCATATGCAGTCACCATTCATAAATCCCAAGGTCTTACCCTAGACAAAGCATTGATAGATATAGGAAACACAGTCTTTAAAGAAGGCATGAGCTACGTAGCACTATCACGCTTACGTACACTTGACGGTCTATTTCTAATCAACTTTGCATTTTACAATACAATAGACTGTGTTCACTGTACACCCACCATCTGAAATCATATCCTGTTCCAGAATAAGGAAAATGTGGTAAAAGAAAACTAATTCAAACAGAAATGCAACAGAATCTGACGGCAAATCCTTCAAAGAAAACAAAAGAAGCTGAAACTTCATCAATTACCACAAGCAAAGAAGAACCTATTAGGGAAAGTAAATCAGGTACTTCTTCAAAGAAGGAACAGAAACTCTGAAAACATCACTCAGAGATAGAACTAGCTGGTCCATTCAAATTTTCAAATGAAACTGGTGTAAGTTGCTATGCAAATGTAGCAATGAATATTCTATTTCAATTACCACCAATTGTTAACAATATTTACTTTCACAGTACAGACCAATTGTGTTTGCAAATGTTAGTCCTTCATAGAAACGCAACACACAATCCTGACAACACGTATAGTGTTTATGGAATAAGACAAGAATTGGACTACTGTGCTGGAATTGTGAGATTCACTATAAACTCACAAGAAAATCCACAAGAATTTCTAATGTACTTACTACAAATACTGGAAAACAAAAACATAGCTATAAATGAAATCTTCCAGATTTCATACATGTGGAAACATACATGCACTCTCTGTAACAATGTGACACAGGAACAAATCCCAAATGAGCGATTTGTGTATGTATCCATACCTAATTGTGAATCCATTCCATTTCAGCAACTTCTACAGAATGCAAACAATGGCCGATTATGTACTATGTGCAATTGAGATAATCGCTCCATCTTACTGATAACACATAGTAACTACATAATACTTATGCTTCTACGGTACAATGCAGATGGTACCAAAAACAACTGCAAGCTGACTGGATTCACACACGGTGAAGTGTCACTTGGAAAAAAAAACCTTTACAACAATAGGTATAATCCTCCATGCAGGAGCCACAACCAATGCAGGTCACTACACTGCATATATTAAAAAGAAATGTGGATGGGTCGAATGTAATGATAGTACCATTATACTGTAAAGCAGAGATTGCCAGCTAATCTTACAAATACGTATTTCATTTTCTTAAAGCCAAAATTTAATAATTAATCTGTACATCAACATTAACAAAAAGTTCAAGTAAAAGACTATAAACAGTTAGAATACGCCAACAGGTATCTAACTGCCCAAGAGTGTATAACAACCACACAGATAAATGAATATCACAGATCCGTAACAAAAAATACACAGTTAGAATACGCCAACAGGTATCTAACTGTTTAAAAAATCTGCAACAAGCTAACATACATAACATTAATCAGAAACAACAAGTAAACACTCAAAGGAAACACAGAAATAGTTTGTTGCATAGCAAAGAAAGGATTTTTTTAATCCAACAAGGATTTTTTTCCCCCAGACCCAAAGGATTTGAAAAACAAACACAGAAACTGAGCAAAATGCACAGTACACTGGTTTGCAAACTAAACATGAGGGTAAAAAAAGCTAAAATATCTATTGTTTTTTTTTAAAAAAAAATGTTTTTATTTAAAATGCATTTGGTTTACATCTTAAACCTAACATTCATGGTTCACAACAATTTACATTGTCTTCTTTAAAAATGTTTTGACTTTATTGTTCTTATTGGCTACTACTGCTTTCCAACATAATTGTTTCCCAGAAGTGGACTATGGTAGCAACCATCTTTCTGTTGTTTCCCATCAGGATTTGGTTCCATCTTTCTTCTTTTTCCATTTCTATCAGGGCACTTTGATATTTATCGCTGAAGAGCAGTCTTTTTTGGTTGAGGCCTCACATTCCATAATTACATCGTATATAGTTTCTGTTTTTCCCAATATTAGACAGAATCTGCAGTCGCTATTTGCACTTTTGTTTTGACTCCATTTCTCCAGGACTTCTCTTGTTGGGAGTAGGGTCAGTCTTAATCTTAAAAACATATCTCTAATTCTTTGATCTGGATATAGATTTAGGTAGTGTGGTAGTTGGTTGAGTGCTCGTGCCTCTCCATTGCACTTCAGGGTCAGCTTGTATCGATCTTTCTGCTCTTGCGTCGCAATCCGATCGGTTCGTCTCAACTTCTTTTTGACATTTTGTGGCATCTTCGGCAATATCTCTAATGCAATTCCTTTTTTGTTACATATGCTCATTGTTGCTTCTTTCCATTTGTATAGTACTGTATCATCACGTGTTAGTGTGAGGTTCTTAATATTTCTAGAGCCGGTATCTTTCTTCGCTGTTCAATTTTCTGAATAAGTCTAGTATTTTCCACTCTATTATTGATTCTAGCGATTGGAGGCCCAGCTCATAACGGATACGGGACATCGGCATATTTTGGGGTAGGCCTAGTACTTTCCACCAGTAAATCGCCTCCAGTTTTGTCCATATAGATCGATACAGATTGATCATAGTTTCAGCACTGTACGCTAGGATCGCTGTCACCTTTTGCTTGTAAAATGTTACAGCTGGTTTAATCGAAAATGTCCCAAATTTCTTGTGGATCGACAGACCCTGACGAGTTAGTGCCCGGGTTTTGGATATCAAATGTTCTGCCCATGTTGATTCTGTGAAAGATTGATTGATCCATATTCCTAAATATTTATAGGTTGTAACCTGGATCAATTTTTCCTCCTGTATATAATAAGAAAAGGCTTTGTTTCCTTTTCATTTCTTATTTGTCAGGTACATGATTTTTGTTTTCTTGATGTTTATTGTAAGTTCGTTTTTTTCCATGTATTCTTGTGTTTTGTTGAGCGCTGTTTGTAGTCCGCACAGTGTTTTTGCCAATAAAATTATATCATCTGCATAGATCAAACATGGTACTGTAGTTGCATTTAATTTCGGCGGATTAATGCTCGGTGTATTTATAGATGCTTTGAAATCTGACGTGAAAAGGCTAAATAGTGCTGCAGCCAGCGGACATCCTTGCTTTAGGCCATGCCAAGTGTTGATTTGGTTTGTTATTATGCATTCAGATGTCATTCTCACTTGTATTTTTTTATTAGTATACAGGAGTTTTATAGGTTCTAGAATGTTACTAGGGCATCCCCACTGCTCCAGTTTGGTCCAAAGCAAGTCCCTATTGATTTTATCATAGGCCAGGCTCAGATCAACGTATGCTACTATAATTTCTGTTTTTGTTCTTTCAGCTTCGTGCTTCATCAGATTTAGAATTATCAGATTTATATTTGTGCCGACATTGCGTACAAATCCTGTCTGTCGAACTGCCAGGTGATTTGTTTGTTTTGCCCAAATGTTTAGTCTTGTCAATAGGAGGTTGGCAAATATTTTCCCTAGAGGGCCAGGAGTGCCAATGGTCGGTAGTTCTTTGGCTCCTTGGATGATCCTTGTTTATATATTGGTATTAATGTTGCTATTTTCCAAGATTCGGGAACACTTTTGGTACAATTGATCAAATCTATGATTTTACCATATAATTGGGCCCAAACTTCAGGGTTTTGTTTTAGTGTGGCGTTTGAAATGCCGTCAGGGCCAGGGGCTCTTGCTGTATTTCGTTTTTTTATTGTGTTGATAATTTCGTTGATGTCATAACTCACATTCCATGTTTTTTCAGTGTGTTGCAGTAATTTATTCCCTACTGTAGGTCTTTCTTGGTAAAGTTCTGTGAAGTACTTTACCCATGCTGATTCTGGGACATCCACTATCATTGCATCCTCTGTGTGTTTATTCTGTTTCAATAATTCTTATAATCGTCTAGTATTACAGTTTTTTAGGGAATCCATCATGGTTTCTGCGTTTTCTTGATCTTGCATAATTTTTGCATTTTTAAGCCAGTTTTTAAATGTTTGTTTTGCTTGGCCTATTATTCTTTTTTTGGTCTTAGGGGATTCCTTTGGGCTCCTTTTATAATGGATTTTTTTCATGTTTCTTTTCCGCAATAGCTTTGTTAAATGTATACTTTCTTTCAGGCTTTAAATTGTTGTTCTGTCTCTGCTTCAGTTGAAATTGGTTAGTTAACCATCCATAATTAATTTTACTGAAATCTTCTTTCTTTGAGTTCTTTAAAGTTATTGTGATTTCACTTAATCTATTTTGCGGAATCCTCAGTCGATTCATTCTATTCAATAAGGTGAGGCTAGGAATGTTTATTTTGAGGCATTTGCCTGTATTCATTTTCCATGAGCGCTTAAGAATGTAATGATCGCTATGCTCACTAAACAGGGTCTTGGCTTGGATTTTAGTTTTAGTGATTCCTTTGCTGGTATAAATGTAGTCGATGATTGAATTGCATTCCCCGCGTGACCATGTCAGTGCCGGTGTATTTGTTGCTACATTAAATTCATCCCATCTTTCTAAGTTTCTGTTGCGTGTCTCTGTTATCCATCTTCGGGCTCTATGTTCGAGCAGCGATTCATCTATTATATCTCCATTGTCGTCAAATAGATGCAAGTTGAAATCGCCACATATAATGAATTCAACATCTTGGTGTTTCTGTGAAATGTTATCGATCTTAGTAAATATAGAATAAATTACTATTTCTTCTTGAAATTTTCCTCGGATTCCAGTAGACATTAGTAATGTTTAGATATTTGGCCATTGTTGGCGTGTTAGTTGTCCGTGTTTGTATCATAGCTTTCATCTTGAATAGCGTGTTTTGTGCCCAATTTCCTATATTCTGATATTCAATAATTTCTATTGCCAGATCTTGTGTGAGTAAGGTGATGAGTCCTGCTGATGGTCTTGCTGCTTTGGTGGTGATTGCAGGATTCATGTAAGTGAGGAAACCTTCACATAATGGTGGTTCAATTAACCATGTCTCCTGTAGACATATCACATTTGCTGTGTTCAGCTCTGGGTGTTCTATTTGAAAAAGATGCAAATGTTCCCTTGTATTCCATGAGCAAAGTGTTACTGTTCGTTCGATGTTTTCAGTTTGTTGTTATTGTATCCGTTTTTCGGTCTTCTCTTGGCGGCACGTTTCTATGCTGATTTCTCGCCAGAAGGGGGATTTTTCATAATTCCATCCGGTTGGTCCTTTGTCTGTGTATTGTCGGGGATTCATTCTTTTTTGGCAATCCTTGTGCCATCTTTCCTCCTCTTTTTCATTCTTTCCTTCATTATCATTATACGTGCTGCTTGAAACGCTGCTAATGTCAGAATATGTTCTACTGTTCTCTTGCTGAGTTGTATTAAGATTTCCTTTGGTCTCATTGTCCAGTCTGTCTTCATTTGATACTCTGAAACCACGGAGTTGAAGTTCTTTGGCACATGATGATATTAAGCTCTGCAGTTCCCATGAGTAACAGTATATCAAGTTTTTATCCAATCTTTGTTCATCTATAAACTCAATTAATTTCAGATCTTTTGACATAAACTTTTTCTATTTTGGGATTGCCTTGAAAAGGCGTAATAAATTTGTTCTATTCATCACAATATTGGCCTCATTTTCTGATTTTCCTTCCAACTTCAGTCTGATTACTTTTTCTTTGTAGTAAGGGTCTACAAATAGTGGTTGTTCTCAGTGGAGGCTTTCTTCATTAATATTTTGTTTCTTATTCCAGTCAGCGCGTTCATGGCTCAATTTATTTGTTTCTTCAGACTGTTGTTCCTGCTCTGATCTCTCTAGACTAGTCGAGCTCAGAGTAATATTTCCAGAGTAAAATTCTTCATCTGAAATTTCTTCACAGGAGAGTTCAATCGATGTATATGTTCCTGTAATAGTTTCCTCATAACAGTCGATTACAATCATTGAGGAAGTATTTGTCTGTGATTCTTGTTGCTCTACTCCAATCATTTCTTCGTTTTGAGCACACTCTGATTCATGTATTGAGTATGTGGAAAGGTTATTCAAGGATTCAATGATTCCCTGTTCGCTTGTTGTGGAACTTATAGGGCCTCATTACACGGATGGTGGAGAACCATGACGCTATTAGCGCCATGGTTCATGCCGGTAAAATACCGGCACCGCCTTGGCGGAAAGGGGAATTACCGCCCCATTCCAAGGTTGGCGGGGCGGTAATTCCCCCTTCCACCATTGCCCTTCCACATCCCCATTTTTGCCCCATGGGGCATAATGGGAATGGGGAAGGTGCTAATTGCGGTACCGGAAACTGCGGTACCGTAATTAGCTCCCTGGGTCCCTTTGCGGGTTGGTTTTTAACGCCTGCAAAAAGCAGGCGTTAAATTCCCCAACCCGCAAAGGGACCTCGTAGTAAGGCGGTAAGGATTTACCGGTACCGGTAAAATACCGGTACCAGTAAATCCTTACTGCCATCCGTGTAATGAGGCCCATAGACTGTATGTTCGAGCCTACTCTTATTATTTCCAGGGTTTGGGTGGGCTCTTCTATTCCTCCGATTCCAGTATCTCTTTCTTTTATTGCAGGGTCAGCTGTTCTCATTTCTTTATGTTCTTGGAAAAATGTTTTTTTGGTGGTTTCTTTGGCACTCAGGGCCAAGTTCCTGAGGAATGCTCTGGAGCCTCTTTGTTGTTTTTTGGTCTGTTTTTTTCCCGCTGTCGTTTTCGCTTTATTTGAATTATTCTGAGGTTGTTGTACAAATATGCTGTAATTTTGATTTCCTTGCGTTATTTTGCTGTGCTGATCCGCATTATGCGCAGTTGAGTCCTGACTCTGGTTTGTGGGCTTTTTACATATTTTATTCCGTAGCTCTTCGGATGTCAAATCAATCAACAGAATATCGTCGTCTTTATTCGCACCCTCTAAGTGATGCTTCTCGTTCATGGTCTGTACGCCATCTAATCTTGTCTTGGCAAGGCCAGCCTTTGGCACTCCATTTATACAACCATTCTCCTTTTGAGTTTTTTCTTCTGTGTTATTCCTTGTTAGCGATGTCTTTGTAAAAGAGATTAGACCTTCCATTAGCGTTGCTTTGTACATTCTGTCTTGTCTTGCTATCTCAGCAAGACGTTGCTGCCATATATAACTGTTTTACGCTTCTATGCTCAGACGTTCTTGGATTTTGTGTATAAGTTGTTCTAAACTCTTCCGTTTGGTAAATATGGAACAAAGTGTTGTAGTATGTTCTTTAATTGTTTCATTGCTTGCTTCTTGTAATTTTATGAAGGGTATCATTGTTCGCGTTGTTATGGCAATCAGCATATTCTGTAAATCCAGCATTGATCTAGCAACTGACTCCTGTTGGTTTGCTGGTTTAGGTGCACAGTAACTGGCGGATTCTTCCGTCTTATGTGCTGTTTTCTTATCATTTGTTTCAATGTTTGTTGTTTGAGTCTTATTTTCTGTTGCGTTGCTTAAATCTGAAAAGCATGGCGCGTGAAAGATTTCATTACTTGTTTCCATCTTTCTTCCTGATAAATTAGCTTGTTGTTTGTTTTTCCTATTTGTTTGTTGTAATTCCATAAGTGCTTCAATTTCTGTTAAATCAAGCGATAGGCGTTCCAGTCGTCGTTGACTGATTGGTGCAGTTTCATTTGCAAATCGCTCTGATTTGGTTGCTCTTTGGTAGTATGCTTTCCATTGTTCTTTTGCCTTGATGGCTTTCTCTTTTTGCGAAAGTAAAATGTTGTTGCATTTACTGGTGTCGCTCCCTTGTGTTATTTCTTTTGAAATGTCATTTTGCTCTGACAATGTTTCCGGTTCTCTCATTTGCATGTCTGCATGGTTAGTCGCTTGATCCTCTCCCCTTTGCAGCTGAGGATTATTTTTTCCTTCAGTATTCGTTTTATTCTGGTTTGGCCCCATGTTGCAATGCTTATCTAGGTTTTTTAGGGTCTCTTCGCATTTCTGCGTTGCACATGATTTGTCTTTTATGGGCAGCAGAGAATCTTCATTTTTTTCTTTCTTATAGTTGTTTCCTCTTTTATCGGATCCTGTCTTTTTAACTGGAGGACAGCCAGGCACTTCCGACTGACATGGACTGTGCCCCTCCTCCGTTACACCGCTGTTGCTATCGTCGTGCTTCACTTGATTCTCAGACATGGTTTTTGTTCTTAACCTAGTATTTCTCCGTGACACTTGTTAAATAAATGTTATTTCGGTGTCTTCAGCTGCTTTCGTCATTGTTTTGTTGTTTTGACTTAGGTGGGCGGAGCTTTCACTTGCTCCGTTCTTCTCTGTTTTCCCTCCTCGTTCTCCTCCTGTCATCTGGCGGTCCCGCGATCCACAGCCAGCCATCGGCGTGCCGCAGTCACTGCCCGCGTCACACGCCTCCTCTCCAGCCCGGGCGCCCCCTCTCCCCGCCAGGCTGTTCGCGCTGGAAACAGCCTCGGCAGCAGGTAAAGGCAGGGAGGGTGTTCTGTAAGTTTGAGTGTGTGTTTGGGGGTCAAAGGACCATGTCCCACAGTCCCCCCACGAAGTTCTCCTTCTCAGATCAGTTTGCTCTACGTAGTGTGTTCGTTGCAAGTTACTAGTGCGCCCACTTTTGTTTAGCGGATCTTTAGATGTTAAGCAGTTTTATTAAAGTGATGTATGGTAATCCTATACCGTTCTGTACGTTAGGCTGTACTTTATGGTAACTTCTCAAAATGGCGTGTGGGGGGTCAAAGGACGTAGTCCCGCAGTCCCCCCACGCTGTTCCCTTTCAATGTCTATCAGTGCTTCAGTTGGCAAAAAGGTTAAGGATAACTCTGTTGAATGCAGACTTTTGATACGAGGGGGTTTGCTAACATGGGTTTTATATACTGCACACTTATCACTTAAAATATCTAAGGCCATGCACCCAAGACTCTAGGCCCTGCCCACAACCACTGCAGCATATCACACCCATTGTGGCTTAAAACTTCACTACGTATACATTTGGTCTTGGGTGCATGGCCTTTGGCCATGGACCCAAGACTCTAGGCCCTCCCCACAACCACCTGATCGATATGCGATACTATGGGTGTAGCTATTGGTGTGATATGCTGGGATTGTTCTGGCCAAGGCCTGGAGTCTTGGATGTATAGCCATAGATATTTGAAGCGATAAGTGTGCAGTATATAAAACCCATGTTGGCTTATAACTTCAGTGCTTATAACTTTTTTTTAAAAAGCACCCAAGACTCTAGGCGCAGGCCACAACCACTGCAGCATATCACACCCATGGCGCAGTATAAATCAATAGCACACCCATAGAAATGTTTTTTTTTAACTACGGCATGTACTCAATTTTAATGTGCGCTAACACCACGCGTGTCCTTAGAACAGTTTCAAGTTGCCTGCACACACCACGGACAGAAGTACTATCCTTATGATACCCCTCATTTTCAGTACTTACAAACATCCCAGACAAGGCGGGCATATGGAATACATCATTAACACCTGCCGCCTAAACAAATACAGTATTTCACCCATCTCTTACTCTCTAAACCTCCCCACGCACTCTGACACACCGAAACAGCTTTTCGCCTCTGGTCGCCGCCGCGCTGTCGGCAGATCCAAGATGTCAGGCGCATCTAAACACTCTGACGCACATCACGCCTCACTCCAGCCAATCAGCGGACACGTCACATGTCCGCGGTCATGATGACAGCCCCTTAGCCAATCATTATCTTGTCCGTGGAGCTAACAGCGAAGTGTGACCGCGCAGCAGACATAGATATCACTCATTTTTTTAGACCTACTTTTTGGTCGTTTCAAAGAAAACTACAGGACGGATTGGCACCAAATTTACAAAAGCACGCTTTCGGGACCAAGTCCTTGCCCCTGCCGCAAATTTGGTGAAAATCCGTCCAGCGGTTTGGCCTGTAGGCGTGCGCAAAGTTTTTCCCCCATTCAGTCTATGGGAAAAAAGGATGTTTTGGGACCCTCCTATAACTTTTCCCCCCTTGGACCAAACATCACCAAACTTTTGCAAACGAATTCAGAGTGGCCCATACACTTTTTTTTTGCAAAGTTTGGTGAGGATTCGTCCAGGGGGAGCGGAGTTATAAGCCGCCCAAAAAGTGCTCTTCCTATGGAAACAGCAACTTAACCATAACTACACGGCCATGGCCGTGTAATATATATATATATATATATTTACATACATATATATATATATATATATCTAACAAAATATAAGAAAATATCTCAACGTATGCAGACATTGCACAATCTATATTCAGCCATATAGGTAAGCATTCCCCATTTTTTAAATGGGGACATCAATCACTTAAACACGCGATACAGTGTTATACACTATGCTAAATAAGTCAATGTACAGACAGCTGTAAATAGCCCTAAACAACACATGGATATGTATTCTATTTGCAGACCTATCAAGAAAGCTTTAAAGGGTTGTTAAATAAAAAGGAAAAACCACAGTAATGCATGCAAAAAGCACATCATTTATACCCACCTATATAGGTAAGCATTCCCATTGACAAGTGGGACAACAATTCATACTGCATCAATATAGTGCTACTTAGACCATTAAACACAAAATATTACATGATTGCATGTGATTTATAGCTGAAGAAACTGAAGAAAGCCAAACTATTATCAGTAATAGAAACCAAAATGAGAATTATGAGTATGGATTATTAATCTCAATAGGTAAAACAGGGCTCATGCCAACCTATACAATTTACAAGCCCGCAGTGAAGGGCGCAATGTTTGGCACAGGACCTGTGGCCATGAAGCGGCGATTGGCCACAGCCACTGGTCTGCATCTGTTCCCTGCAGGCTCCCCAGGGTGAAGACCGCAGTCAAAGGTGCAATGTATGGCGCCGCAAGTGGAGGAAGCTGGGTGCTGAGACCTATGGCCAGGAAGGGGTGATTGGCCATGCCCCCTGACCATCATTCGTTCACTGCAGGCCTGCAGGGTGAAGCCCGCAGTGAAGGGTGTGGTCTTTGGCGCCACAAGTGGAGGAAGCTGAGCGCTGCGAAATGCAGACAGGAAGCAGTGGTTGGCCACGCCCCCTGTCTTCATCTGTTTCTTGCAGGCCTGCCAGGGTGAAACCTGCAGGAAAGGGCACAGTGTTTAGAGCCACAGGTGGAGGAAGCTGGGTGCTGGGCCCTGAGGCCAGGATAGCAGCCATTGGCAACGCCCCCTGGCTTTCATGCATTCCCTGCAGGCCTGTCAGGGCAAATCCTGCAGTCGATGGCACAGTGTTTGGCGCCACAGGAGTTCTGCACCAGGAGGTGGCTGCTTGTTTCCTGTGGTGAGCGCTCTGACTCAAACTCTTAGTCTTAGACTGCTCTAGACACCTTGACACCTTGTTTGTGCTTGTGTTTCCAGACGCCTGCCCCCTGTGAGTTCTATGAATCCTTTTTAAATCCTTAAGTGCCCAGCTACCTGCTTTTAGATGTTTATGGTTTCAACTGCAGGGCCTTTTATCTGCTTTGCATCTGCTTCCAATTCAAGATGGTCAAAAGAAAATCAGTTACTCCAATTTCACCAGATGGGAGGAAGAAGACATTTTTAAAAGTTTTTAAACCAATTGAAGACGTCAACATTTTAATTACTGAGATCCAAGACCACCTGGAGTTAATTGAGGTTTTCAAAGCAGACTCTACTCGTACCAAGCCCACAACGCTGAAGTATCTCTTGTTGTGTAAATGGCAAGTGCGCACCTGACCTAATGGAGGCATTTCATTTGAATAACCCAGTTGAGGGAGCTAATAGGAAGAACTATGTGATCCTAGTGTCAGGCTCAGAGAAGTGCCCTGGAAGAGGTGCGATTGGGTGTCATTCCCTCCCAGGGGAGAATTGTCTAACACAGTCGCCACCAGATGTGCAAACTGGGGGTGTGGGTGATGGTGTGGTAAAAGGTAACCCATGCCCTAACCCTGTAGTGATAATAAGGGTGCTGAATTGATGCAGGCTGATGTGCCCCTACTGGAGAGCACTAATGAGCCTTGTTTGGTTTAAGATGTTGACTCAGCACCTGAAGTCGTTTTGCAGATTATTGCATCTGATAAACCCCTAAGCGATCGCTTTAGACCTCTATGTGAGATGGACATTTGCGAGTCCAGTCGCAAGCAATACCACTACATTGGGCTGCTCATGAACGGTTCAACTACAGGGGCCAACCTTAGATACCGGTCTTGTTCCCGGCAATCCTGATGTTCAACCTTGGTGTATTTTATATAGTGGTTGCGAATGCAGGAAATCGAAATTAAGTTGAAGCTAAGTAGACTTAAGGAGGTTGTGCTCGATTTATTGGATGAAGGGAACAAACTGTCTCATCCTGAGAATCGCCTCAAAAGTGCTGTCCAATGCAGTGTGCTCCGGTGTGCTCAGAGTGTCGAGCTATATCCTGTTGCAGTGCCATTTACGCCATCAGGTGCTTCTGGATATTTGGCTCAACCCTTGCTACCAATCCCCAAACTGCCTACAGCTGGGATGGAGGGTAGGGGGAATTAACAGCAAACCATCCAGTAACCAGCCCACCTTGATATCAAGAAACTAGTAGAAATGTAGGGGTGGGGCTGGCTCTATGGCTAATTTTGCTAATCCGCAATCTGCTTCTATGTCTAGCACCAGGGTCAACCAAGGTGATTTAAGGGTTTTATCAGAAACTATAGATAAGTTCTCATGCTTGAATACGCAGACTAGGCTCTTGACTTCTAGCACATTCAATGGCAAATCCAATGGGCCCTAACCTAGCCTCCCAAGACCTCCTCATTCTTATAACTCTGGAGGCCTTTGAGATAGGAAGCTATTTGGGCTCTCAAACTACGTGCACATGGATAATGTGCCAAGGCCTCCCTCTGGGCATTTTGAAAATCGGAAAGCCCTTGTTAAAAAAACTATTCATTGGCTTCGCCATGTTAGGGGCTGACAATTGATCATCTAAGAAGATATTCTGGACTGCGAGAGAGATAATATGCCATCAGGTATAGAGACCTCCATCTGGCTATGTCTGGCCAACAGCATTTTGGTAGATGGTTTGCTTTCTATTGAACTCTGTACTTATCCTCCGATCAGCTGAAAGATATACCTGCGTTCGCATGTACCGGCTAAATGACAACCATATGCCCCACATGGTCCTCACATAGAAGCTGCTGTGAGCTTATCTACATCTGGTTGAGACTTGGTGGGTGAATAGGGACTTGATGGTGTTGATTGAACACCACTGACTCCTTTGAATGCCATTTCATCTTTGCCCTCTACTTCATCTCCCCCATTGGTTAATATGCCCTGGATAGGTTGTAAATTGTTATCTTGGAACGTAGCTAGCCTCCAAAGACCTATGTATGATTCAGATTGGATACATTTCATTCATGACTGATTTGGTCTGCCTGCAGCAAATGTGGGTGATGCGTGCTGCTGACTTGCACGGATTTAGCTCATTTATGTTACCGGCCAGTAGAGGCCTTTGGGGGAGACCAAAGAGTGGGTTGCTGACCTTTTCACTGACAGGCCAACTGGCTCTGATGATCTGCAATGCTTAGAATCATTCATCAGAGAGAGAAGGCCTGTTGTCTTGTTAAAAATATCTACAACACACCCTAGGTAGTTCACCATTCGAGAGTTTCAAGAAAATGCTTCCGATTATCCTTGATTATAAACTGAAGGACATGGCAAATCCACTAATCGTGGAGATGGGTGATATTAATCTTCAGATAGAGCCCCTTGAAGACCTAATAGGCCTTTGGTATGACCAGGATTTTGTGTGGGACATACCAACCATGTGTGTGATAAACCATCAAGATATCACCAGAATGAAATGGAGGCAGGCTGCATATTTCATTACACTAACTTGTGAGCCTGTAATGGTAGAATGAATCCTCATCAACCAGCTGAATTTACATGGGGAATAATGGGAGCTCAAGGATCTATTATATTTTTATACGAGTGAGCAATTGGGGTAACGTTGTTAGTCTTGAAGTTCTCAAGCACAGTGAGAGCGACCATTGTACGGTACATTGTGTTATTAGTGGTGACAGTAGCCAGGAGGACAGTAGTCAGCGCTTGGCTGGTACGACTACAGTCACCTTTGAGGGTCATGACAGGCAAGTGTTAATTGGTCATCTGCTCATCGCCCCACTCTTAAATCCTGCACTTACGCTTCAATAGAACCCTATCTCTCTGTCAATTGTATTGAGGATGCTTCTCTTCTTGGTATTATGGATAGTTATGGTGAGCTGCTGCTTGCTGTCCTTCCCTTTTTTTTACAAAACCAGCAAGGAGGGTACCGCAAGCCACCATAGCGACCAAGAGATGGTTTGATGGGGAATGTAGAACCGCTAAGGATCATTTGTTTGAGTATCTAAAAAATGGGAACCCGATTGATAAGCAGCAATTAAGATCTCTCAGCGCAGCCTATACATTTATTATCCAGGAAAATAAGTCTGTGTTTGCCAACAACCTGTGGGATGACTTCCAGTCTGCTTGTAGATCGGGTGATTCAAATGGCATTTAGAAGCTGATAGCTGGGAAGGATTTGAATGCCCCTGAACCTATAAAATGCCAGATTCCTTCTCATTCTTGGCCTCACCATTTTATTAATATGTACAAGAGTGAACAAGACAATGCTAAAATGGTTCGGCCTAGTTTTATCTATCCCCATTGGGGTGGGGGGGGGAATGATCCGAAAATTACAGTTAAGGAGGTGGAGGAGGCTATTGAGGCATTAGGAGCTGGGAAGGCTGCGGCCCCATAAAATACCTATCGATCTTTTAAAAGACGAGACATCCATTTGGGTGCCTGTACTGTGCCGTATCTTCAACTCTGCTGCATAACTGGCATGGTTCCGCCATCTTGGCGTGATGCAGAAATAGTGCCAGTTTTAAGAAGGGTGACAGGAGAATTCTGGGAATTATAGACCCATATCCCAATTGGAAGCGGCTGGAAAGATATATAGGAAAGTGCTACTTGGCCGTTTGCAGTCTTGGACAGATTAGGGGTATGCCATCAACCACGTTCAGGCTGGCTTCCTGCGAGGTATTAGCACAGTGGGCTAGGGTTTTAGATTGGGTCTGATTTTAGGCAAATATATTTTTATTAGTTGGGTCCCAGTTTATGCAATCTTTGTTGACCTTCGCACAGCCTTCAACTGTGTTCCACAAGGGCTTCTGTGCGAAGTTCTACAAAAGAAGAGCATTCCTCAGAACCTACTTGCTAATATACTCCCTCTATGCTAACAATAAGGCCTCAGTTAGACGGGGCCTGGATGGGGAGTTAATCAAATCCCTGACAGTCGAGAGGGGGCTATGGCAGGGCTGCATGCTGGCCCCCTTGCTCTTTTGTCTATACATCAATGCATTAATAGAGGAAGTTATATAATTCTGCCTTGTCCCCCTTAGTTAGGCTCTGACAGGTTTCTCAAGCTATTCTTCAAGGATGACGTGGCAATCCTGGCTACATCCCCTATGGGCCTACAACATAACCAAGACATTTTTTTAGAAAATGTAATGATCAACACATGGGACCTCATTACACGGTAGGCGGTGAGCCATGGCGCTATTAGCGCCATGGCTCATGCCGGTAAAATACCGGCACCGCCTTGGCGGAAAGGGGATTTACCGCCCCATTCCAAGGTTGGAGGGGCGGTAAATCCCCTTTCCGCCATTGCCCTTCCCCATTCCCATTTCTGCCCCATAGGGCTCTATGGGAATGGGGAAGGCGCTAATTACGGCACCACAATTTTGCGGTGCTGTAATTAGCTCCGAGGTCCCTTAGCGGGTTGGATTTTACTACGAACTTTATTTTTGGTATTTAAAACATGATACAACTTCACACCCACATTAGGGTGGACTAAAACTTTGCGCCTTGACCCGGAACCCACCCGTTGCCCCTCCCCCCCACCCCCTCACAACTCCGTCCCCCTGAAACAGCGTCCTCTATAATTGAGCTAATGCCCCCTCCAGCCAACACATCGAGGATGTGGAGTCAATCTGGCTCAGACCTCACCGGGGGGGTGTCCTCCGAGTCTGAAGATGCAGATGCGTGCTCAGCCGCTTCGCCCATCAAGAACAGGGTCAGTGGCCCCCAGATGTCTGGGGGTCGGGCGTGCAGCGGGAGTAATTTAATGAAGTCCGTTTCTACATCCTGGTAATATAGCAAGTCTTTGCGCCAGGCCTGGGCCGACGGGGGGGGGGCCTCTGCCCCATGCCATGGCGACCCTCCTACGGGCCAGAGTTAGCATTACCCACGCCAGTTTCCTTATTGGAGCGGAGAGCAGCCTAGTCATGCCCAACATAGCCGCTGTATGACTTGGTTGTATTGGTTCTCCCACAACAGCCGCAGTCGTCTTCAGAACTTGATTCCAGAAAGGCGAGAGCTCGGGGCACTCCCAGGCCAGGTGAGTAAAGTTTGCAGAGACTAGCCCACATCTGATGCATTTCGCTTCTGTGTCTGGGTGATGCTTGTTTGTCCTTGCTGGTGTGTGATATGTTTGATGGAGAAAGTTGAAGTGGATAAGTTTAAGGCGTGAGTTTAGCGCCACTTTCTGAGTTTGTTTCAGGCAGAACAACCAGTCTTCATCGGAAATCTTAACCTGTAACGACTTCTCCCATCTGGCCTTTGCACCTGAGATGGCGAGGGATGAGCCGGGAGTGAGATCCTTGTATATCTGCGACACCAGCCTGCCCTCGCCCTGCGCTTGGATGACGTTATGTAGTAATTGCCATGTTGGTGGCTGACGAGGGAAGTCTGGAAGTAGAGTCTGCATTGTGTAGTGAGTTCTGAAGTAGAGGAATACGTCCAGAGCCGTGTCTCCTCCTTTACTTTTTGCTTGCTGTGGTGTTAGAAAACCCTCCTCTGTGAAGAGATCCCCCAGTGTTCGTATGCTCAGCTTGTCGACCCACCTGTGGAACACCGTCTCCGAGGTCAGCGGGACTCCGGGGATAAACTTGATAGGTAGGAGCGGGAGTACCGTGACTGCACCCCGAGCTTCTGGGCCAGCGTCTTCCAAGCCTTGTACGTTATGAGCATCACATTCATCGTGGCACTGGGAACTGGCGTTTGACTAAGGACGATTGCAGTTAGGAAGTTAGGTGTTGCAAGGGCACGCTCAACTTGTACATGAGGTCGGATCGCCGGGGAGGCGTACCAATGGCTGAGGAACTGTGCTTGGGCCGCCACATAGTATCTTTCCAGGTCCGGCAGAGCCAATCCCCCCTCGGAGACTGGGAGTGTTAGCGTGGTGTATGCCACTCTCGCTGGCTTACCCGCCCAGAGTAATTCAAGGACCAAGCTTTTCAATTTTTTCCAGAAGGATTGTTGCAGCGACATTGGAATATTGTTGAAGAGATATAATAGTTTGGGTAAAATCACCATCTTCACCAGGGAGATCCTGCCCCAGAGGGTTAGTGGAAGAGACTTCCAACGAGAGATCTTGTCCTGAAGTGATTTGACCACCACTTCATAGTTATCCCGGAACACTTCCTGACGATTTAGAGATAGCTGTATCCCGAGGTACCTAACTCCGGAGCACTTCCATGTGAGGTTGAAGTCGTCTGAGAACTGTTTGGTGGCTGGTGTTAGGGGGAATACGATGGATTTTGCGTGGTTGATTTTTAATCCCGACGCTGCTCCGAACTTGAGGACTTCTCTCATGACTGGGTTAAGATTTTCTTCTGGGTTTCGGATGAATAGTGCTACGTCGTCGGCGTAGAGCGAGATGATGAGCTTGTGGGGGCCTATAGTAAGTCCTCTCTGCTGTCTCTGTTCCCGCAGATTGGAGGCTAGAGGTTCCATCACCAGGGCGAATATTAAGGCCGATAGTGGGCAGCCTTGTCTTGTGCCTCGTTGCAGAGCTATTGGGGCCGACTTGGCTGTACCAACAATAATGTTGGCACGAGGCTTGGTATACAGGAGGGAGACCAGGTTAATAAAACGGGCGCCTAGGCCCATTCTAGTGAGCACCATAAACAGAAAAGGCCACTCGACCGAGTCAAATGCCTTTTCGGCATCGAGAAGCACCGCCACGGCTTGCAGTGAGGGGTCCAGTGCGGCCATGACACCGAACATTCTCCTAAGACCAAACGTCGTGTTGCGGCCTGGGATGAAGCCGGCTTGGTCCGCCAGAACAAGGGCAGGCATCAATGGTATCAACCTCCTGGCCAGCACCTTGGCAAGTATTTTATTGTCTAGATTGAGGAGAGATATTGGTCGGTATGATGAGCAGTCTTCTGGAGATTTGCCAGTTTTGTGCAGAAGAATAACATTTGCTTCACAGGTCGTAGGGGGCAGGTGCCCTCTTTCCAGTGCTTCCGCATATACTGCCTCCAGGAGGGGGGCCAAGGTGCCCGCGAAGGACTTATAGAATTCTCCCGTCAGTCCGTTGGGGCCCGGCGCTTTGGAGCTGGGGAGGGACTTTATGGCTTCTAAGATCTCTTCTTGCGTGATCAATTCGTTTAGGGGTTCTCGGAGAGGATGTTCGACCCAGTAGAGTTCCGTGTCTTGCAGGTACTCCAGCGGGGCAGTCGACGACTTGTTGAGTTTAGCACTATATAGTTCTTGATAGAAGACCCTGAACTCCTCCGCTATCCTGTCATCGGTATAGACTAACTCTCCCGTGGCGGTCCGGATCGTCTCAATGTGTGCACTTCTGTTGTCAGCTCTGATTAAGTTTGCTAGAAGGGCCCCAGGCTTTTGGCCTTCTCCGTACTGACGAGCTTGGCTATTACGATTCAGGAATTTGACCTCACGGTCTGCTGCTAGATTGAATTTCGTCAATTCTTCTTTCAGGGCTGCTGATATTTTGGGATCAGCCCCATTAATGACTCGAGGTTCTTTCGTCTCCCTTCGCTGTTTGTGAGCTCGCGCTTGATGAGCCAGTGGATGCCATTTTCCTTGGCGTGGCAGACTCCTCTAATAAAGCATTTTAGTGCCTCCCAAATGGTGCTAGCGGATGTGACTGACCCAGCATTGGCATCAAGAAACACCATGATCTCGTCTCTTAGTTCGGAAGCAAACACTTCATCCCTTAGCGAGCCGTTCTTGAAGCGCCATCGTTGTAGCGGTGGTGTCGGCGTGGATGGCTTTAAGTTGAGGAAGATAGGGGAATGATCGGAGATAGTTCTCGGATGTATGCAGCATCGATCGCCTGTCAGAGGGCCACTTGCAGAGATGAAGAGATAGTCAATGCGTGAGCTCGAGTTGTGTACAGGTGAATGAAAGGTGAATTCCCGTGAGTCGCCATTGGAGACCCTCCAAATGTCTATCAAGCTGAAGGCGTTGCAGATTTCTTTTATTTGGAGGCCAGCTTTGGTGGGAGGCAGAGGAGAGGGTTTTGATCTGTCCTTTAGTGGATCAAGCACAGTGTTCATGTCTCCCCCCCAGATTATGGTCGCAGGATCCTGTTTGGAAAGCTGGGTAAGTACCCATCCGAAATTGTCGGGCCGTCTGTGTTCGGAGCGTAGGAGTTGACAAAGGTCACCTTCTGTCCGGTTACGATGCCGCTTACTATGATGGCTCTCCCCTCTGCGTCTTTTGCCATGCGTAACAAGCGGAAGCTCATCCTTCTGTGTATAAGTATGGCGACTCCTCAAGAGTAGGTTGAGTAAGAGGAGTAGTATCTGTGACAGCCCCAGCTCTTGGCCCACTGGTGCTCATTCCCTGGCAGAAGGTGGGTCTCTTGAATCATGGCCATGTCGATTTCGTGCCGCCTGAGGTATTGGAGGATTTTCCTGGTTTTGGCTGGGATATTGCCGCCTCTAATGTTCCACGTTAATACGTTGAATGGTTTGGGTGAGGCATTCTAATTGTCTGCTTTTCGTTTACTACCGTTGGTCTCAGAGAGGTACTGAGAAGAGACTTGTTGGCTTTGGTGCTGATAGCTTTGTAACTTGCTTGAATAGATGACATTGGAGTCTGCCCAGGAGGCGGAGAGCGAGAGGGGGGGTGCGAACCGGTGGCGCTGAACTTGCCTGATGAACCTTGAGGGCACCGTCCGTGGACAACCCCCCACCAACCCGTGGTGTTTCCCTCTTCCTGGTGGGCCACCCCCAACTGGCCCACAGAGAGATCCCACCTAATCCCTTTGAAACAAACAGCGTAACAATTGGAAACCATGTCGCTGTGAAAACTGTACCCCCGAGGGACTCAGCTTAGAGACCTACTGGTAGCCGAGTGCACCCTGGGGAATAAACTGGAGCTGTGCTAGGGGCACCAGGGGCCCTCCAAGCTACCCTGCCCCGCATTGAAATCACTATGTCTTGAGCCTGTTTCCGTCGTACCGTCTTGCGAGTTTTCACTCCGCCCCTGGTCGCTCCGGACTATGGCGGATTCCTGTTATTTCTATCTCTTTGGGGCCTGGGACGGTTGGGATTCGGGTCCGGGCAGCCCATCTGATCCAGAAACATGCGTGCATCCTCGGGTGTTTGGAAAAAGTGGACCCTCTCTCCATGCTGCACTCTGAGTCGTGCTGGAAAGAGCATTGAATATGGTAATTGATTGGCACGGAGTCTTTGTTTGATGGCGGTGAAGGATTTCCTCTGGGTTTGTACCGTGGGAGAGAAGTCTGGATAGAAATGAATTATGTCCCCATCATGAAGGAGCTCTCCTTTCTCTCTTGCCAGGCGGAGGATAGTGTCTCGGTCTTTGTAGTTGAGTAACCTGGCAATAATTGGTCTGGGTGGGGCGCCGGGGGCCGGTCGGGTCGATGGAATCCTGTGAGCTCTCTCCACTATAAACATAGGGGACAGTGCTTCCCTACTGAAGAGTGATGAGCAGAGCGACTCCACGAACTCCTCCATTCTACTTTGCGGCTGATGTTCTCTCACCCCGACGATTCGTATGTTATTCCGTCTTGAACGACCTTCGAGGTCCTCACATTTAGCTATTGTTGCCTTCATTTGGGTTTCGAGTTGCGAAACTTTGGTTGAGAGGGATGACGTGCCATCATCCAGATTTGACACTCTTTGCTCGACCTCGTCTAGACGTTCTGTGTGAGTGTCTATGCGGTGTTGAAGGAGGTCTACCTTGGAGGCGAGGCCGTCCATTTTGTTGTTCAGATTTCCGATGCCTGCCTTCAGGTCTAAAAGGAGTTCTTTTATTTCAAATGTATTGCCCTCTGGTTCTGTCGGGGGCGAACCACCGGGAGCGGGCGGCTGGTCTTCCCGCCGGACGCGGGCCCCTGGAGTCGCGCCGCCCTCAAAAGTTAATTTCCTCTGAGACTTGTCGTTTTTCCCCATTTCGGCTGTGGAGCCGGTGCGCTTTAAGTGAGAGCTGTTGTATTGTAAGGCCTGGGGTGGGCAGAAGTTGTCCGGTTGCTCGGTTCTGGGCGAGTTATAGTTCAATAACAAAATGGAGCTCCGTTTTTGGATTGCGTTCTGCGCGCCCTAGGGGGCTGATGTGGTTTGATTTGGGTGAGGGGTTGGCGACCAGCAGTGGTGGCCGGTCCGGCCACCGGTGGGCTCTCTCTAAGAAGGTGCCGACACTGCGGTGGGGAGACGGAGGGCGAAGTTCTCTGTTGGGCTTGTAGCTGTGGCCTCGGTAGGCGAATGAAGTGAGATGCAGCCTTGCGTTGGTGACTGTCCCGACTGGCTGTATGGTGGATGTCAGGGCGCCGAGGTGCCGGAAAATAACGCCCCCGGAGTGTTGGGTAGCTAGTCAGAACCGAAGCATCAATCCAAAGTGGAGGGGAACGAGGAGGGCCGGATCACCAGGGGTATTCCCCGCGACTCTCTCCTCCGCCGATCCGAACCAGGCCCCCGGCTCCCCCTCGAGGCCAAAGCCTCAGTGTGCCGGCGGGAACTCCACACGCCCCACAGCCTGGATCGTGGCCTCCTGCGGCCGGGGCTAACTGGGGGGGGGCCGGGCTGGGGGGGTGGTCGGGCCGGCTCGGGGCCAACTTCAGCGCGGCGCGCGAACCCCCCCCGTACCTGGTGTCTCTGCTGGTCCTCCGGCCTCCCCCCTCCGAACTCCGGCGGGGCTAACTGGGGGCGGGCGGGCACCGATGTAGGCCGCACGCCCGGCGGATGCCGAGCCCGCACCGCTGGACCCCTGTCGCTCGCCCCCGCGCTGGGCTCGGTCCACGCCGAGTGGGGTAGACCCCCCCGCGGCGCGGTGTAGGCACTCGTGGTCGGCGGGCTGGACGTGGGCTGCGGCTTCCCTTGCTCCGGCGGGCTAGCTGTGTAGGGCTCAGACCCAGGGCCTCAAGGGTCCCGAACAGGCATGGAGAGGCTGATTCTCGTTGGAAAAACACCGGCAGGCAGCTGGGCAGATCAGGGAGACAGGAGACGGGGAGTTGGGGCTGTGCAGTGCAGGAAACAGCAGGATTATTAAGGATTGATGCGGGTGCTCAGGCCAAGGCGGCCATCTTGGATGGCCCTCTAGCGCCCTCTCTGCGGGTTGGATTTTAACGCCTGCAAAAAGCAGGCGTTAAATCCCCCAACCCGCAAAGGGACCTCGTAGTAAGGCGGTAAGGATTTACCGGTACCGGTATTTTACCGGTACCGGTAAATCCTTACCGCCATCCGTGTAATGAGGCCCATGGTGTTAAATTCATGTTATTTCGGCATAGGTTATCTCAGAGGTCCACTCTTAAAATTGAAATCGAAGGTGAAGGCAATTCCCTGAACGCTCACACCAGAGAGAATACAACCCGCTAGGGAAGAAGGGCGATCTTGTAATGATAATAAGGTTTAATGCGACACACAGATGAGAGGAACAGCAAAGAACTCTGCTGCTAAGAACGTTCTGCCGAAAAAGGGTACAAGCAGAGGCTTAAGAAGAGACATAACGTCATAGTGATGAAAAACATACAGTAAAAGCCTGCGCTGCTGGTTGGTGTGCGCCTATACAAGATCCGCTTGCCGCATAAGGGATTCCAGGTCATTGGTTCCAGCCCAGTCCGTCAGAATTCCATCATGTTTGTATAGATGTTAGTGCATTTTGTGTAGATGTTAATAACCATAGTGTGAAGAAAAGGGCTGTGCGGCGAATGCAGCATTTAATGCATTAGGCCCTAATTGTGAGACGAGGGAAATTTTCAGCCATGAACAAGCTCCCATGGGAACAACCCACACCCCAACCGCCATAAAGCTCCTTCATTGTTCTACCAGGGTGCAAAGATGTTTTTCTATCCGTAAGGAAGGTGCCCTACAAGGCCGCGATCATAGACCGGCGCATGGTGTGCAAGTTATCTCACACTGGCCAAAGCGTGACCCAGCCCATCCCCAGGTGACCGCGAGTTATAGCCCATATAACTGATTAAACCTCAAGATCCCTGAATTCCATGGCACCAGGTGCCCTTTGACCACCAGCCCCAAAAGAACAAGTCCTGAAATGTTCAAAGAGGACAGACATTGCATGTCTTTGACTACAATTATATGATTTGCATTGTGAGGTGCTGGGAGGGATACATTATATTATTGTGTCAGTCTTAAAGTCTGCCAGTTGGAATTGCCCTTTTATTCGGATGCCAGGGGCAAGAGATGCACTGTAATCTGACAGTTAAGAAAGGAAATGAGTGGGCTAAACAAGCAGATGGGGCATTGGTCACATGACCCAGTTGGCCAACTGCAAAAGAAAAGATGAAAGAAAAAGGGAACACCTTTTTCACATGTTTAGCAGCGCCACAATAAATGATACGAAATCTGGTGCAATTGTTATCAGTGAGTCTCAATGTTTATTGATATGCCTTAGTTAGCCCTTTATGAGACACGTGTTTCGGCAAGTGCTATGCCTTTTTCAATCAGGGCAAATCTCGGTTGTATTTCTGACAACTTTGTTTGTAGTTGTACGAGTAGGATGCACAAATATTAAGGGTTAAATCCCACCTCAAAAGTCCATCTGGAGTCTCCAAGCGTCGGCAACGTTGTGCTGTTAGCACGGAGCAATGGGTAGTCTCCGTACCTTCACGAGCATTCAACACTCCTGTAGGCGCAGGGCAATTTAAGTTGATATCACAAGACCCCAATGTTTTGGAACAAGTTTTGTGCAAAAGAAAAGAGGCTGGAAGTCTGCTTAAGTAGAGAAATAAAATGGTGGGCAAAAGAAAAAGAGCAACAAACCAAGAAGGCACCAACAGGTTAGCAGTGACTGAGTGGGGCTGACTGAGGTCACGTGAGTAGAGTATGATCCGCTTGTACCCGCTGACTAACTTCAAAACAAAAGAGGATGGAAGCTGCTCTGGGAAGAAATGTGTAGGAAAAAAGAAGGTACCAACAGTTTAGCAGTAATTTACAGATATGTAGGGTAGAGGTCACATGACCTAGATCCACTTTCCTTGTTTAATTTTTTATGGTAAATAAATACCATAAAAGTACATACAAAAAAATCAAACTTTTATTTTATTTTATTTTGCATTTTTAAAGCGTTCACAAAGCATGCGGGCATCGAGGCGCTGTAAGTTGTGTAAATTGTTTTTGTCTTAGTTGCGTATTTATAACACGTTTTTAAGTGCGCACCCGGCTTCTTGTTGTTTTGCTCCCAAGGCGTGCACGTTGCCACTGAGCTATCCTCCCGGGATATTACAGTATCCTCCCGGGATATTACAGTATCCTCCAGGGATATTACAGTCTTAAAACATCATAATAGGGGTATATAGCAACATCACTGAAATTAAGTCTAAAACCTGACCACACAATATTTAGAAAACTTATTAACCTGTTTGCTTTGCTCTGACTCTTAAAGATGTCTTAATGTAGCATTCAGTCGCCTTTGTGACTGAAAGGTCCATTATTTGCTTAAGATAAAGAAGCACTGTAGTAGATTGTCTGATCCCTTGTGCTCTAAATAGTGGCCACCCTCATTTTAGCACACTTAGGGCACATTAGGGAGAAGTGCATTTCTGACTCTTGCTGCATCAGGCAGAAGGGACATACACGTGTGTCATTCTTCCAATTCCCTCCTCTCAGACTCGCAGTTTCTCCAAAAGGGAGCATTGAGAATCTAAGTTATGTGAACCAATGTCTAGTTGCAAACTCTGTAACCCACGTTAGGTATAGCTGCATCTGACCATAACACGTGATCATGAATTGAGTGCGATGGGAGGCACTTACCAGTTTACTCAGCTACCCAGGAGGGTGTTCACTCCCATGGGTGAAATATGTAAGGCAGCAGCTGAATGGACTGGGTCTAAGTGACATCTGGCAGAATCCTGAGACTGTATCTAGTCGTATCAAAGAAAAGGTGAAATCGGCTGTTGGACAGGCCAAATATGAAAATCGTATAAGCTCCTGTCAAAATCCACAGATACTATTGGACTACTTGCATTTGAAAACTGAACAAGGACCTGAAAAATATTTAGATGCAATAACACTGGCTTACGCACGTACATTATTCAGGGAGTTTAGAATTGGCACCCTCAAGACTGTGAAATTTACCATTGACTGGAAAGAACAAAAATCAGAACTCTGCCCACTGTGTGACTCAGGTCCAGAGACAATTATGCATATCTTGTTATTTTGTGAGAGTTGTAAAGACTTGAACAGATTGTATCTATTGCCCCTGTTCAGAAAAGCCCATGTTACTTGGGCTGTGGAAGCACTAATCTTATGTCAATCTACTGAAATTGCTAATGATATATTTTTGTGGCAAGATCACATATCGAGCTTGGTCATCCAGGAATTATTTGATCAGGTAATTGAACTAAGTCTGAGTTTATTGGTTTTCACAAAACATGTTTTGGACGTAAACTGTAGTATTTTTAAGTATTTGAATATTGTTGTTTTAATGTATGAAATATATATCCTGGAAGTCACATACAAGCATTGTTTGAATGTTGATATAAAGAATTGTGTATGCTGAATGCAAATTTGTCGAAATAAAGCATAAAGAAAGGAAAGGAAGGAGTGCGATTTGTGGTCTTACTCATTTAGATACTTTCCCTAATATCCAGTAATTACTCCATTAGTCTATCACACATATTTTCCCTTTTGTCCCTCTACAATCGAGTCAGGTTTTAGGAACAGGGAATGGCATTGCAACAGACATTGGGCCTCATTATAAGTTTGCCAGTCCGGCAACTACGGTACCAGTAAGCTTGCCAGTACCGTAGTTCCCGGACCGGCAAACTACGAGTTGTGCTAGCAGCGGCCTTTCTGCCTGCCAGAGCGGCACCTGCAAGCCCTATGGAGCTCAAATGGGAATGGGGAAGAATATTTTCCGGTGCCCCGGAATGGGCAAATACCGGGTCCGGCAATGCCGTAATAACCTGGTTATTGCTTGCTCCTGGGCGCCGGAAAATAAAATACTGGCAGAAGCCGTGCCTGTATTACAGGCATGCCTACCGCTAGCCTCCTAATGAGGCCCATAGTGTTTCTGAACGGTTCCATGTGTTAAAATCGCGGCAAAAATGGCTGTGGACACAAAATATCACGGCAAAAAGGCTGTGGTTTTGCAGCCGCAATCCATGTAAAGGATGCGGGGGACACCCCCGCAACCCCCGGATCCATTATACCATTTTTATACCATTTAAGGGGAGCAGGGGATACCCCCGCAACCCCTGCTCCCCTTAAATGGTGTAACGGGGTGCACCTTTAACGGATCAAACCACAGCATTTTTGCAGCAATTTTTTGTACAGGTGACATTTATGCCACAATTTTATCACTGCATACCTTCTGAACGTAGATAAACCAAGGATTTTAAGACGATTCTCTCTCCCTGGGGCAAATCGTTGATAATACGCCTTAATAGTACTTTTCAACAACACCTGAACAAGGACTTATCCCAATGGATGTACAGGCCGACGCACAGCCCGTAATTCACAGCACTGCGCTATTGGTCAAATATCCCAGTCCACACACTGGCTACCCACACACTGTAAAGCGCTCTGCTGCTCTCGAGCTAGGTCTGCACTTTAAATAATAAAATACAATATTAAAAATAGCGTTTCTTAGGGATTTGTCTACAAATATATCCAAAGGAGGACAGGCTTAATTTTCGCATGATCTAGGATGTACTTTTGCCCTCCTAGTTCATTGTGCACAGCAGAATTGGGTGACATGGTGGCGAAGCCCAATATTCTTTTGGTAAAAGCATTTTTGGCTGCTTGTAGGGCAGCATAGTTCTCATAAACCAACATCAAGGAGGCATAGAAACCAATTACCCTCAATCTTGCCTGGTATATATATGAAGAACAGCTTCAATTGGTTGCTTACCCCAGTAGTTGCTACCCTGGAGAATACCTTAAGTAGTCTGGGTCCTTGCCATTGATTGCTTATTTATATGGGCAAACCCTCTCAAATTGTTTGTTTAGACCACACCCAAGTAGATAATGATTTAACAATCTCGAATCTCACCCCCACTGAGCGAGGCATGATCTGAGCCCCCAATCTTCATGGCCCACTTAGTTTTCTTGATGTTTATTTTAAGATCTAGTCCCTTCTTAAAGTCTCTGTAAGTAGTACTCAATCCCTGGAAACTTCTTGTGATCCTTGCTGATAGGAATTTATGGTCTGCGTAACCAAGGAGAGCTATCAGTTTCCTATCCACAGTTGTCAAATCTAAATTCTTACCAACCAATGCCACCTCTAGGGCTCTGATACATAAATTTAAAAAAAGGAGGCCAGGACGCAGCCCTGAAACACTCGCCTAGGGTCCTGGAAGTCCTATATGCATTTGCCCTCTGTGCCAAATCTAGCACTGGCTGTAGTCCCATAATGGAAAAGCATGAATAGATTCAGTAGATGACTTAGACCATTTATTGCTTGCAGAACTTCCCCATGCTTCACTCGGTTTACTAGATCAAAAGTGGACAAAAGGTCCATAAAAGCCAGATAGGTGTTTTCTGGAGGTAGTCATTTTTAGCGGTCAGAAAATGCAGACTTGCAGTTTTTTCCATAGTTCTGATGCCTTTCCTAAACCTTCTTTCGTTTGCGGCAAGGACATTATTTTCCTCAACCCAAAATGACAATCGCATGAATATCAGCCTGCCAAACTGTTTTGAAGTGGAATCAAGCAGGGAAATAGAGCAACAAGACTTTGGAAGACTTCTGTCTCCTTTTTCTTATATATTTGGGGACAATTAGAGCCCTGCACAAGCTGTCTGGGATTTGACCAGTCTGCCAGATGTTGTTTAATGCACATAGCAACAAAGAGCCCAGAAATCTACATTAACCTTAAATAGATCAACAGGCGCACCATCTGGCTCTATGCTCATGTTACCATGTTGGCGGTTAATGGCCTGGATCACTTCTTCCAGATTAAGCATTTCTTCCTCACAGAGTCGTGGAGCTACCCTTACTGCGTCTGCGTCGTTCCCTCTGTTCCGAGCAGAGCCTGGAACACTAGGGTCCCCAAGTTATTTATAAATTGCCAAAAAGAATGCAATCCAATCTCCAGCCATAATGTTAGATTCTCGTGGTTTGCTTGGCGCCAAGGAGGGGGCACGTGCTAACTCGGACCAAAATAATTGACTATCTTTAGATTTAATTGCCACTTATAATCTCTTCCAAGCTGCATTTTGCCATTAATTATATCCTCTGTGCAGAACCGTTTGTAATGCATGTGACCATCAGTAAATTATATGTTGTCTCATGGTGCACAGCCTGGAGAAATCAAAGTTTTGTATATTTACAAGTTTAAGAGAAACAGATAGCGATAAGTGTCTTTGTTGTTCTTTTACTATTTAGCAGATTTAGCAGGGTTCACAACAGGTCTCTCCCAGGCATTAGTCTTATCAGTATTCACAACAGGGTTCTCCCATGCATTTGATTTGAAATGACTCACAGCAGCTCACTCTGAGACCGTGGGTTTCTTAGCATTCACAAGAGGACAATCTCAGACTTTAGTGTTCTGAGATTTCACAAAACCTTTCAGCCACTCTCAAATCTTGGCTTTCTGTGGATTTACAGCAGGACTATCTCAGACCTTGGGTGTCCAGGATTCGCAAACAGCCCACTCTCATACCCTGGCTTAGTCCGGATGCACAGCAGGACTCTGTCAGGACTTGGTTCTGTCAGGATTCACAAAAGGTCGCTCACAGACCTTGGCGTTACTCTCAGCATTCATAACAGCCGTATGATTATCCTGATGTATTTCTCCCCCCTCATTAGGGTTTTTGACAGGCAGCCAATATTGTGTCACCCTCCTGTAAAGAGTCAGATCCTTCTTCCTTTTATCTTGGGGTCATGGGTGGATAGCATTACGCTTAGGACTTCCAGTTACCTAAAGGATCAGGAGATGTTTTTTAAGCAAACCGCTTAGCTTCCCCTCCCCAGGCTGCCAAGCCTCGACATCTTCCAGCTTGCATTCTCCAAGCTCTTACAAATGTTCATGGCTTTCTACTCTTTTCCTGGTTCCTTGGTTCCGGGATATCTCCTATGTTAAGGGAGCAGAAGCCGACATATATGCCTCCTCCGTGATGCTCTCCTTCTGTAAGCATTCTTAGTCCCTTTTATATTCCCTGGTGTTGTGCAGTATCATGGCTCTGCCGAGTCCCGGGCTGCACTGGGAGCACATAATATGCAGGCCTTGTCTAGCTTGCTTTACCTCAGGTAAAGTTCAGATGTGTCTACATGACTCACAAATGTCACAAGTTGTTGGAATTCATGTTTTACAGAGTGACCTGGAAAATGATTCCTTGAGAATAATAGAACTGCTCACTATGCCATCAAGATCAGATGATTGAATCTTTGGAACAGCTGATCACTTCTTGAAAACAACTAAATAAGGGAGAGCAATTTTCTTTTGCAACATTACATAGTCCTAATACAAAAATCTCTGAAGAGAAGCTTAGGTCACACAAGTGTTCAATAACATTCCTTGGTGTTTCCTGCCCGATATTCAATGTACGTGTATTAATAGGTGTCTCTAGGCCTCCTAGCCTACTATTCATTCCTACACAAAACCAACCAGGGCAGGGGAAACTGGAACCCACAGCACATGTCACGCTAATAACAATTGGATCTTTTCAAATACAACCTAATAATTAACCACTTGTGAAATTGCTGCAGGGGGTAGCATTGGAAAATGGCACTCCTGCCCAGGGAATCCACCAGTTAACAAACTACAAGAATTGATACAACCACAACGCACATATACACAAAACAATTTTTTCAGAAAGATCGGTATGTTGGTTACAGCCGGCACGTGTTTCAACCACAGGTCTTTTTCTGAGGCTTAAACTTCTTGTAAGTCCCACTGCTGTGGGGTAGGTACTAATGCACTCAATAATAATCAACAGTGCGCGAAATAGATCTTGATTCTCGAAAATTAATTCTGCAAGTGCTGTAATATTTTCTGTTGTTCCAACACTTTTCAGCCACACAAGTAAACAGACAAAAAACAGACCAAGCAAAAGACCTTTGGTCGAAACACGTGTCGGCTGTAACCAACATACCGATCTGTCTGATAAAATAGTGTTGTGTATATGCGCAGTGTGGTTGTATGAATCCAAGTCCTCTCAAATGTCGTTAGGAAACGTATCATCTGGCTTGGTTCGGTACCCCTTTGGATCCTACACATCCTAGGGGTCTGAGGTTGCACACCGCGATTGGGGTTGATATGCTGTGGGCCCACTATGGGCCTGATGGATTCTCTCCCTTCCCTCACGTCTCGGGTTTTACACCACCTTGTGGGGAATCTGTTCTCTTAACCCCGTTTGGGCTATTTGGTCTTTTAGCCTCTCTCGGGCTCTTCACCTTCTGACCATGAATTGGGGTATGTGAGGGACTCATCCTGACCTGTGTTATCTGATGCCTCAGCCCTTCTTGGGCTATTTGCCTTTTCACCCTGGCTTGGGGTATATGGTTCTCACCCTGGTTTGGGCTCTTTTGTGCCTCAACCCCTTGTGGACTCTTTAACCTCTCACTCCGCATTGGGGTACACGCGTTCTCATGCTGTTTCAGGCTATCAACTTCCTCAGACCCTCTTAGGCCATATAGCTTCTCACCAAGGCTTGAGGTATCCGAGGGCTTGGCCACCCTCTTCCCTGTTTCCTGAATGCACTGTGCTCCTTTATTGCTACAGTGATGTTCTTCGGGAATTCAGCAGCACGGTTTTGGTTCCTCCTCTGTCTTCTGTGTCGCTGCATGGGCTTCGGTGCTGACCAACGGTTTGTAACAGGACACACGCATTGGTTCAAGCCAGAGCCGGACTACCATTTTTTGTGCAGCCACATCTGTTCTCCACCTCCATGTCTGGTCTCGGGTAGCTGCATTATGCAGGCTTTCTCGGTCCTCTGCACTACTTCCTGACTCCACCACAAAACAAAAAGGGATGAGCCCTTCTCTGCACCTAAGCTCCACAGACTGGCAGGCATCTCTCCTGGTCTCTCTCTTTTGGTCGGTCTCCCGGTACCTTTATGTTCCTCCCTGGGGAAAGACAGAACAGTTGAGGGATGGTTTATCTTTTGGAGAGGGGACGAATAACCTGAATTCCTCAAATGACATATATTTTACTGGTAAATATTGATGTCAGTGGTAGCAAGAATTTTTTAGCAAGGCCCATGCAGATAAGTGCTTTGCACAGTGTTTCAGATCAGAGTGTTTGAGCGAGAATATAAATCTACTAGATGGTCACGCACGCCATTTTAGTAATTTCTGTTCCAGTAATTTTGAGTAGAGATTTGTTTATGGTCGCTCATGCTGAAGAGAATATGGCATTAGTTTTGAAAATGGGCTGGCAGTTTCATACTATCTAGGATTTCAGTACCTCTATTGCTAAACTGGATAGGTTTGATCAATGCTTCCAGTGCCTAATCAAAAGTGGCTTAGGTTATCTCTTATGCTTCTCTGACCAATCTGTCATCTTGAACATTTGTATCTCTTCTCTACATTAAGTTGAATGCTTTCCAAAACTCATGAATAAGCTACAATATGCCTGTTGCTTTGACCGCAAATTATACATATCATACGGATATGACCTGAAACAAAAAAAACTATTTCCTTTCCATGTCAATATTGCTACTACACTAGTAATTTCTGCAATTGCTGCCTCCTAAATTCCTTGTTCCCTGAATAGGTACTTTGGCCTACAGAGCTGCCATTGCAAGACTGTTCCATCTCAATCTTTACCACAACTAAGACATGTCAATGGTGATAATATTTTATTGAATAATGTTATAATTTTTCAGCAAATAAGCTAATTGTCTCAAAGAGGCTCTACTGCTTGATATCTTAAGAGACAACAATCAAAAACAGCTGATCATACATTTTATTTGCTTTAGAATGTATTCAGGTATGTTTTACATACTTACTTTTTCTGTGATGATGACGACGAAAACATGCCTAACATCCCAAGGCAGCCTTCTGAGATGCCGCATCATAGACCTAAATTGGTCACTCTTTTTGCTTGTCAATGATATGTTTTCATTTACTATGTCAAGACACCCTTCCAATTTCGTAAGAATGACTTTATTCGAATAAACTGTCCTGTGTGATTGTGTCTGAATCTTTTTACACAGAGACATTGATAAGCTTTGGAAGGTATGCAGACAAATCTCATAATAAGACTTTGTGTCTTGTTTGAAAATGTGCTTTTTAAAAGTTATACTTTTCAATTCACTTTTCAATGTCATATTCATGTCCTTGTAAACATTGATAAATATTCCAGCCAGTGTCCAGAAATGCAGTTGTTCTTGTCTGCTGCGAGTCTCCTCGTCCAATGAATGGCCTGATTCAATGTGCCCTCTTACCATTTGCTCCATTTTTTGTAGTTGTGGTTGCTTATAAAATGTCATAATGTTTATCAGTATCCATTTTGTCATGGTCCTTATTGCGTGATTCCTAACCATACGCTTACTGCTGATGCAGTTTCTCAGCAGATCATATAGGAATTCCACATCACATATATGATGATCTGCTTCAATTTCTGCAAAGCAAAAAATATTGATTTTAAATAAATTGCATTAGAAGATTCAGGAGAAGAAGAGGGACAGAGTATGAAATGTGAAGAAGATCATAATTGAATCTGTGTAATATTAACAAGTAGGTTAAGCGATCAGCAATTAGCTTTATCCATGCAAATGTGTGCCTATACAATCTTTAAACAATAACATTACAGTACCAATTTCTGATTAACAGATTTAAGCACTAAATGATGACAAGAATTGGCAATGCGTACAGTTCTGGAATTGTGGCCTTTCCAGATCAAGAGAAGAGATGGCTGTGCAGGACCTTTCTCTGAACTCTGGAAGAAGCTGGTGTGCTCAGCAGAGCTTCAGTCTCCGAAGATCCTTGGTTTTAAGTCCAACAGAGCTTCTTCACGATTCATGTTTATGTGGCATTGTGTGCTTTGTTTTTTCTTGCTATGATGCTCAGTTCCAGATTTAACTTCGATTGAAAGACATGGTACTTGTGTTGACCCTTTGGGATGTTGGGATAAGAGCAGAGATTCCTTTCAAACTGTTAAGCGCTACCCAATTGATGGGAGGTTGGCAAAAGGAAACTTTCCTCAAGCTCTTCAAAAGATACTTTGCCCTGAAAACCTTAAGATTCTCGACTGCCAAAAAGCTGTCCCCCAATGCTTTTAAGAAGAAGCATGTGGATAAATTCTCTATCAGTGCTGGAAGCGCCTGCCTGTGGAACTCCCTCCCAACTGACTTACATCACAAAAACAAACGCTCAACATTTAGGAAAATCCCAAAAATAACTTGTTATGCAGCTGGTGCTCTATAAGTCAACAATAAATAAGTTAATGCAATAGTAATCATGGGCCTCATTAGGACCCTGGCGCTCCCGTAATGAACGGTGCCGGTACGGGACCGGCACCGTTCATTACGGGATGCCCTATTACAAGGTCTGCTAGCGGGTCCCGCTTTTGACGTCTGGTCTGACCAGACGTGAAAAGCGGGACCAACTAGCAGGCCACGATGCTAACAACGGGCCCGTCCTTAATGGGCCCGTTGTTAGAATCCTCCCCATTCCCATTGAGCCCTGTGCAGCTCCAATGGGAATGGGGATTAATTTTTACCGGGTCCAAGAAAAGGGCAATTACCAGGTCTGCCAAGGTCAGCATAACCCGGTTATTGCTCTTTTCTTGGACCCGGTAAAAACATTTTTACGGTGGCAGTCGTGCCCTTAATAAGGTCACGGCTAATGCCAGGGTCGTAATGAGGCACAATGTGTTATTTACATAGTACTTACGCCAAAGCTCTGTAAAAGGAACATTTTGGACCTCATTACGACCCAGGCGGTAAGTTACCGCCTGGGTCGTACCTTTACCACCATGGTGTAAACTACGTTTACGCCATGGTGGTTGGCGGACTTACCGCCCCATTCCGAGGTTGGCGGGGCGGTAAGTCCCCAATCCCCATTTACCCTTCCCCATTCCCATTTTTGCCCCATAGGGCATAATGGGAGTGGGGAAGGCGTTAATTACGCCACTGTAAATTACGGTGGCGTAATTAACATCAAGGTCCCTTAGCGCCATGGATTTTAACACCTGCCCAAAGCAGGTGTTAAAACCTCCATGGCGCTAAGGGACCTCGGAATCAGGCGGTAAGGGTCGGCGCTGTTTACGCCGCCGTAAACCCCTTACCGCCTGGGTCCTAATGAGGCCATTTATGTATAATTATTATTACCCAATTGAAACCTGGTATTTGTCAACCCCAGATGAACAAAGGGTTGAGTTGGCTTTGCCGGGATTCAAACCTGCAGATCATGCACAGATCTCCACAGGGAGCACTTAACCTGCTGAGCTATGTTATCACCGTCCGCTCAGATGTGGCTTCTGTTGTGGCAAAAGTAAAATTGTTTTCCCCATTGATGTGCTACACTGCCCTTTGCATGCAAAAGCTCAGCCACCCACGGATGCCATGTTAATCTGTGCCTACTGCCTATAACTGCATCGGTCTATGTTGTTGTGACCCTGTCCTAACTGAAATGTATTCCAGGTATGCTGCTACATACTGCGCTTCTACACTGTCCGCTTCTGACATAGTTCCTGTATGGTACGAGCAAGCATGTTTTAGATCACTGTCTCAACAGGAAAGAGTAAGTATTAGCTACGCTAGGTGTGCAACACAGCCTGAGCGGCGTGAGAACTGTAGTTGTAGTAGAAACCACTAACTCATTAGAAATGTCTTCTGCTTGTTGCAAAATTAACTCACCAAGGTGTGAGAACGTTACCAAGGCTTGCATGTTGTATTTTGAGAACCATGTAGTTCTTGCTGTAACTACACGAAACATTGCCGGTCAAGTGGCACAGCGAGGAGAGCGCTCGCTTTGACATCCGTGCAGAGCATATTAACGCAGGTTGTGTGACATCCGTGCAGAGCATATTAACGCAGGTTCGAATCCCGGCAGGGCCAAACTCAGCCTTTCATCCTTCCGAGGTCGATAAACGAGCACCACACACCGTGGGTAATAATAAGTAGCGCTATATAAACGCCTAATTATTATTATTGTATACCCTTGCCACTGTACAAAGCATGGGCCATTATCTTCCACAGAAGAACCTGTTTGCATTACTGTGTAATAATTCTGTAAGCATGGGAAGGGGGTTGCTGTGCCGGATAAGTTCAATTGTTGGTTTTGTGTCCTGTCTTGTTAATTACTGGCTCCAAGATGCTCTCAGTATCTCAGACCAGGGTACTGGATTGGTTGTCGTCCTTCCTCATTGACCACGCCTCCCAGCTGATCTTGGGCTCTTTCTACTCCACCACCTTTCTCTCTACATGTGGTGTTCCCTAGGGCTCTATTCTCTCGCCTTGGCTCTTCAACATCTACCTTGCTCCTCTTGCTCACCTGATTTCTGCCTTCTCTCCTCACTTCCAGTGTTACGCAGATTATATACAACTCTTCTTCAAGCTCCCCTCTTCCTCCTTCTCTTCCTCCTCTATCATGCCGGACTGCCTGTCTGCTATCCAGTCTTGGTGCACTTCCAATGATCTCCGTCTTAATGCCAATAAGACTGAGATTCTTCCTCTCAGGACGCCTGTTCCCCACTTCCCTCCTCACATCTTGGTCCTTGCCAAGAAGGCCCACTTTCAACTTCACCTCCTCAGAGGCATTTTCCCTTTCCTCGCTTTCCTCACTTTCCCCCAGAAGCTCAATGTCTCTAGAGCTCTGGTCCTCTCTAGGTTGAATTGCAACAGCCTCTTCCTTAACCTGCCTCTTTCTCCTCTGCGCCTTATTCAACTAATCCAGAACAGGGCTGCAAGACTTACCCTTGGCCTCAAGCCTAGGGACCATATTTTACCAGCCTAAAATCTCTCCACTGGCTCCCGATTACTGCAAGAATCAAATTCAAGACCCTTTGCATCATCCATAGGGCTGTCTGGGACCATGCTATCTTCAACTCTCTCTCTAGCTAAATATTCTCTGTCTTGGCCCCTTCAATCTTCTTGCTCCAATTCTCTGCTGGGTAAACATTTCACAAGCTGAGAACTGAGAGCAGATCTCTCTTCTCAGCTGGTTCACTCCTCTGGAACAGTCTCCATCTCTCTCTCTGTCTTGAATCGGATCTCCTCCGCAAGCAACTTAAGACTTTTCTCTTCTCCTCCTTCCCACTCTCCCTCGCTTGCAAACCATCCGCACAGTCGCTGAGATTGGTGGCCTGGTACCTCAAGAGTCCTCTAGGGTCCTGCCCATTCATCGCCAGCATCTGCCCCCTTGCACAGGCCTCTGGGCCCACTCCTGCCTGTCAGGTAGTTTGTCACAGGCCTCCACTTACCAGTTGGGTGGTAGACCTCCCCTTCGCTTGGAACGTCTCCGCTCTTACACTTATCTGTTGCATCTGCAACAGGCACTTCTGGCAAATCCCCCCTGGGGGTTCCATCCAACACTTAACCCATGCCCCACACCCCCCTACTCTTTTCTCTGCAATTGCACGCTCCGAATGACAAAACGCATAGTAGGGCTGCTGTTTGTTTTATGATTTATTAATAGTTTTACTGTTTATTTTGTATTTTGTTCCCTCGCTCCCTCCCTTTTGCATTGTGGTGCTTTGCAACAATGTCTTGTATAAGTGCCTTATAAATTATTTATAAAATAAATAAGATTTCATTTATGTATTTGTATTTGCTTATAACATAACCTTTACAAAACAATGGAAACATTTGAAAAAGAAACAGAATAGAGCTACAAGTTAAAAGTATCAAACATCAAATCAAGTCAAACATATTATATCATACAAAAACTTTCTCATAAATAGATAAAATATTCGCCGTCAGAGATAATAATAATATACTCCTTATTTCATAAGATAAAATTGAACAAAATAATGCATACACATAATAACACTATACTTCGTAAGGCATAAAAGAAAAAGTGGTAAATACATTGTACCTGCATTATTCACATCTCATTTCTAAATAACTATAGCAGAATACAACAATTTACAAAGCGTGCTCATAGGTCAGCATATGGAAAGCTAGATTGATACATATACATAATTGTATAACTACAGTCTGGGTATGCATCGATGAATCATTTAAAGCTTAATTTCCAATAGATGTCAATTTACAAATGTTACTCAAGAATTTTACTACGGCTATCTGCAAAGAAGACCCCTTTCCATGTAACATTTGCCACCATAGCCTGTCAAGATTTACATATTCAGTATTTGGTACACATTTTTTGAAACACTCTATACGCTACCCCTTCTCAAGATCGTACAATCAATTAATAAATCCTCCAATGTTTCAATTACTCCTACAATGCCACAGAACCTACACCATTTTCGAGGCTCTTTCCCGTATATCGGTAATCTCTCGGGTTAGCAACACATTAAATCTGAAACACATAAACTTCTGTCGCAATCGCTTATCTGGAAATAGGGTCAAGTATGGCTATAGGGTCCCCCCACGCTTATTGTGGGATACCAGCTGTTTATATAAACAGGTTTCTAAGACTTTCCCTGTGGTAACACTCCAATCCATCCATTCAGAGAGTTTTTTAACCTTAACTGGATTGTAGATAAGGAGGTCAACTGATACTCCTAGTTTGTTTAAATATTCCAGGCATTCAACTTTAAGATTTTGTAAATAACCCAAAATAGTGGTATCACTACAATAACCACTTCCCAATAGATCATACAAGGTACCCTTCGGGGTAGTGATTAGCTTCCGAAAAAGTGAGACCTTTCACCACATGACCGTGTTTCCTGTGGATACTAGACCTTGTTCATAGCGTATTGCGTCCAATGGAACACACTTTGGTAGACATTTAAACACTGTCCTCAACAAGATGGCTTCATATTTTGGTAGTTCTTCTATGACCCAGAGGCCGTAACATAGCTGTGATATTGTCTTGTGCTTACAATAGCGCAAAGTTGGTAAGAAGGAACATTTTCCGTATTTTGCATCAACTCTTTTTAGCTGTATCGATAAGGCACCAACTTTTCCCTCTAAATATTGCCTAAAAATATGCTTTCTTTTTATCCCCATATATGTGGTATACTAAATATCGCAGATGTGATCTAACCACCAATTTTACATGGTTCAAATACCATGAATGTTTCTTTGTATAGGGCCTGGGATGTAATCGTAGATTCACAGGTTTTTTTGCATTGATCATAAGACAATTCGAAAGTGTATAATCTCTGAATTTACTCAGCAAGCGTTCCAACCCTTTCAGGGTCTGATCGAATAACATAAAACCATCCACGTAGGCTGCCCAGCTGGTTTATACTCCCTCCACCACAGGGGGAGCAAAGACGGTAGCTTCTAGAACTGCACTGGCATTAGAAACATGCAAATTGAAAATTGTAGGTGCGAATATGCAACCATGTCGAAGTCCATTCGTAGCATTGATAAGTGTGGATAGAGTTCCAGAATTATTGAGACGCACCTGCAACTTAGACCCCTCGTGCAGATAGAACAATATTGAAAGCAGGGCAGATGGCATACCAATTAGGCTTAATTTTGCCCAAAGCAAACTTCTATTCACTATATCGAATGCCATTGTAAGGTCAATCGAAGCGATGTATATAGGAACACTATTGACCTTCCAAGCTTTTTATTGCATAACATTCATCAAAAGGCCCCCCACATCAGTTCACACATAGTTCCTAAATCCAAATTGGAACCTAGAAAGAATATTGTTTGCATTCGCCCACACCTGAATATGGTTCAGGACAAGACCGGATAATATCTTGTAATCGGCATCCAATAACGCAATCGGCCTGTAGTTTGCTGGATATGACCGACCTTTCTTATATATTGGTACTATATAAGAAATATGCCAGGATGCTGGGATATTCCGGGTCCTTACTATATCTTAGAATAAGAAGTAGAGGATTTTTGACCACATATCACTTTTTTCTTTGAAAATAACATTGGCCAGGCCATTTGGCCCAGCAGCCCTGGAAGGCGAGGCCTTCTGTATCAGGATTTTAATGTCCCCCCTGAGTTATAGCAAAGTGCCATGCCGTATCAAGAATATGCATGGGAAGCAAATCATTGCACTTTACTGGGGCATATAATGTTCCAAAATGCCCTTCCCATTGGTTCTCTGAAATAGCTGTGGTCTGCCCATTAGGAACTAAAAATATCTCACGATTTATTAGAGCCCAGAACGATCTGCAGGTATTATCCCTTAAGGCAGAAAGCATGTTTTCACCGTCTATCTGATAAAGGGTTGCACGGTGCACCTTTATTTTATTCTTCCATTTATTATTTATCTTTTCTTTTAGCAACACCTTTTCTCTGCACAAGGAGTCCATTTTGCATATATACCTAAGCTCCCTTAATCTACAATTCTTATAATGTCTCACTGTCGAATCATAAGAATGCACGTGTTTTATACTTCTAAAATTAACTCCTAATGGGCTCGCTGTCTTCTTGATTATTTTTTGTGCGTAGTGACAGAAGACATCAGTAGTGTAAAGGGCTAGCTTCTTACCGATGCTTGAGGTATTAAAGTCCAAAAGAAAAACTGCATTCGTCTTACCCACATTATCCCTATGCCAGACGATTCTAGTTTTGGCTGAGTTGACACGAAGGGCAGACAGGCATAGTCCATGATTCACTAATCCCCAATCCCCTCCAAATTTCAACTCAAACCTTGTGATTACTACAGGCTGTGCTTGTTAGAGTATATTCAGTTGCTAGTTGCAACAGCGGTTTCGAGATAAAAATATGATCTATTATGCTGGATTGATCACCTCTAAACCATGTGGTGTGATCTGTGACATTACTCAATAGATCTCTAGCGTTGTGAAAGCCCCATTCATCAAAGAAGTTTCCCCATAGTAAGCCCTGGGTCATTTTCAAAGTTATCCCCATAGATAATTTGGCACAACTGATTTAGAGATTCGGTATTGACCCAGATTCTCCTCCAGCAACTGCTTCTTCACTCTCTTGCCATTGAAATCTCCCGCCACAATAACCATAAGGTCCGGGCAGGTTTCCTGACAATCCTCCAATATATGTCCCAACCGGACTAATGATTCTTTTAGTTCAAGCTTAAGACTCCAGTATATGTTTACTACCAAAATGTTGCATAAACCCAAGAGATTGTTACTTTTAAACTGTGTCAGTAATGCCAAACACCACTTAGATATCCTAAAAACCTTTCGAACAATTGGCCACATGTCTACTCGAATTGCAATTAAGAGACCCCCCCGATGGTCTGCCTCGCAGTCCCTTTGTAGCCAAAACAGAGTGAACTATGCAGCAATCCAAAACATATGGCACAGTTAACCACGTCTCCTGTAAACAAATAATTGAGCTCATCATTAACACTGAACACGTTTCGGGAGAGTTCTTGAGAAACCAATGGCCCCTGGTGTTCCAACACACCAGGGACAATTTACCAGACATGTTAACTATTTTTTAATCCCTGCAGTTGGGAGATAGAATCACTAGGTTGATTCAGACCACCCCCATCAGTAGGCGTACCATCGGTGCCCTTAGAATGAGCCAGATTCCTATCCCTTGGTTCATCCAGTTGAGTTCCTATATCGGGTTCTGGAGCACCCCCACCCACATTTTTAAGATCATAACCAAATCTATGAAATAACTCTGCCTCCTTAAGAACAGCCTTGTATATTGTACGAGAGAAAAAGAATACCCGTACAAAGTCATATCGTTTGGAGGAACATAATCTACAAGATTTATATCACCAGAGGAGATCAATGAAAGACTCAGGATTTCGTTAAACAGTGTCAAAATTCTACCACGATTTAGAGACGGCAGGCCACCATAAGAGAACAGATAATGCAACACAACACTAGGGTTCTCTGGATAGCAAGGGGGTCTCAGTTGTCATTCCTCCCCTGAGGTAACAATTGTGACATTCCTCACGCTTTCCAGCATAGTGTTGGGAAGTTGAGGATCTGTTAGAGGATTAAGGGGTGGCCTATCCTCATGACCACCCATTGCCACGCTTACAGGCCCAATGTTGGTTTGGGTTTTGGACTTGTCATGTGTAGACCGCGAATTAAAGAACTCTCTGGGTTCATCCAATAATGTTGTAGTCCCACTGATATTGTGGGTTGTGGTATTCCCAATAGGAGGCTGTTCATTGGGTATCTCAGGATGTTCATCCAACATTATTTTCATGACTTTCCTTATAATCCGTTCCATCACCATATCCCCACCCTCCTTGATCTCCAACTCAGATTTATCCCTATAGTGCATATACTGTTTACACAGTACTTCCAACCCACCCCCCTCCTTTCCAAATGGAAGAACAGGAGTGTTTAGATATTTTTCCAACCCAGGACCATTCGATTGTACACACTCTCTATCACCCATAATACCTGGAAGAGTAGTAGAAGAAGATCCTCTGCGCTCTACTGAATTTCCAGGGTGAGAGAGTTTATTGCCTCCCATTTCAACTCCACATTGTACATTTGTCATAGGATCTGGGGTTAAACTACCATGTGATACTGGTTTGATTTTGTCGGCATAATTAGTGATGTTCATACCAGGTGGTGCCATTTTAGCTTCAGTATTTCCTGTCAAATCGATGGCGGGTTTCTTTGGGAAAAGGTTTAGTAGGCTACCCTTGGCATGCCGATCCACTGGCACTTGTATGAGTGTTATTGGCGGTGATGCATTATTGTCAACAGGTACCATCTGCCCCAAGTTAGGCATTTGATCCGTATTCATTCCAATTGAATAACATAACAGTTTCCTACTATTTACATGAGTACATTTTTGCAGTTCAACAGCTGTAATTAAATTCTTAAACAGTGTTGTATGTATACGTAGTTCAGCTATGATTTGGCTGTTTAATGTTTCATCCATCCCCTCCTCCCAGTTGTCACTCCGTGTTGGATCCTGTGCCGGGGTTATTTCCCACTCAACCTCTTTACCTGGAGGATATTGTGACAGAGCGAGTAAGGAGCTGTCAAAATCTGATGGAGGTGCCCCCATCTCCAATGCATTGCCATTTCCTTGCATGGGAGACTCGACACATATAGAATTGTTACCATCCCCGGCTTCGATTAGCAATATAGATTCTTCTTCCACTCCCTCTCCCTCGTTCAGGTTCATCATGGCTATGCGCATAGAGGATGGTGGAGATGGGGGGAGGGGTAGAGCGAGGGCCATTCTGATGGTTCCACGTACCGGGGTAAATACAAGCGGGGCTGACAGAATATCGTCATATGCCCATACCCCTGCCATCGATTCCCTTCTAGTCACTGGGCCAAGTATATTTTGCGCATTTGGTATTCTTCATAACACAATCAACAAATATTACTGCCCGATTTATCCAAAACGCACCACAGGCTGCAGGCGGACCACTAAGAACCGGTGCCTCCTATCCCGTACACATATACAGAAAAAGTTATGCTGTCTTGGAAAATGTATAATTTCTTACAATAGATGGTTCTCCTTACCCGCAGCCCCGCCGAACAGCCAAACAGCCAAACAGCCAAAACACTTTTGTACACTTCCGGTGCGCGCGCCCGGAGGTAATGTAGGAACTGGAGGCCGGTAGGCGGGCCAAGAAGGCGGGACTGCGGGCGGGACTGTGGGCGGGGATGAAAACAAAGGAGAACGAGACTTGTTATACAGACAAAACCTGTAGCACCGAGCTGAGACCATTCTCAACACAAGTCCCAAAACACAAGTCCCAAAGACAGTCCAAAGACAGTCTCTATCAATAGAGACCTCTAAATTTACTTGATAGGAAACAGCAAGTGTGTCCGTCCAGAAGCGTTTCCACTACACAGCGGCTTCTCCACGCCGACGGCCCTCGGAATTCAAAACAGCAGATCAAGAAGGCTCAGATAACACTCAACGTGTTCCTCGAGAGGTGCAGCCAAACAGCCAAAACACATTCGTACACTTCCGGTAAATAAATAAAATAAAAAAGGAATCCAGACAAGATTTTCAAATACAGCCATCTCTGTTATTGGCTTGGCAGCCCTCACTCTGCCGAGGTAGCAGATGTCATGAAAATATATGGGAGCATCAGTATCCCACTCAGTCCCATTGGGCGCATCGTTGGGCCGCTGGGCTCAGTTCTGATATCAAAGCAGGGGGTCCAGGTACACAACACTTGAGCATTGCAGGCTGTCCCACACTAGAATTACACATGATAATCTGTCACCACCCAGTGGAGCCCACACAACCGCACTGTGCAACAAGATTCACATAGAGAACAGGTAACATTTGGCGCACCTTAACCCAGAGAGCCGAGATGGGTCCCTCAGTGGCACACAAGGAATGTATATCTCTGATGAGTCCAATTAGGACTCATAATGAAAAGGGAAAGTTAATAAGGATGGGAAAGTGGTGCAATTTGGCAGTTTCACTCTCATAGCACCTGGTCTAATCCGCACGAGAGTCTACACGCACATTAAAACAGCAAACCTCCTAGAAAGTTTGTCAGCATTCCCATGACTAGTTTCAGCCCTGGGCTCACCAGTGAAGTATAGGCCTTGCAGGCTAATGAACCATTTGATCAACCAGGTGTTTTCTCCCTTACTGTCATTAGCCATTTCAAGGACTTATGATCGGCTTGAATGTGGAACGTAGGCCATGTCATGTATGGTCTAAAAGGCCTTGAAACCCTAACAAGTTGACACCACTCTTTTCCACCAGTGGGCCACATTAGTTCCCTATCCTTATGTTGAACATAAAAGAATGTTACTTGGTGTTTCTTGCATTTCTCCTCCAGTTATGGCAAGATTAAGACTATCCCTACTACAGCTGCATCAGTTTGAACAATGAATGGCTGGCTGTTGTCTTGTGCTCACAGCACTGGAGCTCTACACATCGACATGGCACCAATCATACCTTAGAAGCCCAGTTTATTAAATGTGAGTGAAGTCACAGTTTTTGTTATGTTACCATTGTCCCATAGTCAGCAATGGAATTTTGGTAACAACCAATAAAGCCATGAACTGTTCTCAGTGGTTCCAAGTCTAGGGGCACCTGAATCTTGCTTTGGACAGGCTGTGCCATACCCATACTAACTACATGCCAAGGCAAACACTGAGCTCCGAACCAGCTGGCACTTTGAAAAACACAAAGGATAGGGTAAAACACAGATAGCCCAATATGGGAACCAGGAAATCAGCTAACTGATTAAAAACTACAGAAACTAAAATGAACAGTGATGAATTCATAAACAACCACTCAAAGGCTGCACAATAAAAGGGAATCAGGCTAACATACTTAGGGCCTCATCACGAGTTGGGCGGTAACGCCGGTGCTATTAGTGCTGGCGCTAATAGCCCTGCCGCCAAACCCCCCGGCACTATTAGGATCACGGGTTTGGCGGAAGGGTTATTGGCCATTCCCCATTGGGCCCATTCGGGAATTCCTCATTCCCGAACATTTGCGCTATTACCGCCGTCGGATTTTCCGCCGGCGGTAATCGCGCCGAAAATCAGCAATTTTGCAGCGGATTTCCCCCCAGCTAAAAGCTGGGGGGAAATCCGCCAAAGCCATGATCTGGCGGACCCTTAAATGCGGCGGTAATAGCGCTACCGCCACATTTAAGGGTTACCGCCAGACTCATGATGAGGCCCACAGTGTGGACACAGTAAACATCAGCTAGACCAAACAAAATATGAAAAATATCAATGTTTAGTGAGACAATGGGGACAACATCACAGGGCTACGATTCACATACAATATAATTAAACATAATTAAGAAACACTTATATACGCATACCTAAACATACATTAAAGAAGACAGACAAATATTAAAAGACAAAACCAAATACACTCAATCACAAAAGGTACACACAAAAATATGTTGATTTGCAGTATCATATACAAAACCAAAATACAATGCCCCAATGGTGTGCAATATGTTATGCATATAGGAGGAGAGACATTCAGATCACTGGTCTTCTTCAGGACAAGTCTTCATGTCAATAATGGAAATTATATCAGAAAACCTAGAAAAGTGTCAAACAATCAAGATGTAAGTTTAAATACCAAATTAGAGTTGTCCACCATACATACTATGTGTGAATAGAAACCTGGAAAAGTTGTCATCCTGAATGTTAAGACCGCATCCAAGATCCAGAAACCAACTGTCACGCACCCTGGGTGTTGGCGCTTATGGGATCGATGGAGGGTTTGGCTCCATTGTATTGTTCCAACACATTCAATGCCGACTTCGGCGGCGCAGTCTAGTTGTTCCATTCACTCCCGGCACCCGGCGCGTTGCAACTCTTAGCGTTTCCTCTGCGGGTCTGTACGCTAGTGTTTCTCCTTTGCGGTGCTCCACTTTGCTTCCTTTCCGTTCCTCTAACTGTTGCTGAGCTCTGTCAGCTCCCTTCGTATCCGCGGCGGTGAGCTACCCGCTTGCGGTCTCTCTCTCCCCCTCTCTCTTCTTTAGCCACCTTCAGCAGTGTTTTCACTTTCTGTGCTACCGCGGCGGCCCTCTCCCCGCTCGTGGTCTTTCTCTCTATCTCTCTCTGTTCCCCTCTCGGTCCCCTCCAGCCACGCATCGCGCTCAGGTCTCGCCATGACCGCGCCTTCTCCTCCCTGTGCTCCCGCTTTGTTCTAGAGCTCTTCTGTGCTTTTCCCAGGTTTTCTCACAGCACGGCTCTAAATTGGGTTTCTCCACAAGCCTTTTGGATGCTCTCTGTAGTATCTTACCTGTTCCTTTTGGAGAACCTCTGCTCACCACTTCTCAGACTCTTTGGAGTTACTTCTGTTACTTACCAGCTCTATAAGATCTATCCTGCAACCAGACCTGGAAAGATACCCCTCAAGGACACTTCTGAAGGGATTCCTTAGAGCCAGAAGACATAGCAATGCTGCACGTATCCATCGCACCAAGGGTTTTTTTGTGCCTGGAGTCTTATGCCCCTCAATTTCTCGGCTATTCCGGAAGCAAGGTCATTGGCCTGCCGATTCCTCATGGCCACAGTGGCTTCCTTCCGTGGTAGGCCCTACCTTCATGAAAAAAGGACTACAGGGTCAGGGGAAGGGAGAAGTTACCATCTCCAGCCTCCGTATCATCAGGTGAGGAGGAAGAGAGGGAATTTGAAGCTGAAACCGAAGACTCTGAGGTTGACACCAACGTAATGCCCACAAACAAGTTGATCTAAAGAACAATGTGGCTTAGTGCACTTATTCAAATCTTATTTAAGGATCCAAGAAATTGCCCATCTCAGCTGGCACTTTGAAGCAATGATAGTAAGCTTTGCTCTCTGAAGAGGCTGCAGCACTCTCTTGAGGTGGCTGAAAAGCTAATTACAGCTAGAACTGAAGATATCATCATAATACACAAAAGTGCCACAGAAGCTCTCCTACCCTGTAAGGGCATGGTTAACCACACTCTGAAAAGTGGTAGGCACATTCTTAAAAACAAAAGTCATTACCCTGAACTGATATAAATCTTATGGAGAAGAGAATGCTCCCTTCCCCTGGGCATTGCAGGAGTCTGCAATCTTTGGCTGGCAAGATGGTTTGGACTACACTGCCTATCAGCTGTAGCCAACAAGGACAATGGTGATGGATCATGGAAGTCATAATCCAAAATATCTGGAGAGCCACAGGTTGCAGACTCATCTGAGGTCAAGTGAAAGAAGGTTAGAAACTGAGCAGCTTCGAACATCCATAATTTCATCAGCTCATAGCAGAGGGTGTGCATCTGCCTTGGTGACAGGACTGAGACCACTATAAGAACCAGAAGTTAAATTGGTGTGTACTTGTAACTCTGCTAATGTAATCTACTCACCGAAATGCCCCTGCAGCATATTCTATTTGGGGCCCACAAAACGCAAAGCAAAACAGCGCTGGAACGAACATATATCCCAAATTTGAACTCAGAATTTAAAATCTCCTGTGGCAGTGCACTTCAAAGAAAAACAACACGCAGTGGTGCAACGCCAATTCATCATCCTGGAGCAGGTCAAATATTCTAAACGGGGCAGTGACCTTGTGAAGCTGCTTGAGCAACGAGAAGCGTTTTGAATAGAGGAACTCTCTTCCTTATACCCACAAGGGATGAGTATTGACTCAATTGTTTTATTTGATGTCTTCTGACTTCTTTTTACCCTGCTGTGATGTCTGATGTAATATCCTGTCTGGATGTTTCAAGTGTACTTAAGCAATGCTCTTTTGTCACACATTTGATTATTTTTTGATCAGTTAACTTTGTTGTTCTTGATTTTTTTATTCCTTTATTGTATCATTACTATTTTCCATTTAGCTTTGGTGGTGATTCTTCCTAATTGTTATTACTCTTTGATCTTTTTTAGATCCTTAACTTTCGGGTTGTAAGCATTTTTGATTGTTATGATTTGGTAATATTTACCGTTCCAACATGGCAGCACCTTAACCTTGGTATCAACTTCTGGGGCTGCAGCCATCCGTCCATTGCACATCTGGCGACCTGGCTCTCTTAGGCAGCAGGATGCCCGGCGTTGCCATGCACAGCTGTCATCTGTGCTGGTACACTTGTTCCTGTATTACGTGTGCAGTCAGTTTTTTCTGTTTACATCTATTAGCTGTGTTTGAAGCATTTTTCAGATTATTTTAAATTGGTTTTTTCCAGTCATTGCAGTGTTGCACCGCCATGAAGCACTAAACTCGAACGGGCACGAATACAGGTATGAAGAAGGAGTTGGGATCATGAGACCACCCCGGTCTCACCAATTTCATGACAAGACGGAAGGCCAGAAAAGCCAGCAACCACCCATTATATTTTGGACAAATCCCAAATGCACCAATGATCGATAAGTACATCAAGAGATACCCTCTCAGTCAGCCATACAGACCAGGTGTGGTACAGATCTATACATGCGTGGGAGAAGACCCAGGGACCATGGTTAGAGATACCAATATGGACAGCCTGGTCTAAGCACTGAGAAAACCATGTTACTGACGTCATTTGTGACAACACAACATAGCAGCGTTAGACATGAAGCACACATGCAATCCGCACTGCGCGACACAAACACACACTCGAATACATGAAGAACATAAGAGTGCAGCTCTATAGCTAGAGGACAGATACATATACATACTGTCATTGCTTTATTATTTTGTCATTAGCCAAATGAAGTAACAAGCCAATAGTCGTGTGGACATACAGAAATATATGTGGAGCCTGATCAAGCCACGTATAGCTAACCTATAGGGAACATAGTACAACATGGACGATGTAGAAACCGCATTATAATGGTTGTAGGAAAATTACCGAAAGCCTCAGGCCACAGAGCAGGAGACGAGCAAAGCTGATTCAGGCAGGACAGAGCACAAGACGCATAAGACAAGTTCACCATCCAAGGTCAAGAGATACGTGGACATTTCTATCCCCAGACAACAAAGGGACCAGCTGCAGAAAAGTGGAATAAATACTCATAATTTGGAGCTGCAGAGCTCGATTTCGTAGTCCCTAGACATGTGATACAGCTGAAGCAGACAATGGATAGTGATTGATGGTGGGAAACAAAAGCCAATCCCAGGCAGCCAGACGCAGATTGCAACAAACGTGCAACAAGTATACAAGTGTTGTGCCTAGCGGGACATGGTCTCATAGGCAAAGGTGGTGTACACAAGTTACAATACAGACACATAATTGTTCACATCACCTTTGATAAGGTGCACAGTGAGCTGAGAACCATTTTGGGTCCCAGGCATTGGGACGTCAGCTCTAGCAATCACAGTTGAATATCCTAGAGTGGATAGCAGGGGACAGGAACCATTGGTAAGACCACTACTCTGCAAATATGTAGTAAGTTGGATTTTGAGGAAGGGACAGGCCAGCCACCTGACATGCACGAGCCAATAGAATAACATATATATATATATATATATATATATATATATATATATATATATATATATATATATATATATATATACCCATAAGGGTTATGGTGTCCTCAGTACCCAATCCCTACCACTGTATGTGTTTTTAGGACAAAACTGGCCTGCACGCCATTTACTGTGTGACATGCTGGAATCTTCCTGAGTTCTTGTATCGATCCCTTTATTTTTTATTTGTAATAAACTGCAGTGTGTACTTGCTGTCTGACTGAGTCCTCTGTTTATTCTGGGGAAGAAGTTAGGCCCTTTGAGTCCACAGACCCCCAACATCACTCTGGCATACCAGGGAGTCATCCCTAACAAGTTAGTAGCAGAGGATGGTTGGCTGCGCCGGCTGGGCACTAAGCCGTCTCTTCTGCTGTGAAACCTGAAAGGCTGCAAGACCCTCGCATATTTCGAGAAGACGGAGAACGCGTACCTGTGTAAAGGTTGTCAGGAGCCAGCTTGGAAATTATCCTGCCCGGAGTCAGCGAGGAGTCCAGGCAGACCGGGACAGGGATGTGGGCACTTTTGGGGGGGACACAGCAGCCGAGCAGCAGGCCACGGAGTATAAGTATTGATCAGGTCACACGGCAACTGGAGGAGTGAGGGTGGGTACTGAATATTTGTGGAGTATTGTTTAGAATCGTCGAGAATTGGCAAAGTATTGTCTAGCATTGTCAAGTTAAGTAGGGACAGCAGCGGAGGTAGATGTCCGTTTTATATGTTTAGGGCACATTTGGGTTTTAGAGGTAAACGGTTCTGGTGGATAACCTAGACTGTTGACTCGAAGGCGCGGATGACAAAAGCTATGTAAATAGCGGATTTCCTGTGGGTTGGGCATTTTAGCTCGGGTCATAGATGACGGTATCCCCGTGAACGCTAAGCAGGGAGCAGGCTTAGATTGCGGAGGGTGAGTCGGCTGATTAAGTCTCCTCGAGCGAAACATTTTGCACGCTAGGTGACGCAGCAGGTACAGTTCATCACAAGAGAATATTGGCATACTCTGCCTGGAGGCGGGAAGACAGCTGTGGTTTTTTTTTGTATTGTTGGAGTAACAGGCTATAACAGTGAGCGTGCAGTATTCAATTTCTTAGTTTGACCTTGTTTAGCAATTTGGTGACGTCACCCATTGGTTTGTGCATAGGATATCGAAAGCATGAGGAGGTGAGGAGCTAACATTGGTAACTTGGGATTGGTAGGTGATGTAAACAAGTGGCGGTGCACGGAAGGAGCATGCACAAGATTGTGGGGGTGCCTGAGGAGGCAGTGAACTTGCAAGAGGAACGGTGCGCAGAGCACACCCAGTAAGGTGTGGAGCCAGAGAGGCTTGTAGTGAATTAATAACATTGTGATTGCATTGTATTCCTTCCTTAAACAGCAGACTGCCGAAACCCTCGATTTGAGGTCAGGTAAAGGAGAAAAGCAAATTGCAATGTATCAGGGGAAGCGCAGTGGGTAAATGCCCCTTCACAACCTGTGTAAGACACTCCCAGCTTACAAGGAGAAAATATGTAAATATAGCATAGAATGTTCTAAAAGTACCAAAGGGAAGTTAACTAAACCATGGCCACCATGCAGACATTTCTCCAAAGATGTGCAGCAATCACTACTGACACATATACAGGGTGCATATAAGGGGAAGAAGCTGGCAAGCCGCATGGCCATATACGAGTTGTGGCACATGTGCCAGGAGGGAGAAGGGGATGCAGTGAGGTGTCAGTGGATGCTGAGTCAGCAGGAGGTACCCGGGTCCGCAACCTTGCCTTCCGCTCCCCCACATGTCCCTCCGAGTATAGCATCTGATGACACACAAAATGAGCAAGGGATGTATCCATTACAGGAAGAGCATTACAAGAATTGAGAGCAGCAGAGGGGTATTCAAATCTGACATATAAGCCACCACCATATACAAAGGAGGAGGGACTGAGGGCTGTAGGGCATCCAGCTGTTGAATAAGAGATGAGCAAAGAGGCACAGAAGGGAGCGACAAAGGGACTCGTGAGCATAGCCACAAACGAGTGGGTAGGGGGGCAGATATTACTGAAGTTGGAAGGGAAGACAGATGGAGAAGCAGAAGGGACAAGCAAGGCAATGGAATGGCTGAAGGGGAATAGTGTAGCATCAGATTGGGCTAAGATAATGGAGGAAATGGACAGGAAGGAGAAGGAGAAGAGATTGGAAACAGGATAGAGAGTTCAGAGAGGAGCAGGTGCAGAGAGAATGAGAAGAAAGGATGGAAAGAGATCGCAGAGAAAAGAAGAGAGAGGGACGGGATAGAGGGATAGAGGGATAAGAGAAGTGGAGAAGATCGAGAGATGAAGGGAAGTGGTAGAGCAGGAAAAGAGCACGTTGATCGAGAGGGAAAAAAGAAAGTTGCAGGTGGGCAGATTGACACAGGAATGCACGCACAGGGAGGAGGACAAGCAAGCAATAAGAACAGTAAAGACACAGTCAACGGAGCGAGAAGATGACAGAATGAGTGGGGGCAGACAAACAGAGCCAGATGGCATGACATGAGCAATAAGAGCAGTAAAGACACAGAGGGCCATGGAGTGAGAAGATGACAGAATGAGTGGGTGCAGACAAACAGAGCCGGATAGCATGACATTATTTGGCAGGTGTGCAACAGAGCAGATGAGCCATGGCCTATTGGCCTAGGCAGGGGGAAGCAGACATGACTTGCGTAACATCGACATTGGCATAAAGCCCAGCATAGATACAACCACAAGAAGGCTGAGTTTTATGGCTGACTTTTGCAGTAACATTATATGATATGATATGACATTGTTAACGTGGGACTCAGGGTCTGACAATGAAGGGCGGCACAGTGGGGACAAGAGGGCGGAGCAACAGAGGCCCCAGTTAATGGGGACAGGGGCAGACAAGCGAGTGACTTGGGAATTAGGGATGCACCCAGAGGGAGCAGGAGGAGGCAGCACGAATGAGCAGGCACCATGGGTGAGGCACAACGTATGTACTATCAATGAAATGATGACATATGTGGAAAGGCTCAGAGACCTTGCAGGATGTAGGAAGTGGGAGACAGCTATAGGGTGCTGAAGGGGAAAAGTAGTGACAGAACATGACAACAGTGTCTGGATTACCATACAAGATCCAATAGAGTTGTACGCAGGCATACAAAATGAGAACAAACAAGCTAGGCTGACTAGAATCGCGCACGGAGATGGAGGGTTCATACAGATGCTTATTGGAGAGAGGGGGGTTGAGACCTTAGTACATACCATGGAAACACGCTGACAAGGAAAACATTAGGTGTAGGTTACCATTGTTAACCGCATGTGCTGGGAAGTGGATTTACAAGATGGAGAAAATGACCACGGGACACACGTTAGCAGTGGGAGACATGAAGGGGTTACTAGTGGCGATCCTCGGAGACGCCACCGATGATGTATGGAAGAAGGCAGGGTTTTCAGGAGTGACAACACAGAACACGGCGCACAATGGTTCGTTGTTCGCAAACTGCAGAGCAGCAGTGTGGCGAGCTCTCAGGAAACAATATCCAGACCCATCAGACATTGGGGCCATCATGTCACGTAAAATGAGGGATGATGAAGACCCTGTACAGTATATTCAGGAGATTCAAGAGCTTTGGCGCCTTGAAACCCGCGTAATGTGGGATAAAACAGTAGCAATATTTTACCACATATTGTGTCAAGAGCTGCCAGAGCCGGTCCAGAAACACTTAAAGAAGCTGATATGCTGGAAGCAAAAGCATGGCCAGAAATACAGCTCACGATAGTTCACCATTGTAGATTGTGGCAAGAGAAGTTTAAGAAGAAGGCGGAGCACAGGAAGATAGATGAAGCAAAACTAGTGCAGAAAAAACTATCGAAGTATGCCTTGGAGGGGGCTGTGATAACTAGCCAAGCACACAGGGGACACTGCAACAGCAAATGTCAGAGCAGTTCACACCTCCCATTGGGGCAGGGGAACCCACAACAAGGATTTAGAGGAAGAGGAGGGCCATCAAGAGGATGCAGGTACGGACCACAGCCAATCACAACCAATGGTGTTTTCCAGGAGGGTTTTGGAGTTATGGACAGCAGGTGCAACAGGGCCCAATGGGGATTTTCAGGGGGTTTCCCAGGGCAAGGGAGGGAGCCAACTCCAATGCTGAACGTGTGGGCAGATTGGACACATCTCGAGAGTGTGAAGGAACAGGGTTATGCAGCAGAACTGGAGAGCACAGGGCCAGCAGCCATACCAAGGGGATCAGGATAACTACTCCACACAGGACCAGCAGCAGCAAGGGCAGATACAGAGCACACACCAACAAGCACCATAGATGCATGCACAAGCACCACAGCTGCAATCACAAGAACCACAGATGCAGGCCCCTGTAACACAGTATTTGCAAGCACCACAGATTCACTGGAAACACACAGCAACTGGCACAGATACAAAACAATGGCGCATTGACACACATGGACTCCATGGCAACAGTTTCTGTTAGATAGTTGGGAGGGGTGACCATGATATGTAACAACCCCTTTACTGGGAAGGAATGTATCCATACGCTCAATAGGACAGTCCACAGAAGAACATGATGTGTCCCATCCTGTCGATCACACCCAACCGTGCGGAGGAACCTCGCATAGGGGTGGCGATAGGTGACAAAACGTTTTCCTTTCTTGTAGACACAGGGTGACTAGGACCTGCATTCGGGAAGGAGCATTTAAATTGTGCTGTGCCATGAACACTCAAGGATTCTCTGGGGCTTGGGAAGTGGTTCCTCGCACAGATGATATCTCACTTTCTATAGGAGAACATGATCTATCTCTACATTTAGTCTACTCTCGACAGACACCTGTAAACATACTGGGATGAGAAATTATGAGCAGACTAAACATGACCATTTCATTCATGGACAAGGGAATAGTGTGCTCCACACCAGGAATACACATGCTCAATATAAGAGAGATTGTTCAAGCTTATTGTGGATGGAGAGTACAGAGGGGGGTGCCCCTGGAGGAGGAGATGTTGCAGTACAGGACTGACATTGCTATTGCATGGCTCCCAGGGATTGCAGTGAAAATATGGTATAAATTGAGTCAGTAATGCTAAGAGAGGATTGGATTGGGGTACATAGGTTAGACAACACAGGACGAGCATGGAGAGCATTGATCGCAGTAGCAGAAGGGTGCAGGTTGACCACAGTGACAGACGACAAACTATTCAGAGAAGAGAGTTTAGAGACAGAGATGGAGTTCCAGATGAGTGTGACCTGCTGGTTAAGGATGCACTACAGGGAAGTACCACAGAGGATGGCAATGCCGCTTGAAGCGCAAGCCCCATTCTGCGAGGGGGATCTGGCCAAGGTACCCTGCACCCTATGGACAACAAGCCCCTATGATGTGGGGCTGCTTAAAAGCATAGGGGGAGTAAAGATAAAAACTGAAACCATCACGGAGTAAAACAATACTCACTCACGAAAGAGGTAAACAAGGGCATTTTTGAAACTATTACAGCACTAATAGAGAGAGGCATTCTTGTACCATCAGAGTCCCCATGCAACACAGCGGTGTACCCAGTAAAATACAAGGTGGACAAGGGCAAGCTACAGTACTGTCAGAAGGAAGTGCTATATATTGGACAGACAATCTCCCAAAATCGCTGACATGTTATCGCAGAAAGGGGAAGAGACAATATGCAAGACAGCCAAACCCCCGACAGTGAGAGAAATCCAGCAGTTTCTAGGGTTATGCATGGGTTTTTGACTACATTACATACACATGGTCTCTAGTGAGCACCCTGAAGGAAGCACAGAAGGGAAACAAGGCACTGACCTGGATGACAGAGATGACTGAAGCATTCGACATGTTGAAGGAAGAGATATGCACAGCCCCAGTGTTAGGGATACCAGACTACAAAAAGGAATTTTTCCTGTTCTCACACACTGATGGTGTGGTAATGAAAGCAGTACTGATGCAGAAGACGAGCTTGGGACACAAACCAATAGCATACTACAGTGAGAAACTTGACCCTGTAATGATAGGACATTATCAGTGCAAACAAGCTTTGGTGGCTGCCGTATTTGCAGTGGAAAAGTCAGCAGCAATTACCATGAGGTGAACTACCACGCTTTACATAGAGCATGCCCTTTTTGCGATTCTGCAGAAACCAAAGAGCACACTGACAACACAGAGCGCATCAGGGTATGAGGTGATACTATCAAACGCCTCATTGAAGATAGTGTGGTGGGGATTGGTCAAACCAGCGATTTTCCTAGCAGACGTTCTACAGGTAGGACACTATGCACATGACTGCACAGCAAACATAGAGATGTTCAGCGACACTCGCAAAGTACATGAGGATGCACTTGAGGGGGGAGACGTACTATACATTGACGGGTCGTCAACAATTGACCAGAAAGATGGTGTCAGGCGCACAGGTGTGTTGAGGTTGAGGGTAGATGGGACAAGTGTGGTAGTGGCGTGTGCATGACTGCCATCACATCCTTCAGCGCAAGCAGCAGAGCCTAATGGCCCTGATAGTAGCACTAGAGCACAGCAGGGGAAAGGAAGTGACAGTATATTCAAACTCAGCCTACGTGACGTCAACAGTGCATTCAGGAGTGACATGATGGATCAGGAAAGGATTCAGTAGGGCTGAATAATCTCGAGTTATGATTGCTTAGCTTAACATAACTGGCAAATTTCTTAGGTTTTTTGGTTTTACTTCTAACCATAACTTCCCTGTAACAAAGTTCTTTCATTGAATTTCATAGGTTTTTTATTAGAGCAACTTAACCATAACGTCCCTTTAAGAAAGTTTTTTCATTGAATTTCATAGGTTTTTATTTGTGCAACTTAACCATAACGTCCCTTTAACAATTTATTTCATTGAATTTTATAGATTTGTACTAGTGCAACTTAACCATAAGGTCCCTTTAACAAAGTTTTTTCATTGAATTTCATAGGTTTTTATTTGTGCAACTTAACCATAACGTCCCTTTAACAATTTATTTCATTGAATTTTATAGATTTGTACTAGTGCAACTTCACCATAATGTCCCTTTAACAATGTTTTTTCAGAGAATTTCATGGGTTTTTACCAGTGCATGCTATTTTCCTACAATGTACTACAATGTACTAATACCATACTTACCCAATATAGCAACATGTATGTCCAATTTACAAAGTTTCACCTTAAAACTCTGCCATTTCCCACCTTCTAGCATCATTTTTAACACTTCTATATTCTTTTTGCAACTTTTTCCACTGTTTTTGTGTCCGTCGACGACCGCAAACGTGATAGTGCCACGTGACCATGCGCTCGCGCGCAGCATTATGACGTGTCCATGAACGCATTTGCACTTCGCGTTCGGGTCCTTGATCCGAGGACAGTTTGGAACTGCATTTTATACTGATCCAGGAACTTTCAAGCTCAAAATTGACCCTTGCACAGCTCCTACACCTATTCTTACACATTATCCATTAACAATCTAGTACAAAGCACATACTTGGAAGAATAGTAGCAAAACTGCTATTTATCTTAATAATGGCACCAGCTTTTGCGATCCCTCCTCCCCAAGAGCCACCACCACCACCAGCTGGAGGACCCAGGCAACAAAAAAAGCACAGTATTTCCAAAAACAATGAAGAGGACGAAGAAGATGAGGTAGAGGAAGTGCCTACCTCTAGCACCCAGAGAGAATCATGGATGTGGCAGTTCTTTACCACTGTTGGGAATGTACCAAAGGCTAAAGCTACAAAAGTGAAATGCACTACTCAGTCGTGGACTAACTGGACATTTCTCCTACAGGACCACCTTCATGCGCCACCACACTAAATCCAACCACTGCAATGCTCCCAGAAAGATTGTTCCTTTCTTAGCTAGTAGTAGGCTGGCTTCCTCCATATCATCTTCCTCTACCAATACTGTAACCACACAGCCTATTTCTGTGGAACACAAAATCCCACCAGCTAACTTGCAAGCAATAAAAGATGCTGATGATCCATCTCTTTCGAAGACAACAGTCCTCTTTATATACTGCAAAACACCACTCTGCAGGGGGAAGCAATTTCGAAGTGCCTTTGAAGCTGTAATCAAGGAGTATGAGAAACACTGCCCACTACCTTAGAAGAAACACGAGCAACATCTTCCCCTGTCCACCTGCCCCTCCATATTAGTGCTTAGTGACTCTTCCCTCATTTCCCTCCCCACCTTACGTTCTAACATCTGCAAAACATTTTTGTTTAAAATCACAAAAGAAAGGTTCCCTTAGGAACCACCTTTCAGTTAAAAAATAGAACTAAAAAAAAATCTTATAGACTCCATCTACTTTACATTTCTCAGTAAAGTACATAGACTCAATACGTTTTTTCCAACATTTCCATTAGCATTTTGTGTTATGCTAATGGGAATATCAGCCCAAATGAAGTGTGCCTGTGTGCACCTTGATGCCTCTGGGCTTCGGCGCGTTATAAATAAATAAATAAAAAACGAGGGCTCTGGATCGTTATCCTCCATTCCAGGCCCTGCGATGGGGATAAATGCGATTAGCACCCTGGGTTCCCAAATTGGGAACCCAGGGTACTAAAAATAGATTTTTCTTACTACAGTGGGATGCCACAGGCGTCTCGCTGTAGGAAGGAAAATCCTTTTCCAAGATGGCCACCATGGAAAGGGAAGGCAGGGCTCCGTACAGATCCCCTCTTCCCTTTCCATAGCAGCCTGTAGAAGGTGAAGACAGAACCCTATGATTATGTTACCATGAGCACATGTTTTTTCCCTTTCAAACCTTTCCCACTTTCGAATAACATTACCACATAGCCGGTCCCAGGTGGACATGGCTACTTTAACCCCATTTGTTGTCCGTCACGGTCATGGCCAGTAGCCAGATTGTGCGGGTCATGACCTTATACCATGACCCGGACAATCTGCCCACTGCCCATGGCCACAGGTTCCATACCTCAGTCACCAAAGGTACATCAATATTTGATGTACCTACATGATGACACTTGTCAAAAGCTAAAACACTGACACATTTGCAAAACCATGCTTTAAGGTCCTTGCCAATGCTCCTTACACGAGGTTGCTTGAAATTCGCCCATGTTTTATTTTTTCAAAAGTGTCAAAATGTATGTACCTACAATAGTCATATAACTTAGCCCACACTTGACAAAATCCATTCCCACTTTTCACAAACATTCAAGGTTGGGTCTATAATCTTTCTGAAAACCTTTGTCCACATTCGTCAAATGGCAACAAATTTATAGGCCATCTAAAAATGTTGAGATCTCCCCTCTAATTTAGCCCCCTAATGCTACTACACGCCGTGTAATACAAGAGATGAGACTGTATCATTACTGATATCAACTGGGCAAGCTAACTTTACCTGCACAATGACCTATAACTTAAGGAGTAAAAAAGCAACTAAAGCATGTGAGGACACGACCTCTACGGTCGTGAAAATCAGTTTGAACAAATAAATGCATGGAACGAATTTAAAAAAGGCCTTCTTTGATCTTATTCAAGTAGAAGGAAAGGAGGCTGGTGTTACAGAGGATATTGAGTTTAGAAGAGTCGAGTAATACCCCTCCTTGAAAAGCTACTGCCTGGACGCATGGAAACTCGAATGACGCACAGCTTTAAAGAGTTGAGAGGGTGAATTCACTGCCATCCTCATCAACAGACAAACACTCTCTTCTAGAGCTGTGGTATAGCTTGCAAAGAGATGTCAGCCGAAGTAGGAAAATCGGCGAGCCTATCAAAGCCAGTATTCAACTCAGTAACCACCAAGAAATACATCACAATACACAATCATAACTTATCAATACCGATTTTGAAGAATGTGTAAAGGTAGAGCCAAGTACCCCCACCCACAGCTCCTCCCCCATTTGTCTATATGTTGGGAGCTAGAGGGTGAAACACGTGCAGTGCCGGTGAGAATAACCATACCAAAGAAAATCTTCGAGGCAAGGTTTCCATTGAGAAAGCCGTACATGCATTCACAACAATATGATGGCAATTTGAATGATATCCCGGAGGAAAAGGGAGAAACGAGCAAAAGTGCAGATTAGTGACATCATGAAGAAGCAGAACTGACGCACTCAGAAGAGATGCAGGGATGAGAGAATCTAGATATTCTATAGGCACCCAAGAAGAAGTGTCAAAGTGGGCAACATCTCGAGTTTGAGCTGAAGATGTCATGTTACAGAAATAATAAAGAAGATATTCAAGTTTTTTACAAGTGTACAGTCGCAGCAACCCAAGTAGGGAAACACAATCATAAAGGCTGGCTATGTAGTAAACTAGATGCAGCAATGTACCAGCATATACGTATAGGAAATGTAGGGACAATGGATGATTCCACTATGCATTTTAGCAGAGCTAAATCCAGTGAAAAGAAAGGTTTTTCAGTATGTCGCAGCTAGAAATTGGAAGCTAAACCATGGAGGTGAATCAAGGAAAGGCTTGGTTGGCCCAAGACCAGGAAGTCAAGGCCACCGTGGGTCTGAATGTTCAAAGCAATGGATACAGAACGTGTGAAAGAACAAAACTCCTTTTTTCAGTGAGAGATGATTTCACTGAAGACGTCAGAGGTTCATCATTTAATAATGTTTTAAAGGCAGAAAGACTCAAAGACATGGTCTGCAGTCACATGGTTGGATGGAAATAGACAGTGGGAGGAGCTGTATTGAAACCAAGAAGACAGAGTATGCCTATACACCCTCTTATTCTCAAGCTAAGAGAACATTAGCAAGGCCAAGCTTCAAAGCGCTAATTGACTGGCAGACCGTTAGGATGATGATAGATGACAGGGCTAATTGGTGGGAAGCTATGGTTATGACCAGCCCACTAGCACCTGGATGTTAGCCTGTGCGCTGGTTGCGTCGGTGGAATATTACAGAGGGGTACAAGGGTGCCAACCAATTATATTGGGACACGTAATGAAGAGCCTTATAGTTTGTATAACCAATGGGACGGCGTGTATTTAATGACGTTCATAGTGACTTGCACTAGAGGCGGGCCTGATGTTAGACACCCAATCACCTTCCCTGACCAGTATGGAAGGTATACCTACTTTACTTTACTTTATAACACTTATATAGCACAGCCATGGACCCATAGGCATTAGGGCGCAAGACAAAACATAACCTAGATGTTTCTTGTAAGCCTATCACCATTCCAAATAGGTTTTCAACATAGGTAGACGTCAGTAATGATGAATTTTGACTATAAGAGCTATGTTTTTTCTAAAGTTTGTTGAGATCGTGCTTTGCGACATCGGATGATGTACGCTGTAACTCCTTGTTTTACATAATCAATATTAAAACAGTTGCACTTTGCCAACTTTCTGAGTCAGTTTGATTATTGATGTTTGAGTATATTCTGCATCCCCATCCATCTCTAAGTATTGCTACCTTGTCTTAAAGAGAAGGGTCGGACACCCCAGTTCACGTAGTAGCAGAGCGAGTATAGTTTAAAGTCCATCAATCTAGTAAGTTTGGGGTCCCGGCAATATCGGACGTTCTCTGCCATTTAGCTGAAAGAACGTGAAGCTCCTTGTAGATAGCAGTCGTTAGTTTAAGATAAATATTGCAAGTACAGGTGGGATGGGCCCTCGTTTTCAAGCAAAATCCCTCCCGACTTCTACAAGAAGCTGAGCGACCTGAATGTTGAAGCGGCTGGTTAAAGGAGGAGACTATCACCTGGGTCTGAAGTTGAAAACGCGAATGGTGAGTAGACTGAGTGAGGTGGCAAACTGAATGAGCACTGAGTGGGGAAGAGTGATAAATGGGGATAGAGTAACGGAGGGTTGGTAGAGGTATTTTATTTATTTATTTATTTTTTTGTCAAAATCTTTTTATTGAAATATCGATCAAACATTGCATTCATCAAATATCAAAGCCAATGGCGGCGTTGCTTAATCACATGAGCCGCAAATCAACAATCAAATCAACATCTTTTCAACTCATCCAGTGTATCGGCTTTGTCAACGTGCCTATTCACGGCTAAAATTCATCATTAGTCACTGTGATTACGACATTAGTAAGTTTCATAAAGATGCCTCAACATTTGATTTAAACCTCTTTAAATTCAACTAGTAAATATTTCATAACCGCCTTCTGAAGAAGGCTAAAATTCTTCTTTTATCACTGTGATCACAACGTTAATCAATCTCATTAACAATGCATCAACATTTCATTTTAACAACTTTAGATTCATCTAGTAAGTATTACGTGAACATCCTCTTCCTCTTGGAATAGAATATATTAGCCTAATATTCTGTAGCGCTCTTAACTAAGGAACAATGAGAGAAAGGAAAAATAAATAAATAAATAAAAAACTCTCACCAAGGTTATGAATCCTTCGCAGCATTGCACTCAGAGGAGTTGTAACATGTAACACCCCCCGTCCTCATCTCAGTTTAATGGGTGCCCCATCCCTATCCGCAGCATGTCAGGGCTGGAGAAGGTAATTAACCAATCTAGGCTGGAAAAACATGTGTTCTTTCTCTGCAATATGGTCCAAAAATGGGCCCCAGATGCGTGCGAATTTGGCTGTCCAATTTTCCATTGCAGCTGTTAGTTTGTTCACTCCGAGAAGTTCCCAAACCTTGACCCACCAATACGCTATGTGGGAGAAATACCAACGATAGCAAATCTTGAGTGCGCACTCCCTGACTGTCGTGCATCTGAAAGATCTATGTACTCTATCCCAGATTCTCCGCCATGACTCAGAGGGAACCTCAATGCCCAACTCTCTCTCCCATGCCAACATATAAGAAAGTTTCTCATCTTCTGGAGCATTTTCCAGGAGGCGATAGCAAATCGCTACTCTATGTGAGCGTTGCCCTTCCGACACTGTTAACTCTAAGCCTGAAGGGGGCCTAGTGGCAGCCTTTTTGATGATCGGGTTGGTGATCCAATGCCGGAGCTGTATATATCTAAATCTCTCCCACTCTGGGAGATTACATTTCTCCCTGCATTGAGCAAAGGTCAGTGGCGCATTGTCGGCGTAGAGCTGCTGCAGTCTCAGAGGCCCGTTCCTGACCAAATTTTATAAGAATTGGGCTGAATCCCCGGGGAGAAGGCTGCGTGATTGAGGAGAGGGGGCCGAAACCCGGGGGTATTTCTCTCATCGTGCAATGCTTATCCCAACATACAACAAAGTGGATCCCGTGGTCGGAAAGAGGGGTCTCCGGGATGCCTGCACCTCTCGTGGGAGGAAGGGGAGATTGGAGAGGGGAGCCCCCGAGAAAAGTTGCTCAATGTCTCGCCATTTGGGGGGGTTAACTGGATTAGCCCAGCCTAGGATAGGGGCAATTTGGGGTGCTCGGTAATATCTTGAGATGGAGGGGAGCCCAAGACCTCCCAGTAGCCTATTCCGTGTGAGCATCTTACGTTGAATTCTAGGCGTTTTCCGCTGCCAGATAAAGCGGCTTATCTCTTTCTGCAAGTCTAGCAAGTCTCACTCTGGAATTTGAACGGGAAGCGCCTGGAATGTATAAAGAAGCCGGGGAAGCAAGGTCATTTTAACTGCGCTTATGCGCCCTAACCGCGATATGTCCTGAAGGGCCCACTGTAGGGATTCCTTGGAGTCTTTTGGCAGTGGGGGGGGGTGTTGGCTTTTACCAGGCCCGAATAGGATGGAGTCAAATGCACCCCGAGATACTTAAAGGCATGGTCTAGTAAAAAATGTTATTGTCCCTACGGGTCGGCCATTTCGTCCATTAAACGCACGCGAAAACAAGCACCAGGGAGCCGCCATTTTCTGATAATCCTATCTTTTCCCCGATCGCCCTGGCTGACCTGCTTTTGCGGCACTAAATCAATTCCCCCGCCCCTGAGCCTGTCATCAGCAGACTCGTACCGCCCATTTCCCAACGCCAAAGCACGTCTCGTGTCAACATTCGCTGCGCTTCAGCTAATGACGTGTCGCCATGGAAATGGCAGGACGCCTCTCTCCTCAATAAGTATAAACAGACCGTTTCACAACACAAAGCAGCCGATTTTCAATTCCATTCTTCTCTCTGTGTTACTTTGAGTATTCTGTGACTCGTTTCAGTGCTCTGGTCAGCTACCTTCGCCGCTTGTAGCCCGTGTGAACAGATACCAGTACCACCGCTATAAATTATTTTAGTTTGTTTAACACACAATGGCTACAATAATGCCCTACATGTACGAGCCCGAGTATACCGAGGAGGAACAACTGGAAAGGGAAGCACGCGAAAACGATGGGGATTCGGACGGCAGTTGGCAGGACGAATCAACAGATGAAGAGCCTGGGCCTAGTCGAATGGACGGCGTCTCCACCTGGTGCACATGCAATCGGTGCGAGCTAATGCCAACTGAGGACGAGAACTGCTGCTGCCGAGAAAACTCGGGATGCCTGGCCTACATTTCCGAAGGCGAGCCACGACCGCAATGCATCACCGAGCTGCCAGACTTCAGGGCAGCCTGCCTCACACGGGCCGTGTTGAGAATAATGATGGTGCTTATGCACGAACTTCGAGCAACTGTTCGTCCTCGTAATCCGAGTAACGAGTAAGTATACTCTGCTTGTCATGCCACTCCTATTTCATGGTCTTCTACTATATCCAAAATTACATCTACATATTATTGTAACGCATGTAAGTCGTTGAATAGTGTGCATTGTCTAGATAGCATTTGTCCGTGTAAAATGCCATTAGTTACAAGAATTGTCATTGACAACAAATGTTTATTAAACTTATCTTGGTCATTTAAAAACAGTTTGTTTCATTCCTTTTCACAGGTGGTACAGGCTGGTGGCCTATCGTTCCTTTACATGGTGGCTTCACGGGAGGCTTGGACACCGCGTTCGAAGAGTGATACCCGCCTGTGCCGTTCGTGCCATTAGAGAAACGTTCCCGAGTGACAGCGGTCAGTACAGGGGATTTTCTCTCATTGTGCTGCAACCTGACCTGTATAATCTTTAAAGTCTTGTATTTTTGTGTCATGAAAATAAGATGCAAAATAAAACACCACATATATTTTAACAACGTTTGTCTCGATTTTTTAAATGAATCAAGTGTGTCTCCATTCAAGGATGGACGTCAGACATCTGTGCTCCGAATGGGTGAAGGTCTGGTTGCTGTGAAGCAGGGTGGTCACTATCTATCTAAGCTAACATAACATATTATCGATAATGCATGCACTAAAACACACTTGTTCAAAGTCTTTCAGTAGGTTATGTCTCTATAAAAGTCACACATATATCTATACTAACATTTACCATTGGATTATACAGTCTTGACCACTATAATACACCGGTTGAAGTGTGGGTCTGTGCTCACGAGAATCTCCGGTATGTGGCATTTGTTATTGATAAGCAACGATATACTATCATTGATATAAAGGCAATATACTGTATATTGATATAAAGGTGGATCGCGCCGGTGGATGCGCGCTGGCATGGGGGGCTGTGACGGGCGCAAACGGCCAAGGTGCCAAACTACATGTACACTTCAAAAGGTGTCCCACGCCAAGGGGCCATTGTTCACATGGCCTCCTCAGACCCCGTATCTCCAGGCAGGCCTCCCCTGAGGCAGGCCGCCCCCCTAATACCACGACATACATACATCATTCATTCACAAACACACCCCAGTTTCTAATACTTTAAAAACCACTCGATATGTCTCATGAGAACATCTTTGTGCTTTGCAAGTCAACTCCTGAACGTGCTACCTGGGAACCACTGAGATCTATGCTAATCTGCTCGTCGTCGTGCTATCCGTGAACTTCTGTGACCGCTTCGAGCATACCCATCAGTGCGCTACCTGTGGCCATCCACCTATTCTCCCGCAACATACTGCTCTGCTTGCTGAATCCAACTGTTTGTTGGTCAAGGTAAGGCCATGTATCCTGGTCATATTTCGCAGATTTTTAAATTTCTATCTATTTTCGAGTAGAGTATACAATAGTGCTATGTTCATTGGTCTCATTGGTATTGACTTGAGTTTCCATTGCTATGCTATCAATAGATCTAATTATTTTCATCTGTGTCTATTGTCATTGAATTGCATCCTTCGGGGGTCCAGTCTATAATGTAAGCATGTTTCCTTCTCGTGCAAGACAGAACATCCAAGGGACGAGTCACATGTTCAGATTTCCGTCACATCAATTATACATTTCTGCAACTTATGCAAATACTAAGCAGCACATAACTGGTATAGTTCCTGCGACCAAAACAAACCTTGCATTGATCATTGTATGATTCATTTACTTTTGTATCAAATCTTTATTCTTGAAGATTGTATAATAATGTCGATATTTACTTTTCAGATTTATCAGAAAATCCAAACCAAAAAAGCACCTCAACCAATGGTTCTCCAGCCATCTTAAAACCCTTAGATTGGAAAAGAGTAAACTGGAACAAGTCTGGAGACAATCTCCGACTGACCACAACAAACTATTGCTTAACAAAATAACGGCCAACTATAAAAAAGAAATCATAGCGGCCAAACAAGAATCCTATAAACTGAGAATCTCCCAATCCAACTCCAGCTCCAGAGAATTATTTACTATCCTGAAAGAATTGGAAACCCCGGTAACAATCCCAGATACTTGCGTTAAAAACAAACAATGGTGCACCAGTGTCCAAAATGCACTAAACAACAAAGTCACTGGCCTTCAAACAAAAATTAAAAATAAGAAAGACTCCCTCACCAATCTTACCAACCCCATCAACGCCCACTCGAGCCCTCCACCCTCACACCACACACCTAACTCTGCTCGCTTCAGCTTTTCCAAAGTCTCTTCCCTCGAAGTAGAAAAAATAATTCTTGGCCTTAAACCCTCCAACTGCAAAGGTGACCTCTGCCCCCCACAAATCATTAAAGACGCGGCACGAGACCTCTCGCCATTCATCACCAGACTCATCAATGCCTCTTTTTCCTCAGGAACAGTCCCCAGTAACCTTATAACCTTAAAGAGTCCTGGGTCCTCCCTCTCCTCAAAAAACCCTCCCTTGACCCGTCCATCCCAACCAACTACAGACCGATTACCACCGTCCCATTCCTGCTCAAGATACTAGACAAGACAGCATACCAACAAATTCAAAAGTATCTTGAAACAAACCACCTTCTAGGAATAAGACAATCCGGCTTCAGACCCCAACATGGAACTGAAACAGCCCTGATAGATCTGAAAGCCCAAATAGACGACCTTAGAGATAACGGGAAAACTGCATTACTACTCCTGCTAGACCTCTCTGCGGCGTTTGACCTAGTTGACCATAAAATCCTATGTAATCATTTAGACTCAGCTGCCCACTTTTCACAAGAAGCCATCAGTTGGATTGAGTCATTCCTCAACAACAGATCCATGCGAGTCTTCTCCTCCTCTGCCGCCGCCGAACCCATCCCCATTACATGTGGAGTCCCACAGGGCTCGTGCGTCTCCCCCACTCTGTACAACGTGTTCACAAAGCCCCTGTTTGATGATCTAGACGGCCTGGGTATCACCTACACTAACTACACCGATGATACACAGATCCTCATCCCGTTGACGGGAGATTACAACCAGGATTTGGCCTTGGTGAACAGGGTGTATCTCATCATCCAGGCATGGATGGCTTCGCACAGTCTATGCCTGAATGATGACAAAACTGAACTCATCATCCTTGGTTCTACGTCCAACCTAACCAAACTCGACCACAATTATGCCAACTTCATCATAGATGGGAACCTAATCAAGGTTTCGAAAGAAGTAAAAACCCTAGGAATATACCTCGACTCCTCCCTAACCTTCCACAAACAGGTTAGCTCGATGGCATCCTCTACGGCCTACACATGTAAGCTCATAAGAGCAGCCAAACCCTTCCTCTCCACCCACAGCTGCACTACACTTGCCAGAGCATTGGTATTATCCAAACTGGACTATTGTAACGCCCTCTACATAGGAGCCACCAAACAAATCACCAACAAAATTCAGACGCTACAAAACAACGCCCTTAGGGCAGCACTCAATATTCCCAGGAGGGAACACATTTCCGATATCAGGAAATCCCATAACTGGCTCAGCACAACAGACAAAATCCTGCTTAAAGTAGCATCGCTCACCCACAAATGCCTGAATAATGCTGCCCCACGCTATCTGGCAGACAGAATATGCAAACACAGCCCCATCAGACCCACCAGAACCTCAAATGCTAATCTGCTCACCGTCCCCAGGTTTAAACGCACTAAAATGGGTGGCAACAGCTTCCAGGTGAAAGCACCCCAACACTGGAACTCCCTACCACCATCGCTCAGAACTCCCCAACCTTACTCACTTTTTAGACGCAACTACATCCATTGGTTAAAGAACACGAACCACTAACACCTCTAACACCACACGGCTGCTCTCCGCGTTGCATGCTTTAAGAGAATCTGTAAATTTGTAATACTAAACTTGTATATATTTGTAATTCTTTAAATACATCTACTGCATTCTCTCCTGCCTAACTGTACACATGTTCCTTCATCGTCACACTGTAATTATGTAATGTAAAGTATAATTATGTAATGTAAAGTATAAGCATCCTGTAACCAAGCTTTGAATCACCTTGCTGCTCATGCGCCCTCATACCCTCGGGTCTGGTGCGCAATACAAATGAATAAACTAAACTAAACTAAACTAAACTATCAACAATGCCTGCCTGTTCGATTAGCGGTTGCCCTTCGAAGACCCATGCGAAATCTGAAGGAACTACAATGCATGTATTCCCGAAAACTGTTGATCGAATAAGAGAATGGGTCAGACATTGCGGATATCCACTGGATGAGCTGGAAAGTAGAGTCCAACAAGTCTTAGAGGACAAGAGGGGTGATCGATACCGCATCTGCAGCCGGCACTTTTTCTTTGACATGTACACAACTTCTTGGGTAACAAAGAAGAATAAACGGCGAACGACACGGAAATTGCACGAAAACGCTATTCCCACTCTATTCGTCCACATTCCGCCACCGGTGAGTCAAGTGTCCGGATTTAGCTTTCGGCCTTGCGGTAGTGTGTAGCCGAATGGATTAATTGATATTGTAGGCGTTCTATCCCTTGTAATAATTTCGATATTGATATGAGTATATAGTTTTTTGAATAATGACATTTCTCAATATATTCTTTTCGATTTCATAACCCACAAACGCAATGTATATATATGGGGACAGGGAACTGTGCTGTATTGAGCATTTTTCAAGTATTCTGTCGGCTTACATGGCTATTTTTAATATTGGCATTTCATTATCAATCATTAATTGACCTTTACAACTTCTTGACTATCCCTTGAATCTGAAGCAAGAACATTCTACATCCTTGACGTGGTCGCAGTTATCAACCACTTCTAGCTAGCGCGTATCAGGTAATCTTACTAGGCTAATCCGCTACATACTTGTTTTATGCATGTCAAGTAATAGTTTTATTCTATTGTGTAATTATTTTACCGAATGTTTGGTTACTGCTTTCCAATTGATATACACCTTAGTTATCGTCCACTGGTGTTTGTTTTCAGTTATAATTAGTGTTATCCATACTAATGCAAGTACTGTCTTTCAGGGAGATGCTGAAGCGTCCACCACATCTACAACATTTCTAGATGTTTTTCAACATCAGGAGGTATGGATACTGACAGCTCCATCGAGCATCATCATCAGAGCTGGAATTCTTGTTGTTTGATTGTTCTACACAATGTTTCATTCGTGGTTAGCCGTTGATATGTACCTGTGCTGTCGACCCCAGGTGTGTGTTATGTTTTCACAATTGTAAACCTCACTAATGCAAGTACTATGTTTCAGGCAGTTGATGGAGCGTCAACCCCTGCACTTGATGACATTTAAGTATACGAATCGGCGCAACAGCTTTCGGAAGTGCGCACTACATTTGCAACATCCATAGATATTCTTCAGCAGCACGAGGTATGGATAATGACAGCTCCATCATGCGTGATCATATACGTGATTCCATTTGCTATACTTTCTTCCCTATTAACGCAAGTACTGTGTTTCAAGGAGACGACGGAGCTTCCACCACAATCACAACATCGCATTTAGATGATGCAGATGTAAAGGAATCGTTGAAATAAGTCGATGAAATGTGATCATATTTGGATTTTCCTTGATTCTTTTGGACAATGCATCTTTCGCGGTTATCTCTTTATATGTAGCTGTGCGTTCGACCCCAAGTGTGTGTTATGTTTCCAATATTGAAAACCATACTAATCCAAGTACTGTGTTTCAGGGAGATGACGGAGCTTCCACCACAATCACAACATCTCATTTAGATGATGCAGATGTAAAGGAATCGTTGAAATAAGTCAATGAAATGTGATCATATTTGGATGTTCCTTGATTCTTTTGGACAATGCATCATTTGCGGTTATCTCTTTATATGTACCTGTGCCGTCGACCCCAAGTGTGTGTTGTGTTTCCAATATTGAAAAGCATACTAATGCAAGTACTGTGTTTCAGGGAGATGCGGATGCCTCCTCTCCAATACAACCATTCATGGCAGTCCATGCAGAGCCAGAGGTATGGATGCTGACAGTTCCATCGAAATAGATCATCACTGGTCGAATACTTGTTTGATTGTTGCACACAATGTTTAAATCATATTTGGCTATTGAGATGTACCTGGGTGTTCGTCCTCACGTGTGTTTTATGCTAACAATATTTTGATACATAGTAATGAAAGTACTATGTTTCAGGGAGACGATGGAGCCTCATTCCGTGCTGTCTATGCGGATACTTAAAATATAGTCGTTGCAGCGCAAGAGGAAGGGAGGACATGCGGAAAAGAGTCGGAGCTACACGTGCAGATGTTGAAGGTCGAGTCAAAAAAGTTGCAAAGAAAAAAAAACAAAAAAAGGTTAGTTACAAACAGTTCATAACATAATTTTAAAAAAATGTTTGCGCTGGGGACTGTTTTATGTTTTTTTCCAGTCAATTCTACTACACTCCATCTTGTGTTTAAACTGAACATCCCTTTTCCAATCTCTCTTCCAGTTACCCGTGGGTGTCAGAACTATAGACACACAGACAGTGAAGCGAAGGAGAGATGTGGCTTGCCAGACCGTGTACACTATGGAGGAACTATTAATTGAGGCGCGGCGTGTTCAGGCTCGAGATGCTCATGTCCAATGGCCAGAACATGAATTAATTGTGTTTGGAGACTACAGCAAAGTTGCATTGGACCATAGCTACAGTGCGACCGCACCACCACAAGAAGATGTTATTGAATGTATTGAAGATAGCTCTGAAGTAGTTGCAGATCAATTTACTCAATCTACACCCGCCAAAAATTTGCCACCAAAAAACCTGTCGACATTGTTGTGTTCTCCCATCAATGTTGAAGTAATAGATGTTGAAATGACAGTGAATGAACCAGCCGCAGCATCCATAGACGCATCAGAACTTGATATCAGCGATATTACTTTCCAATGTGTTGAAATCTCCACAACGTCAAAGGCGGAAACAACGTTGACGCAGGATGACAGTCTAATGAAAGAGAGCAAATACATTGTATTCGACAGTTGTTTGATGGAAATTATAAGTATGCTGAAATGTGTGCATTCCATTAGAGGGAAAGTATGTGGGAAGCCATTGATTGATGTGACTCGTCAAATAAAAGGCAGTAACGTCAAAATAAATGCCGCCTGTAGATTAAATCATAGGTTCTCATGGTCTGCACAACCAATGCTGGGGAAACTGCCAGCAGGCAATCTACTGTGTGCAGCTGCATCACTTTTTAGTGGCTCCAGTTTTAGAAAGTTAGAGGCTTTCTTTCAGTTTGTGGGACTCCATTTAATTTCTAAAGCGCTGTACTACACATACCAACGTGATTATCTGTTTCCGGCCATTAGTGATGCTTGGAAAATTGAACAATTGTCTCTAGCAAGTACATTCGAAGGCAAACGATTCAGGCTAGCCGGCGATGGACAGTGCGACAGCCCTAGATTTTCTGCCAAGTACTGCACCTACCACTTTCAGGACATGGATAGTAAGAAAATTGTGAGTTTGGTGGTCGTGCAGGTAACATAATGTACATCCTCAGTGGCCATGGAGAAACTAGGTTTTATAAAATCAGTGGAATATCTACAATCGAGGGGAATGCACATCGACCTCATAGCCACGGATAGACACGTTTCAATTGCCAAGACAATGAGAGAGCAGTTCCCACATATTAAACATCAATTTGACGTATGGCATCTTGCTAAATCAATCAATAAGAAAATCTCGGCTGCAGGGAAAAAAAAATGTTTTGAAAGTATTTTGCGGTGGTCACATTCTATCACTAACCATCTTTGGTGGAGCTCAAAAACTTGTGAGGGGTCAGTGGAAATACTACTTGAAAAATGGCGGTCACTGATGCACCACTGTACCAACGTTCACCGCTGGACAGCAAATGAACATTTCCACCAATGTGAACATGGCCCTTTGTCCCCAGAGGAGGCACGGAAGAAGAAGTGGTTGATTCCATCTTCACCGACACACAAAGCCATTGAGAAGATTGTTTTCGACAAAACTCTATCAAGAGATTTGAGAGGACTGACAGAATTCTGTTACACAGGAGATTTGGAGGTGTTCCACAATATGTGCCTAAAGTACAGGCCAAAGCGCTTGCATTTTAGCTTTCGGGGCATGAAACATTGCACTCTACTAGCGGTCTTGGCTCATAACAGCAATGTCGGGCGTGAACAATCTAGGACTAGGGGTAAAGTAAGGATGCCTCGCTACACTAAGGTGTTTTCAAAACAAAGTAAGCAATGGGTGATCAAACCAGTCTATGATGAAATGCAGTTCGACTTTGTGAAAGGCCTTATTGTTGCTGTGTTAGAGAAGCACAGATATGGAATTTTGGACGTTTCTGTGCAGAGCAGTGATCCATTGCCACCGAACATTGCGACTGTGCCATGCCCACCCGATGCACAGCTGATTGTGAAGTACAAATCCCTGTTTAAATTGCAATACGATTGTCTTTTTGTAAATAAATGTTATTGTACAATGTACCTGTAAACCTAACCCCTACCTTCACCATCATGGGTGGTGAACAAGCTGGGTGTCATCTTTGAATTCTCTCTATTCACCTCACATATGTGTATGTATATATTTTTCTCATGTCTCATCTCATGTAAATGTAAATGCTGTGCACTGTTAACGGAGGGGAGGCTTGCGTATTGCAAATAATAAAACAAACAAACAAACAATAAATCTCACTTTTAACTCAGCTCCTGTGGTACTTTATACTTTCCCTGACCTTCCGCCCAAAATTAAATGTCTCAATTTGGGCTGCAAAGCTCACAGACAACGGGGACAAAATTGGGGCACTTAGAACGCGCCAGCCAAGCGGCCGTGGCATTTGGGAGAGAAGCCAGTTCGCATTTGCACATTGAGGCACACTACATAGACGGATTCTAAACTTCAAGTTCTCATAGATGTCTATACTACGTGATGTTGCAAATAAAGAATGCGAAGGACAGCGCCCAGATGAGGCCCACAAGTCGCACTGGAAGTATAAGGGTCTATTGTTTTTTGACCTTGAGACAGGGACCATGCCGAAAGAACTACATTTGAAGGGAGTGCGCAATAACGTAAGAGACGATAAGGCAGAAAATTCAGAAACTAGACCGAGTTTCAATTTTAGGTCAGTATACGAAAAATCATTGTCAAGAGCACGGTCTGTTTTACAGACTGCATTACGAAGAGACACAATGGAAATTTCAAATATAATGTAAGTAAATCTTTACACACTTTTATACCGGAATGAAGATTTAATGAATGGATGCATGAATAAATGAATGAATGAAGAGCTAGGAAAAGCAAGTAATACTGTTCGTAGTGGGCACATGGGCATGCAGGTCCACTGGTCTCACCGATCTCGCTCCTTGGCCCAGCCACTTTTCCCTGCACTACGGGACTGTCTCTGTATCCTTCAGCCCCTTCTCCTGGCATTTACCTTGCACTTGCCACCAGCTGGCCCTATTATTTAATTTGTATTCAACTAACATTGTACAGCCCATCCCCATGCGCGATCAGAAAGACACCTGGCCTAGTAGGATCGTTGTCTGTCTGCCCTTGTTCCCCACCTGCCTCGTCACGCCTGGAAACACTTGAGTATAGGCGCGTTACAAATGCCATATCATATATCATATCATTCCTCACGCATGTAGACTGTCGTTTATCATTGTGTGTTGGCCTCGATTTATCTCGTTACTTTTCGCATTGATTTTAGAGACGAACATACTCCATTGAACTACCCTTGCAAGCAAATAGTTTCTGATCGGCCGTAATAAATAAAATGAGTAATATTAATGAAGTTCGGCTAGCGAGACTAATTATCATTTTTTTTGTTTTCATAACAGGTATTTGATCCCTTACTGCCACTGCCATCTGTTTGAGACACCGGCGGATGGATTCTTCAGCAGACACCTGCAGCTTTGTGTCAACAACTGGAGCACGATCACCATATTATGGGACGATCGCCAAGGGCCCACATGCCCTTACTCTGTACTAGTGGCTAGAAGCAACATATCAAGCTTTAGGCTGGACTAGTGCCTAGTTGATGGAACAGCCTTGCGGTTCACAGTGCTTCCAAAGTGATTCTTTTTACGAAAATGAACACCCTGTGTACCATAAAGGAACAGCGCGTGACTCAAGATGAAACGGAACAGTTATTGCGGATACAGATAAAAGAAAATAAATGGCTTCCGGAGTTCATATGTCAATTGCTGAATATTCTCTAAACATTTAATGTCAAATAAATGTACTTTACCAAATGTACCGTGTTGCTGTTTCATTTTAAAGTACAGTTTCATATTCCGAATTGTGACGCGCTGTGTTGTGAGTTGATCTGTGTTGGTTTCCGGGTTCTGTGTGGAGTCAGTCGCGCAGAAGACGACTGGGCGCGTTTGCCTACGCAGCACAGTAACGTCACGGGGAGAGGCGGGGAATATGAATGTTTTGATAATGTCAGGCTCAGGGGCGGGGGAATTGATTTAGTGCCGCAAAAGCAGGTCAGCCAGGGCGATCGGGGAAAAGATAGGATTATCAGAAAATGGCAGCTCCCTGGTGCTTGTTTTCGCGTGCGTTTAATGGACAAAAACTCGGGTAAGGTCCATAGGAAAGTTTTCTAAAATCGAGCCACTTAGGCTTAAAAAAACATGGCCGACCCGTAGCCTTTAATCTTGGAGTTTCCCCAGCTAAGGGAGTAGGTGTTCTGCAAGGTGTTTAACACCTGTGATGATTCGGATAAGTTCAGGCCACTCGATTTAGTTGTATTTATCGTGAATCGGAAATCAGCGCAAAACGGTCAAGCAGACCCATAAGCGGGCCTCCCTTAGGAAACAGAGCACATCGTCCGCATAGAGCGCAACTTTGTGGCACTGGTCTCCCACCTCAAACCCCCGAATTTCCGGATGAAGGCGGTTGTGTTGGGCTAAGGGTTCCATCGCTAGCACGAAGACCAGTGGTGATAGGGGACATCCCTGCCTGGTCCCCTTACCGAGGGGTATCTGAGGTGTCCACTGGGAATTGACTCGTATTCGGGTGGAGGGAATCCGGAAGTTGGAAAGGACCAGTTTAGAAAATTGTGGGCCAAACCCAAAGCCCTTCAAGACTAATTGCAGATAGTCACAGGCTATACTATCAAATCCCCTATGGGAGTCTAAGGATAGCAGCGAGAGGGGGCTTGGAATGTAGGGGGCTAGAGCTATTAGGTCTATTGCTCTACGAATATTGTTGTGGGCCGATCGGCCCTGGATAAAGCCTGTCTGGTCCATATCTATTAGTGTAGGTAATACCTCCCCCAGCCGCTGCGCTATGATCTTGCTAAACAGCTTGGCATCAGTATTGAGCAAGGCTATGGGCCAGTAGGATGTACATTCTGCCAGGTCTTTTCCCGGTTTTAGAAGTAGGGTTGTATTTGACTCTGCCATAGATTGTGTAACAGAGCCTGTTTCCCCTATTTCATTAAATAGCTTTGTGAGGTTTGGTGTGAGCTCCTTACAACTTGTTTGTGAATCCGTCTGGGCCGGGAGCCTTGCCAGTGGGGAGTGATTTAATCACTAGTTCAACTTCCTCTGCTGATATTGGATCTTCCCGGGGTTCTTGTAAGGATTGTGTCAGCTGTGGGAGGGCAGCCTTGGTTATGAAATCCTTAGCGGATTGCGAGTCCCCCCTATGCGGGGCTGCGTGTTCCCTAAATAATTCCTCTACAATATGGCATTTGCCCACTTCGGAGAAGGTGCCATTGCCTGTTTTATCCCGCAGGAAGTCTATCCTATTTTGCTTTGTCTGTTTCCCCAGTTTAGCAGCTAGTAATTTATTAGCCTTGTTTCCCCTTGTATAAAAAAATTACTTGGTGCGCATCATACAATAGGCCACCCTCCCCATGTGGTGTGCCTCGAGCACTTTCTTAGCCATCCGTAAATCCCTCAGTGAGTGCTGTGAAGGCTTCTTCTTGTGCACTTACTCTAGTCTACGGGCTTCCCCTTCCAAGTGCTCCTGAAGTAATTTCCTGGCCCTCCCCCACTGTGTAGCCTGTTCTATAAAGTGTCCCCTTATCACTGCTTTGCTTGCCTCCCAGACCGTACCCCAGCTCACATCGTCAGTGTCATTCTCTTTGTAATATAAATCCATAGATTCTCTAATATGGGTACAGATTGCTGGGTCATCTAGCAAGAAATTGTTTAGCCTCTAGGGCGGTTTCGTGAGAGGGGTAGCTCGGGAAGGGGCAATAGACAACAAAACTGGGGAGTGGTCTGCAAGACCTTCGCGGAGTATGTCCACGTCTAGAACATTCTGGATGAGCGAGTCTGAGAAGAAAAACATGTCCAACCTTGAGAATCCCCCATGTACCGCTGAGAAATAAGAGTAATTCCTCTCCTCTGGGTGACAGTACCTCCATACTTCAATCAGAGAGTGTTCCTTCAACAGAGAAGTGAGGGCCCTGAAGTTGTTCCTTTCGTTAAAAGTTGGCGGCAGCGTTTTGTCCAATAGAGGGTTAATCACTGCATTAAAATCCCCGCCCAAGATCACTTCCCCTTCTGCATGATCAAGTAAGGCTTTCGACAACTTCATGAAAAAGAGGTCCTGTTTAGTGTTTGGAGCGTAGATAGAAACCACAATGATTTTACGACCATCTAGCATGGCATTGACCAGTATGAATCTCCCCTCTTCATCTCTGACCACCCCCAAGGTCTTAAAGGGAATCCCCTTGCGCACCAGGATGGCAACCCTTCATTTCTTCATCCCACTTGAGGCGAAGAATTTGGTGGGATAAAGCCTATCATTCAGACGGAATTCGTCGGCCGGTTGTAAATGGGTTTCCTGAAGAAATAGGAATGAGGCATCTAGGGACTTCAGTCTATGGAGGAGAGCTTTGCGTTTCAGAGGGGAGTTCAGGCCTTGCACATTAAGGGAGATGTATCTATAACTCGGGGTTGCCATGGTAAGGTCGCTCAGGTTTTCGCTTTGAGTAAGTCCGCCTGAAGGAATCAAGAGTGGGATACTTCCTCAGGCATATCAGTGTGGTGCAGTACAGGAAAGGTGAGGCAAAACATACCTCCAGTCTAATGACTTCGGGTCAGATTCAAATGGAGGATCAGGATAAAAACAGATAATACATAATGAGCAAGTTAGTATCATCAAAAGTTGTGCTATTCCTAGTCCCAGAGTCAACTTTAACCAGGTAGTAAATATGTCGGGTGCCATCCACTCAGGGCGCCCAAGTCAGCTAATGAACAGAAATTTCTATTGCCCTGAAGCAGGGCTAAACAGATATTCAAAAGCGGTGGGGAACTACAGTGCTTTCAAATGTACATTGAGATGGGCCAGAACCCTCCCGGCTCCTCGGCGCAAGGCCACAGACTAAGTGTCCCTGGGCATAGCTCGGGAGGAATAAAGGAGGCATGTACAGATGCCTAAAATCTCCCGCCCAGGCAGCGAAAGGCCTCCCTGCAAGAAAGCATTGGGCCGTTCAGGGACCCAGGAGGAGGCTGCATCCCCTCTTGAAAGGTTGTGAACCCCAACTGCGGGGGTCGGGTCAGGTAGAGGCCCAGTCCTCCCCCTCCGAGGGGGCCAAGGGCGATCCCTTCTCTGAGGTCTCGGTGGTGATCTCTAGTCTGAATTCCTGGCGTGGATTCGCCGAGGACTGGGGTCGGCGCTGGGTCTTCCCACGCCTGGCCTTTGGCGGGGGGAGTGAGGTAGTCCCATTCACCTCCTGGGCCTGCTGATTCGGATCATTGTTTTCAGACGCCTCCGACATCAGATTTCTTGCTTCTTCTTCGGAGGTAATTACATAGTGTTGGTTATGGAGGTCGAAGATCAACTTGCATGGAAACCCCCAGCGATAGCGGATCTTTCAAGCCCTTAGCCAGGATGTTACTTTCTGCAGCCGCCGTCTGCACGCTAAGGTATAGGGGGCCAGGCCTTGGAAGAGTTGTACTTTTGCGCCTTGGAATTGTATTGAGTCTGAGTTCCTGGCCGCCGCCATGATCTCTTCCATCTGGCGAAAAAAGTGTACTCGAGTGAGCACATCTGGCAGCAGATTCTTTCTCAGTTGGGCTGATGAGTACACCCGGTGGGTTCTATCCAGCTTTAAATCTTCATTTGGTGGAAGATCAAGAAGGGACCTGAATAGTGTCTCTACATATTCAGCCAGGCCCTGGTCAGGGATCTGCCGGGGGACCCCACGGAGGCGCACGTTATTCCGTCTCGACCTATTTTCCAAGTCGGCCTGCTTTGCCCATATGTCTTCTAGGTGTTCCTCAATGATCTTCACCCTCTTTGCCAAAACCTCATAGTCGTGAGATTGCACACACGTTACATTTTCTAGGACGTTATCTCTGGATTCTAACCCCCCAAGGTGGGAAGTGAGGTCAGCAGAGACTGGACCAGAGATTCCTTGGAGGTCTTGATTTCCTTTTTGATCTCTTGGGTGATGTCTTGTTTGAAGGACCTAAGCAATCCCTCCAATTCCTCCCTGGACATAGCCATGTTTGACACAAGGTTTGGGGCTGGAGCTGGGTGGATTTCAGCTATGACTGTGCTTGTAGGGGGTGGGTGCACAGGCTGTGGTGCCAGATAGGCCTGTATGCCGCTGTGTGACTTCTTTTTAGCCGCTAATTTGGGCATTCCTTGGGGAGATCGCTGAGGTCTCTTACTTTACTTCACAAAGTAGTTGGAGGAGCATGAGGAGGGAGACATGCAGGGGCCAGGCTCGTGCGTTTTGATGCGAGGTGATCTGTTGGGCCCTCTGGAGGGTGAAAGGCCTCTGCAGTAAAGTGATGTCCCGTCCCCAGGCTTTTGGTCCGGATGTGGTCCGCCGGCTCTGCGTACACAGCCCGCTGACGAACGCGCCGCCCGAAGCGGGCCTCCAGGGGCAGGCGCCGAGCAGGGACCTCCGCACCGCGTCGACGGAGAGGTCCACCCACCTCCAGTCAGGCCGCGGGCACCCGCCGCCTCCTGCGCCGCTCCTCCCCCTCACCAAGGTCTCCAGGCTGTGGGCTTGTTCCGTCTTGGGGATCCCCGGCGCTCCCACGGGACTCCCGGCATTGGCAAGTAGGTCTCCCTTGCAGCACCAGACCGCCGCAGAGTCGGGCCGAGGGCTCCCAGTGTCGGCGCGACGCCGCCCGGGGCAATTCCTCTCACCAGCTTTGCCAGTTGGAGCGCACCGCCATTTTCCTTTCCTCCGCCGCTTGAGCCCGCCGCCCGAAAACGTGCTCCATATAGGGGGTTTTATGTCGCAAAGCCCTCCAAAGTCCTTATCACTTCCTCTGCTTCGCCCTTGATGTAAGATCGAGCTGAAATTTCTTTGATTTCATGGGAAAATTACTTGACATGAGCCCCTTACAGCAGAGCTCACGGGAAACACGGCCGCATGGCTTGCTGCCTAGCCACGCCCCCCGGGTATTTTATTTTTTAAAGTTAAGCCGAAGAGCATTGTAAGTGCTAGACGATGAGCATCGCAATTTAAGAGTATATAGACAAAGAGCGATTTATATAAGTGAACCCGAAATCCTACATCAAGGACGTTTAGAAAGAACCCTTCCTCGTTTAGAAAGAACCCATCCTAGAGTACAAGTAGACATATCAAGACTATGAATGACCAAGGTGTAGTTAAAGAGTCGTTGGAGTCAATTTTAGGGGCAGAGAGAAGTCACGAGGAGCATGGACTAAAGTATATGTGGGCCGGCCAGTCTGTCAAGTTTGTCCTGTTTGTCTGTATATTGTATATGATGTATGTGGTGAAGAAATGAAACATTGAAAAGTGACGAAAGAATAGATTATGGTGGAAACGTTGAGATTTGAGAAAATGTATCATTTATTTAGATCTTCGAACAATGGTGTTCAGTGAATAGGTAGATTGAAGAAGAAAGTGAAATATTGGCCTGGAGCTGCGACGATTGGTGCAAGCACATATTATATTATTTCTCTGGAAAGCATTTATCTGTGTAAAACGATAAACTGTGATAGTTGATTGTGACTACGTCATGATGGAGGATATTACTCTGCTCGTACACTTATTTAGACAGCTGCCGAAACACGCACAAAGTTGAGGCAGTACTGCGCAGAATGGGTTAAGGGTATGGCAGATAAAATGTTCATGCCATGGCCACAAGCGGGATCACTATCTAAAGCAGTTTTGCAGCATATGACGACATATTTGCATGCAGCATATATAGGAAAAAAGTTAGAAAAAAGTCTAGCGAGCTTAGAGCTTGGGAAAATGCACCAGGAGGAACGGGAAGACCCGCCTCCTGAGGACTGGATGCTTAACCAGTGTAAAGAGGGGGGTGAAGAGCCTTCTGCTCCTCCCACTGTGCCTGAAGTAAATGGCAATAGTATGAAAGATGAAGGATTATCTCCTTTAAGAGAGTTTAAACAGCGACAAGATATAGTAACCCGATGTATAAGTCGCCGGCATGTAGCAGCGAGAGTCGCGAACAGACTCTAGAGAAAGTTACGATTCCTAGAGTCCCACGGGACAAGGAAAAGTGGGACAAGGAAAGAAGGGATCAACCAAGTATGTCCGTAGATACAGAGAGAGAAATAAAAAGATGGAAAGGAGAAAAGGATAAAGCGGACGAGGTAGCGCTCGTACAGAACAATGGATGTGTGATCAAATATTGTTCAAACTTGGTGGAAAGAGCATTGAAGAAGTAAGGCAAAGAGAAGATCAGGACGAACAGGATAAGAAAGATCAAGCCCATGAATCGCATTTCTCCAGGACTGAAATCCCTGCATTGGCTCCCAGTGGCTACAAGGATTAAGTTCAAAACCCTCTGCATTGTCCACAAGGCCTTCTGGGGTCTGGGGCCTCAATACCTCCAACTCGCTCTTCCTAAATATCTTCCTTCTTGAGCTCTTCGCTCATCTGCCTGGGTGTAGATCTCTCTCCTCAGCTGGTGCGTCCCTCTGGAACAGCCTTCCTCCCTCCCTTAAACTTGAGGAGAACCATCTCCAGTCCCGGAAACACCTCAAAACCTTTCTCTTTACTTCTGCTTTCTCTCCTCCTCTCCTCTGTTGACCCCTGGCTGAAACGGGTACTGCACTGGTTACCTGGACACCCTTCTGATCCCGGGCCCAGGTCCCTCTCCCACCAGCGTCACACACCTGCACTGCCCACCTGCCAACCCCTGCACTCGGGGACTGTTCTGTATCCCTTCAATCCTCCCACCAGACCTCGATAGCTGATGTCCGCACTTACCCTTGCACTTGCCAGTTGCTGGCCGCTATTTCATTTATTGTTATTATTTATTCACATGTACTGCACCTTCCTTTCCTCCCTTCCCACACACTTGCACGTTCTGAATGACACCTGGCCTAGTAGGATCGTTGTATGTCCCCTTGTTCCCCTCCCTTGCCTCGTCGCTCCTTGAAACACTTGTGTATAGGTGCGTTATAAATGCCACATCATATCATATCATACTCATCCTCTGCTAGTGGTTTGGCTACAAACTTGGCACGGTTCACTGTTTTACATCTGACTATTTTCATCACCGGATTCGAAATAACCACCTCATAAGCAGAAGCTCTTTGAGCCGTCAGCGTACCCTTAGGTTTTTCTAACATTGCAAATAATGCATTCTCAACAAACAACGTCATGGAACACCCCATTACTATGCTGGCAGACTTCTCAATGGCGAACGTGGTGGCTGCCAGCTATTGTTCACAAGGGAAGTGAGCCTTCATTACAGGGTCTGAAATCCAACTGTTATATGCTAAGGGCTTGTACCCCAACATATTTCTCTGTGTGAGTACTGCCGTCATAACTGTTCCATTCGTGTGCAAAAATAAAAAGAATTCCTCAGAATAATTAGCAATCCCTAGAACTGGATCTGTGCAAATTGCTTTTTTCAACTTGTCAAACCCCTCCTCCATTTCATCAGTCCATACAATCTTTTCCTGACTTACTTGAGCCTTTTTCAGGGCCTGCAGCAATGGCCTTGTGTATGAACTATAATCAAATACCCATTCTCTCATATAATTCCACAGTCCCAAAAATTGCTGCATATGCTTTATCATATGCGGTTTTGCCATTTTCAAAATGGCCTCAGCCCTTTCAGGTTGAACCGTCTTTCCCTCATGCAAAATTAACTGGCCTATTTATAACACCTCTTCTTGGCAATACTGCAATTTCTCTTTGTCCACCTTATATCCTTTCTCGGCTAAGACAATCATTAGCTGAACTGAGTCACGTCTGCACTCTTCCTCTGACATGCTGCAGACCAAAATATCATCTGCATATTGCAGTACAACACTCAGCAAATCAATACTGCTCAAGTCCATCTGCAGGACTCTATTGAAAATCGATGGAGACTCACAGTACCGCTGGGATAATCTTGTGCTTTTCAACTTAGTCTGACGAAATGTGAATGACGGCAAATCTTGAGAATCTTTATGCAACGGGATTGAGAAAAACGCAAAATCAATCAGAGTCAAATATCGCACCTCAACAGGGATACTACGTAAGATCATCACTGGATTAAGAACTAGAGGAAACTTGGCCTCTACAATCTGGTTAGTTGGGCGCATATCCTGGATTAAACGCCACAACCCCACCTTTGATTTTTTGACAGGGTACACTGCGGTATTGCATGGTGACTCTCACATCACTAAAATGCCTTGGTCCATCATGGCGGATATTGTCTTAAAAATACCCTTGTCTGCCTCTCGAGACATGGGATACTGTCGTACTTGAGGTAAAATTGCTCCGGGCTTCAGTTTAATCTTAACTTCTCCAGCCCCCTTTAATAGGCCTATGTCATAAGGGCCCATAAAGAAACGGACACTTTCGCCATATCTTCATAAAATGTGGGACGATGCCGCACTATCATCATTTTCTGTAGCACCTCGCGTCTTTCTGTTCTAACCCAATATGTAATGCTCATTTCAAACACTACTTCATCATCTAATGGGTCATCTTTAAACATGTCCTCATCAGTAACATCTGTTAATCTGTAACCCTCTCCAATGGCAATTACTGTGCTCCATGATCTGCCTTCATCATCAAATCCTATGATCATAGCCAAGATTCCTCTCACCACAGCTGCTTGCAGCTCTAAGGGAAAAATCCATCCCCCCTCTTCGTGCATGGGAATCTCAGGTCTAAGGAGAAACTCATCAGGTATTCTGATAATCTTACACACTAGACCAGGCAACCGTTGTTAACCAAATGCGCACCCCATAATGAAAAACGTCTGGTTCTAATGGTACAGCTTGTATGGCTATTTGTTCTGTAAATGCCATAACAAATCCGCTTACATTTAAATAATGTACTCCTGGCATTGAACACACTATGCCTTCTTCAGTAAAAGAAATTGTCATGTTCAACTTTGTCATTAAATCTCGACCTAGTATATTAACTGGAGTCTGCTTTGAATACAACAATGGAACAGACATTTTACATTCTCCTATATTGACAGGCAATTTTTCAGTAAAAGGAACTCTACTTGTAGCTCCTGTGACACCTTGAGCATTCATGGCATTTTCTGACATTAAAAATGTTCCCTCTCGTATACATGAGCGAGTCGCTCCCGTGTCTACTAAAAAAAAAGATTTGCCTCCTATCGTGACGACATCAACCCTTGGTTCCTCTTGAGGATTAGGCTCACCCTGGATGGTGATAGCCCCTCTCCTAGGAGTCAATAACTGTCCTTTGTTTGCGCTTTGCTGTATCTGCATGGGTACATGCTGTGACTGTCCCTGTGGCAGATTCACTGGTGCTTGCTGTGATTGCAAGCCTGTTGCATTCCGGGCTCTTGTACTTGATAAACTGTTTGATCTTGGGCACACCCATCCCTATTTTGTGAACTATATGTAGGCGGAAAAGCAGTCCCCCCTCTTGAGAACTGCCCGTTCTGTACATACCCTTGACTCCCGCATGTCCAAAATACAGGAGGAAGTCTTTGGATCTGCCCTCCCTGCATGCCTTGATTATTGTTCTGCTTGGGTTGAAACCCACCTTGGTTATTATGAAAATTCCCTTGGTTATTCTGAAAGCCTCCTCTTCCTCAGAGGTTTCCACTTCCTTGTGGTACAAATCCATTCCCTCCTTGATCAAACTGCCGTTGGTTGTTCACCTGTGCCATACCTGCTACTTGCTGTGATCTTGGCCCTTCTTCACTAGTTATCATTGCCCCTTCTATAGCATACTTTGATAGCTTCTTCTGTACCAACTTAGCCTCTTCAAGCTTCCTATTGTCTTCTTTCTTTTGATTTATCTCCTGTAACAATCGGCAATGATGTGCAATGGTCGGCTGTATCTCTGGCCATGGTTTTGCATCCATACCCACCAGCTTCTTGAGCTGTCTCTGCACCTTGTCTGGTAGCCCCTGACATAATATATGATAAAATACAGGTATAGATTTCCCCGACGACTTGCGCGTTTCCAAGCTCCATTGCTCTTGGAAATTCTGAATGTAAATAAGCGTATCCTCTCCTTCCTGCATCCTACCTGCCATTATAGCTCCCATATCCAACGTGTCTGCATACTGTACTCGAAGCGCTTTCCAGACTGCTGCTCTATAATTATTAAGTGGTGCTCCATCATGAGCAGTATTCTGGGCAGTGACACCTGTGTATCCTGCTCTGGCCCAAATGTCATCAGCTCTATCCCCATGTTTAGCTACTAGAAGACCCCTTATGTCCCCTACAGCCAGCATATTTCCTCCTGTCATTTTCTCTAATTCATAAATCCATTTTCCGGCACCCAACGTCAGACTCAGGAGTTTACACCTTAAATTATCCTTATCCACCTGGGGCCATGGTATGTACTGTGGTCTGACCCCTCCTTTCTCTAACAACGGGAACTGTGAGATCCCAAAATCACATTCTTCCCCCATCGCCTACCTGTCCATAGCAGGGACAATGGTAGCACACCATCTTCTTCTGGAGTTTTGCAGTCCTGTTCTGGATCAGTTGCAGAGGGCAGAGAGTAGAAGCAGGCAGATTTAGAAAGAGGCTGTTGCAATAGTCCAGCCTAGAGAGAACCAGGGCTCTGGAGACAGTGAGCTTCTGGGGGAAGGAGAGGAAAGGAAGAATACCTCTGAGGAGGTGCAGCTGGTAGTGTGACTTCTTGGAGACGTCAGAGATGAGGAGAGAAGGAGAGTGTGGAGTCGAAGATGACCCATGGGTTTTTGGCTTTGCAGGTGGGACCGGGAAGAGGACCAAAAGAGGCCGGCCAGAGAGCAACAGGAAAGGAGGGAGCGGGTGTGCCGATGAGGAGAATCTTCATCTTACTGGCATTAGGCAGAGGTCATTGGCGGCACACCACTCCTGGATAGCAGACAGTCAGAGATGAGGGAAGGAGAGGAGGATGTAGAGGGTAGCCTTAAAATGAGCTAGTTGTCTTCCGCATAGCACTGAAAGTTGGGGCAGAGAGCGGCGATGCAGTGGGCAAGGAGTGCCAGGTATTGGTTGAACAGCCAGGGAGAGAGGTTAGACCCCTGGGGGACACCACAGGTAGAGAAAAAGGTAGCAGAGAGGAAGGACCCAAGTTGGACCTGGGAGGGTCGGTCAGAGAGGAAGGAATTCAGCCACGCCAGAGCCTGACCAGTGATACCCAGGTTATCACGGAGACGGTTGAGCAGGATGGCATGGTTGACACTGTCCAAGGCAGATGAGAGATCAAGCAGGATGAGGACACCAGGGTGTTAGAGTCAAGATTGGAGAGCAGATCTTCACGTATGTTCAGGAGAGCAGTTGCCATGCTTCTGGAAGCTCTGAAGCCAGACTGATGGCCATGAAGACAGCTAACAGATTCAATATAGAGATTGAGCTGGGAGATGGCCAGTTTCTCCAGGATCTTGCCCAGGACGGGAGTGATAGAGATTGAGCGATAATTAGCCAGGCATGAGGGGTCGGCAGGGGGTTTCTTAAAATAAGAAGGGGGTGCACAAGGGAGTGCTTTAGGGGGGATGGGAAGACTGGTGGTGAAGGAGTGATTGCAGAAATCAGCCAGGGCAGGAGCCAGGGAATGGATGTGGTCTTTGAGAGTTTTGGAGGAACAGGGGTGAACCTGTTTCGACGAGACTTTCATAGATCAGACTTGTCTATAAACCTTGTCTGCGGTGAAAAGGGGAAAGGAAGAGAAGGAGGGAGGAGGGGTGGCTGTAGGAAGGCCAGAGGAGGAGCGGGAAGTAGGGCAAGGGAGGGGTTAGGCAGAGAGTGAGGACAGGATGTCCTGGGTTTTAGAGACAAAATGAGAGGCCATTGCTGTGCAGAGGGCCTGGGATGGGACAAGGGTGGTAGAGACTGCGCCAGGATTGGCCAGTTCCTTGCAGATTTTAAAGAGTTCAGCCGAGTTGTTAGATGCCGCAGAGACGCGGGCTTGGATATGAGCACTCTTCTTGGTTAGGACAGCGAGTCGGTATTGCCTTTGCAGCAGGCGACAGGCCAGTTTGTCAGAGGATGTACATGAAGCACGTCATTTCCTCTCGGCCACCCTGCACTTACGTTTTAGGGTGACGAGGTCTGAGTCGTACCAGGAGTTGCACTTGGCTTTGGGCTCCAGACGGATTCTCATGACAGGGGCAAGGATATCAAGAGTATCAGAGATAGCAGAGTGGAGCTTGGAGAGGGCTGTGTCAGGGTGAGAGTCAGCCAAAGGGGGAGAGGGGGTGAGAAGGTGGCAGCGAAAACCTCTCTGACACAAGCATCAAGGGTCGGATGGCCGAGGAGGTAGGTGGCAGTGGTGGAAGTGGCTTGGCCTGAGAGGTAGGGAGGGTGAAGTGGGAGGAGAGGAGACCGTGATCACTCCAGGAGAGAGGAGTGGAGAGAGGATCAGAGAGGGGAAGGTCTGAGGAGATCAGAACATCCAGAGTGTGCCCTGCAGAGTGAGTCATGCAAGAGGGGAGAATAGTGAGTGAGAGAGAGTCGCAGAGGTTGCGAAAGAGTACAGAGGAAGGACAGGAGGCATCCAGGTGGATGTTGAAATCTCTGAGAAGGAGGAGTTGAGTGGTCGAGGCCAGGAGTGAGGAGGAGAGGTCCGCCCACTCAGAGAGGAAGGAGGAGATCTGACCAGGTGGCCGATCTGACCTGCCAGCCATCAGCTCTTTGTTTTTGCTATGTCACCCCGAGTGGGACGGGTATGCCCAGACGTGGGTCTTGTGCCTGCTGGGCCTAGAGACCCAAGCTACTCCTCACTGATGAGGCCCAACAAGGCCGGAACATGTTTGGGGATGCTTGTGGTCTCGTGCAGAAGGGATGTGACCTAGCAGTTCGGGCTGGACTGCCCCTTTTGGGGTGGGGCCAAGTCTGATTTGCATATGGTCTTTCCCCTTCTGTAATGGCTTGGCAGGTGAAGAACGATGGTCTGGAGGGTTGCCCAGAGCAATGCCAGTGGTTAAGATTAATTCTAAACCTTCCAGCCATCAGCTCTTTGTTTTTGCTATGCCGATAGATGGTAGCCATAGTAAGGGAATGGCTAGGCGAGACAGAGAGCCTGCAGATGAGGCATTCACAAGAGGAGTAGGATTGCATAGGAGTGAAAGAGGCAGGAATCCACTTGAGGAAGATCAGGGCAACACCTCCTCCAGAGTGGTTGGACCTGGGCGCAGAGAGGATCTTGTAGCTGTCAGGTAGGAGCGTGTCAAAGCTAGTGGCAGAACTGGCTGTGAGCCATGTTTCGGTGAGACCGAGGACATTGAGGTCTAGTTCTTCCAGAAGGCGGCAGATATCAGAGGAGTGTTTGACAGCAGAGCAAGAGTTTAGAGTGGCAAAATGGAGAAGGTTGCCATCCTTGAGGGACTTCTGGGGAGGAGTACTGATCAGAGGTAAGCCCTTCAGAGGTGTAGATGGTGCCCGAGAGGGACAGAGAGGGAAGGAGAAGTCAAGGTAGCCAAGGAGGAGGCAGAAGGGGGAGGCGAGGAAGCCACGGAAAGGGGGAGAGAGGGGACAGCAGGAGAAGAGAGGAAACTGATGAGGCACAGGAAGCGTCTATCAAAGAGGTGAATGTTGGCCTGAGGGCCTTGGACCAAGATGGTCCCGTTCGAGTAAACATTAATGATGACCTTAGAGGAATGGAAGAAGGCCAGGAGAACGTCCCAACGGGTGCCACCATTCATGGGAGAGGAGGAGAAGGGAGAGAGCATGGAGACCATATAAAGGGTCCATAGATCTGGCGAAGGAACGACGAAGAGGATGTTGGTGAGAGTTTCCTTAGGGGAGACACTGGTGTAGGTGTCAGCGATAGGGAGGCCTGGGTTAGTGACCAGGATGTCCTTTTTTTAATTTAAATTTTATTAGTTTTGAAAGACAAGGGTAATATGTAAGAGTACATTCATGTTGTATTCACATAAGTACATCTATATGTCATTGAGATTAAACAAAAGTAATGCTACTATCAGAATTAAACCCCCTCCCCCTTTTGGGTTAAGTGTTTCTAGGCCCTCCATCCCCTCCCTCCCCAAGACGGTCTGGCGGGTTTGTCCATTTTGTTGGTGACAATTTAGCCTGTGCTTAGCGCAAGATGGGATGTTGGTCTCAATTGGCTTACGTGTGTTTGTTCGGTGCAACAGGTCTGATTACCTCTGGGCTGTTGGATGGTGGCCAAGTCTCGTCGTCGTGTTTTGTTTACTGCGGTTCCGAATTTTCCAGCGCTGTTTGTCTTTGGCTTGGGATGTATATGTTGGCAAAGTCACACCAGGTTTCCTCATGCCGGGCTGCTTTTCCATGGAGGGCTACTGGGATTTTCTCCATCGGGTATATGTTTGTTGCAATGGCAGTCCATTCCTTTTTGACTGGGAGGCGTGGAGATTTCCATTTGATGACCAGGCCGGCCCTTGCAGCAAGTAGGAGTGGGGATGCCAGTCCCTTTATTCTAGTAAGTTCATCTTCTTCTTCTTCCAGGCCAAATAAAATCAGGAGGGGGGATGGTTCCCGCTCAATGCCGTCTATTTCTTTGATCCATCCGAGCACTTCATTCCAGTATATACAGACTTTGGGGCAGTCCCACCACATGTGCCAATAGTTAGCCTCTGTTCCACATTGTCTCCAGCATTTAGGGCTGTTAGTCTGGTACATTTTCGATAGTCTGTGAGGGTCGTACTGCCATCTATGAAGTATTTTTTTAGCATGCAGTTTATATTGCGCGGCGATGGATATTTGGGACGGAGTTTTGTAGATTGTGTCCCATGGCTGTTAATCAAATTCTCTGTTGAAGTCCTTTTCCCATTTCTCTTTGAGGCGGTGGTTCAAATTTTGGTCTTTGGTGATCAGTGCACTGTACATGCCCGCAATCAGGCCTTTGTTCGTGGAGGTTGTGTCGAGGATTTTCTCGAAAGGGGTGAGTTCTCTCTGTATCTTGGTTTTCCACTCCCGTTTGGTTAGGACTCCCTTCAAGCGGAGATAAAGGAAAATCAGGATAGCATACAGTTGGAGGGCTCTTCCAGGTCTGAGATTGATATGAATTTGTCGGCTCTCCATAGTTGTCCGACTCTTTCGAGTAGTGCGTCAAACCAGGTTTGATATCTAGAATGCTCCAGGATTTCTTCTCTGACCCCTGGGGCCCAGAGGTGGCTCAGGGGGGATGGCCATGTGGTCACTCCCACCATCCCTTCCATACATTCCATATGGTTCCCAGTATAGGGTGGTTGCGCAATTTTCATGTGAGTTGTGGTCTGGGGACCCATAGCCACTCCGATAGCGTTGCAGGGGTCAGGTTATCGTTGTCCAGCTGGACCCACTGCAGGTCTTTCCTGTCTCTCAGGTGAGGGATGAGGACTCTCAACTACGTGGCCTGATAATATCGTTCGATGTCGGGGAGGCCTACCCCTCCTTGATCTTTTGGTAATATGAGAGTCTCGCAGGGTATTCTAGGCTTCTTTCCTTCCCACAAGAATCCAGTTATTACCCTTTTCACCTGTTTGAAAAAGTAATCTGGCACTGTCGCTGGAAGTACTTGGAAAGGGTTTATAGGAAGCGTGGGAGGCTGACCATCTTAATGGCGTTCAGGCGTCCCATCCAGGAGATCATGAGGGGTTGCTATTTTGTGAGGTCCGCTTTGAAGGCGGCGAGGAGTTGGGGGAAGTTGGCCTTGTATATGTCTGCAATGTCTCTCGTCAAGTTGACGCCCAGGTATCGGAGTGTGGGACCTCCAATGGTGAGGCCAAGTTGTTTGAATTCCGCTCTTTGGCTGGTGGTAGGTTCCTGTAACGTGAAGAGGATTGATTTAGCTCTATTAATTTTGAAGCCTGACAGTGCGCTGTATTGCTCAATGAGTTGGATCGCTTTGGGGATTGATGTCATCGGGTTCTGCACGTGGAGTAGAATATCGTTTGCGTACAAGGCCAACTTATATTCGTTTTCGTTCACGTGAAGCCCTTCGACGCCTTCGTTTGTTCTAAGCATTTGCGCCAGTGGTTCCAATGATAGCGCAAATAGTATTGCTGAGAGGGGGCATCCTTGTTGCGTTCCTCTGCTTAAGGAAAACCAGCCAGAGTATTGGGAGTTTACCGCTACAGAAGCTCGGGCAAGGTGTATAGAGGCTTGATTCCGCGTGGGAGGGTTAGGCCAAGGCCTATTTTCACTTGTGTAGCTTCCAGAAAGCGCCATTCGACCCTATTGAATGCTTTTTCTGCATCAATTGAGAATAGTGCCGGTGTGTTTGGCATTTTCTTGGCCTTGTGTATGAGGTGGAGGGTCTTGCAGGTTGAGTCTGCACCCTGTCTTCCAAGTATGAATCCCACCTGGTCATTGTGGATTATCGTGGGCATGTGCGTCTCCAGCTGTGCGGTGAGGACCCTTGTGTAGATTTTAGCGTCCGTATTTAAGAGGGAGATAGGGCGGTCAGAAGTCCATTGGTTGGGGTCTTTTCCTTCTTTAGGGATAACCGTGATCAGTGCGTCGGAGAAGGATGTGGGGGCGGTGCCAGTTTGGAGGATATGATTGAAGAGCTCGACCTTTGCTGGGAGGAGGGTGTCGCTAAAGGTTTTGTAGAATCCTGCTGTGTAACCATCATTTCCAGGGGCTTTCCCTGTTGGGAGTCTTTTGATTGCGTCTGCTATTTCTTCACCCGTGATGGGGGCGTCAAGAGCTTGTGCTGTGTCTCGGGGTAGGCTGGGGATGGTAATCATGCACATGTATTCTGCGATTGCACTCTCGTCTGTCGAGGTATCCGAGGTGCACAAGTTCTCATAGAAGTTAGCAAAGGCTTCGGGGATGTCGCGGGGGTGGCCCCTGTGGGATTCTGTTTTGTTGGATTCTGTTTTGTCGTGTATAGTTGACACCCATCTCTCTTTGCATTGTCCACGAAGCCTGGTGGCGAGGAGCGTGTTGGCTTTATCCCCTTTCTCGTATTGTTTCTGTTTTAGGTATTGGAGTTTGCTGACGATCTGGTCTGTTTCCAGTTGCCGCAGTTCCTCTCTCTTGCTGGCGGCCTCCTCTGTTTTTTTACATCTGTCTGAACCAGCGGATGGGGTGCTGTTGTCTATTTGGGTTATTTTGTTCCTTAGCCTGTTTTCTATGAGTTGGCGCTCTCTTTTACGTGCTGCTCCTTCTTGGATTAGTACTCCTCTCCAAGTTGCTTTCCCCGCCTACCATACTGTGTTTATCGAGACTTCGCCTGTGTTATTTAGCTCGAAGTATTGGTCAATCTCCTTCTCAAGATATTCATAAAATACCGGGTCTTTCCAGAGCTTTTCGTTACAGCGCCACTTCGAGCTTCTGTGGGGAGCGCCATACGACTGAGGGTGACCATGACCATGTCGTGATTTGACCATGTTATAGGAGATATGTCGGACGCGGACATACATCAGCTCTGTTAGCTCTGTTGTGAGATATAGGTAATCGATTCTGGTGTATGTGGCGTGCGGCACTGAGTAAAATGTGAATGCCGTTGCCTGCGGGTTCATGTAGCGCCAAACGTCTGTTAGTTTGTAGGTGTCCATCATATTGACTATCACTGAGCGGCCAGCCTCTGGTGGGGTGTTCGCCTGTAGGTTTCCGGCTTGCCTATGCAGGGTTGGGTCGGCCCACATGTTGAGGTCGCTTCCCAAAATATCTTCGCCCTCTGCTTCAACCATGACTTTTGGGACCATGTGTTGTAAGAACATAGACTGGCCGCAGTTGGGGGCGTATATGGAGGCGAGTGTGATGGCGGTGCCCCGTATCTTGCCAACAAGCACTAGCGCTCTACCACTTACATCTGCCCATGTTTTCTGGACTTCGAATTGTATCCTTTTAGCAGTCAGGATGCCAAAGCCTGCTTTTCTGAGTGGACTCGAGCCACAATGTTCAGTACCTGTCCGGGAGTTTAAGGTCCTTCCTTCCTCCCCTTTAATGTATTTGGTTTCTTGTAAGAAGAGTATGTCAAGCTTTGCCCTTTTGAATTCTCTGGCCACGAGTGACTGTTTGGTGGTGGAGTTAAGCCCCTTGACATTCAGTGTCCCTATTTTGATTGAGGTTGGCCTGTCGCTTACCTTGTTGTGGTTATCCGCCATTGATGTGCGCTCTTGGTTTGTCTGCTGGTTCCCATCTTTCTTTTTTGACTGGGTGCCACCAAAGTCAGAGTTTCCGTTGAGAGTGCCGGGCCGTCTTTGGCTTTTGCGTCTTTGTTTTCCCCTCCCGGTAGTGGAATACAACACAGTATCCCCTGCCCTCTGTTCCTTTTGTTCGTCTTTCCCCCGTGCATCGAGAGCTGGCATGTTTACTTGGTGTCGTCCAATTCGGACTGTGTGGAACCTGTCAGTCCAATGTCGGATCACCGGTGGGAACCGCATGGTCCTGTTCACACACAGAACCAATTATTACATTTCTTCTTCGGATCGTAGCTGTATCCTTCTGCTTCCCTGTTCGAAGGTGAGGGAAAAAGGGTAGCCCCACCTATATCGGGTGCTCTGATCTTTGAGCCATTTCTTGAGTGGCGTCTCAGTGCTAGGGTGAGCGAGGATAGGTCCTGGAAGATGGTTATCTGGGCACCTCCAAGAGTAAGGGGGCCTCCAGATCTAGCCTTCGCTAGTATCCTGGTTCTGTCCTGGTATCGGTGAAATCTTGCAAGGACTGATCTTGGACCGCCGGGAGGGCCTCCAGCTCTATGTATTCTCTCTGTTTTAGGCTCATCAATATCCTGGTCTGCCGTCAAGATCTTGATAATGTTGTGGATGGTTTTTTTGAGGTCTTCTTCTGATTCATCTTTGTGTTCTGGAATACCGAAAAAGCGTAGGTTGTTTTTCCTCTCGCAATTTTTCCAAGTCATCCATTTTTAGTCAAAATTCCTCCTCTCTCTTCTCAATCTCTTGTATTCTACCCCTTCTAGCCTTTCTTCGATGTTGTCCATTCTCTGCGTAATCTTGTCTATCTTGCCGCCTAAATTAGCACCCATATTTTTTATCTCGTTGAGCAGGGCTGCGATGTCGTCTTTCGTGACGGCTGCGTCTTTTTCTGTGGTCTACATTATCTCTGGTCTCCTGTTGCCTAGGGTCAGTGGGGTTGGGGTGTAGGCATATCTGGTCAGTTTCACACTAACATTCATGGGGCGGTCGCTGCGGCAGAGGAGGCACATGCCCCTAGATCGGGGGCCCAACCCGCTGCACTAAAGTGCGCACAGGTGGTTTCAAAATGATTCCAGGTGGAGAGCGGAGTCCAGGGTCACGGTGGCGCTTGGTGGAAGTAGAGGGGTGCGTAGGGTTTGTTGGTTTTACGTGCACACTGTTTGATCTCCTGGGCGCGAGGGGCTGATTCCGTAGTCGTCTGTATACCTGCCCACGAGACTCTGACCTGTGGGGACCTGTGGGGATCAGGAGTTTGTGTTTGCTCTGTGCAGACTAGTATGCTCCTTGTTGATTGCTGCTTTATTTCGGGCCGGTGCTACTTTTCCAACAGAAAGTGTAGGAGTAGGGTGATGCGCTGCGTTCTGTAGTTGCTATGGGCTCCTAGGTGTAGCCCAGTGTTAGGGTGTATGGGTCGTGAGAGCTGCAACCCTTTGTTCCTTCTTTGGGCGGATAGTTCACTTGGGTCTCTGTCGGGGTATTGATTGTGGCTATCGGGCGTGTATCAGCCCCTGCTGGTAATGCTGTTAAATTGGAGGGCTGGTCACTCAGGCCTATGTGGGGCACTGCGGAGTTAAGCCGGCGTACCTCGGTGTCTCAACGCAGCATGCGCTGAAGCCCGCTCGGGGGCATGTGAATGGGGTCCTCGGGCTCTGGTGTGCTTTGCAGAGTGTCTGGCAGAAGGAGGAGGATGTAGAAGGCCAGTGGAGGTTGGGCTACGTTGTGCAGGTCACGAGCTGAGAGCGCCTACTAGCACACTGTGTGCAATACTAGCTTATGGCAGGTGACTCTCTGAATCACACTCCTCCTGAGGTTATTGCAGTTATACTGTGGTCAGTGAGCGTGATTTGTGTTCGTAGACTGTCCCTGAATGTGAGGTGCTTTTTGTTTAATGTTGTCGGCTTATCGGAGCGGCCCAGGCATGCACTCCCCTCTCAGGTCTCCGCCTGCCTGGAAGCATGGGCTGCCGGCGCCGTGCCAGCAAAACAGTTTACACAGTCCACGGCCCACGGCAGGGGGTGGGGGGCGGCACTGCGGCGTCTCCCACTCCTCTCCCAGGGTCTGAGGAGCACCTCCGCCAGGGGCCCAGCAGCAGCGTATGGTGGAGTCTCACACGCTGCAGCACAGTGGGCGGTGGGCCCGCTCACCTCTCTTCCAAGGCGGGTGACTTCAGCGTCCTCGGGAGCACAGGCTGGTTGGCGTGTCCCGCGGCGTGGGTTAATGGGTGCGTCGCGGGGGGCAGACTTTGTACACTCCGTCAGCCTCAACTCTGGAGGAGAGTCGAACCGGGCTTCGTGTTAGCCGCATGGTCTGAGGGGCACCGCAAGTTGCGATGTAGGCTTCCTGAGGCTTAGGCTCACGGTGGAGAGGTCTCGTGCGGGGTCACAAAGCAGGGGCTCAATTCACGTTAAGGACCCACGGCCCCGGAGCTCACACAGAGTTAAAACTCATCCGTGCCCCCCCTGGTGGCACCAGGATGTCCTTTTTAAACTTCTTAATACCAGATTTAGTGAGAAGAGCAGGATAGTCAATAGAGAAGCAGCTAGAGAAGATAGGAGAGACAGAGAGCACCATAGAGTAGGTGGGAGAGGAGAGAGGTGGAGGTACTGTTGGAGGAAACTAGAGTAGGCAGATAAGGAGCGAGAGGCAGGCAAGTTGCGCAATAGGATAGGAGGACAACACTCAGGCTTACACAGCTAACAAATTTCAGAGTTAAGAGAGAAGAGAAGACACAACCTAAATTTGAGAATCCTGAATGGAGGCAGAAAGGCCTAGGTTTCACAATGCAATTCTTAAATACTGAGACAGTGCATATTATAACAGGAGAGAAAAACACACCTACATTTGAGAATCCTGAATAGAGGGAGAAAGGCCTAGGTTTCACAATGCAATTTGAAATACTGAGACAGTGCATATTATAAGAATTTGAAATGATGCATTAATTAGACAGGAGAAAACACACTAAGTTAGTGGGTCTGCAAGGTGGAGGCGGTAGGCAGGGAGGCCTGGACCAAAGAGAAGGGTGACAACTGGTAATAGGCGTGCCCTGGTGACACCTGCAGACACAACCAGGAGCCGCCAATCAGGGAGCCGCCCTTTGCCTAGGGGGCCTTAGCCGAAGGGGGCCAGCAGGCAGAGGGCTGCCCAGGGATGGTCAGCTAAGAACGCCGGGCAGCCAAGGAGGACGGGGAAGGGGCTGGCTGGGAGGCGGGAGGGAGATAGAACACGGAAGTGGCTGAGGGGGAGGGGGGAGAGAGAACAACGTGCTCAGAGCGCGGAAGGCACACTAACAAAGAAAAAGAAGAACAGGAACAAATACAGACACCTTACTATGGGGCACCGTGGCAGGCGAATCCTCCTGCAGCAGTAGGGTAGGCAGGCAGGACAGGACACGGTCAGGTGTTATCTCCGCTCCGCCGACAATTACGTACACGATTGCTTGAATTATGAAGATTTCTATGACAAAATTCTGAGGGTGAAAGAAAACGCTCTAGAAGCTGGGGAAATTCTTTTTATGGATGGTTCTTCGAAAATTGACCAAACTGATGGGCAAAGATATTCAGGTGCCGCTGTGGTAAGGGATATGGCTAACAGGGAATTTGAAGTATTGATAAGTGGATGACTAACGTCTCACTTTCAGCACAGGCTGCAGAGTTACTGGCGTATTTTTGTCGAGAATAACGCAGACCAGGAAGTAACCGTGTACAGTGACTTCGCCCATGTGACGTCGACGGTACAAGCAGGGCTAGCACGTTGGAAAAGGAGGGGCTACCTCCGAGCGGAAGGCACTCCAGTGCAACATGCTGCTCTATTGGACAGACGTATTAAAGCAGTACATCTCCCAGTAGCCATCGCGATCATTAAGTGCACAACGCACACTAGGAGAACAGACTTTATCTCACGCGGAAATCAAGCCGCAGACAGAAGAGGCGAAAATAGTTGCATATTCAGCAGACATCATGAGCTTTGATACGCCTGATGTGAATGAAAGAATAGTGGTGATGTTGATAAATTAAAGTTTTAATAACTTATCAAAGACACAATTGATGGAAGTTCAAGGTGAAGCACCACAGGATGAGAAAGATCGGTGGAAAAGGAGGGGCTGTCCTCTATCCCCTTCCGAGACATTGTGGCAACAGGAAAGCACTGGTAAACCGGTGATGCCTGTAGCCTTATTATGGGTGGCGTTGGAACAGCTAGACTATGCGGCGCATTTCACTAGAGAAAGCCTTGCAGCAACCATTGCAGGGGAGTGGTTTGTACCATATTTGTTAGAACATGTCACTTTTTATGTAGTAAATTGCATCATATGTCAAAAGATTACTGTCAGAAGTGTTATTCCTCGACCGAATGGTCCATTTCAGCATTTACATATTGACTATGTTGACATGCTGCAGGTCTGTAATTATTACAAATATATGATAGTGGTAGTGTGCCCTTTCTCAAGGTGGATCGAGGCTAGCCCATGCACACATCCAGATGCCATTTGTACTGTGAAAATCTCAGACCGAATAAAGGTCCACATTTTGTGAATGAAGTGTTCGAGCAAATTACCTTATTACTCAGTATAAAGCATACATTTTCTTCGGCTCATCACCCGCAATGTAATGGGATATGTAAGAGGCTCAATAGGCTGCTCAAAGAGAGAATAGCTAGTTGATGTTGAAAAAAGGATGGCTGCATTGCCTGCCCCTTGCATTATATGCATTGAGGAATCAACTAGGATCTGACCATCATCTTACGCCCCATGAACTAGTACTGGGGAGGCAAATGAGAACGCCTGTCACTCCTCCATCGGGGATTAGAAGTGATGCCCAGAGAACAGCAGAATTTTTAGGAGATGAGTTACATGCATACTTTATATGTACGACCGCAAGTGTCTCTGGGCCTCATTACGACCCTGGCGCTAAGGGGTCTGCGCCAGCGTTAGCTGCGCGGACCCCTTACCGCCAACTACGAGTTTC